>NW_026057578.1:18815899-18909051 GCF_023721935.1 Panthera uncia | reverse complement strand
TACACACATATACACACACAATGGAGTATTACTTGGCAATCAAAAAGAATGAAATCTTGCCACTTGCAACTACGTGGATGGAACTAGAGGGTATTATGCTAAGCAAAATTAGTCAGAGAAAGACAAAAATCATATGACTTCACTCATATGAGGACTTTACAACACAGAACAGATGAACATAAGGGAAGAGAAGCAAAAATAATATAAAAACAGGGAAGGGGACAAAACATAAGAGACTCAAATATGGAAAACAAACAGAGGGTTACTGGAGGGGATGTGGGGGTGGATAGGCTAAATGGGTAAGGGGCCTTAAGGAATCTACTCCTGAAATCATTGTTGCACTATATGCTAACTAATTTGTATGTAAACCAAAAAATAAAATTAAAAAGAAGAAGAAGAAGAAGAAGAAGAAGAAGAAGAAGAAGAAGAAGAAAGAGGAGGAGGAGGAAGGGAGGAGGAAGAAGAGGAAGAAGAAGGAGAAGAAGGAGGAAGAGGAGTAAGGGAGGAGGAGGACAAGGACGACAAGGAGGTTGAGGAAGATGAGGAGAAGAAGGGGGAGGAGGAGGAAAAGAAGGAGAAGAGGGAGAGAAGGAGGAGGAGGGGGAGGAAGAAGAAGAAGGAGACTTCTGTTCTGTGGTCAGATCCCATCCCGCTCCTGCACTCTGGAGACATCTTCACTGCCTCACTGCCATGGTCCACTCTCACATCTATGTGGCACAAGCTGTCATGACACCTGCCACCAAGAACCTGAGGAAGGAATACAGAGGCCAGCTAAAGGGAGCTTGACTTCATTGGAACCATATGCCACAGAGATTATGTGCTGATGGTCTGGGCCTGCATTCTGGATCTCCTGAAAGCCCCCAGTTCAAAAAGTACTCTTTATTCTGCTTGAACTCGCCCACTAGGTGCACGTCTGCAACTGAATGCTCCATCAAGACCCCCTCCAGATGGAGGAGATCCAGCCAGGAAAAACCATTTTCACTCACCACAGCCTCCTCTTCCTCTAGCAGGAAGCTTCCAAATGGCAATGGTGAAAATGTATCTCCCCTCTCTCCGTAGCTTACATTAGGGGAATGAATGATGGACCCTTGTGGTTCAGAGACCTGAAGGCAGGTGGAGGTTTTGCTTTATAATCAAAAGCAAGCCCTGGTCCCTGTGTGTGAGTTCTCTATGCCAATGGCACAAATATTATGCCATTTTACAGATGGAAGAATTACAGCTTGACTCTGTTAAGTCAAGAGCATGCGGTTATGGAACTGAGAGGTAGGCTGGGCTCAGGAGGGGGGTTCTCGGAGCACTTTGTATTGGTGCCTCAGGCTTCCTGCTCAGAAGTGTTGGGTCCAGTCCAACACACCAGTCTTGGGCCTGGAGCCCTCCCCAGGCTAATCAGGAGAAGGGGGGGGGGGGGGGGGTCTGCAATTGAAAAGCAGCTGCACACACAGCAGATGGTAGCGGCTGCCTCTCAGATGGTTTTTTTTATCACGTAGCTTTTTTTCTTTCACATTAGGATTTTTTTTTTTCAAAAATCCTCTAAAAACATGAGTTTTATAGCAACAGAGGTGCTGAGTGCTTCTGAGAGATCCACAGCCCAGACTCGGTGTGTCAGCCTATTGGGGTCTTGGCCTCTGTGACATTTGAATAAAGTAAGTTCAAGTTCATTGCCTAGAAACAGTCCCTGGAGGTGGGCTGCCTCTTCTTCCCCTGTAGTTAGCAAAGCCCTGGAATTCTGGAAAACCATGCCACAGGACCATCTTGTCTCATGCCCTGTGGAGTGATGGCAAGCCCAGAAGGGCAAGGATTCAGTGGAACCAGCCGCTGGTGTGGTGAGAGAGCTCTAATCTCCAAACACACACATTTCCATGGGAAGGAACATAAAACCACACAACCTCAAACAAGCGACATAACCTCTCTGAACCTCAGTCTCCTCATCTGTATAGTGAAGATAATAATGGTATCTACCTCCTGAGGTTGTTGGGAGGATTGAATGAGGATTGAAAGCACCACAAACTGCCAAGGAAAGTTAGTTTTGATGATGATTTTCAAGCTACAGGTAAGAAAAAAGACCATCAGTGATGTAAAAGCCAGAGAAGATGAGATGTTAAAGCCCAGATGGCGGGGTTATGAATAAGCTGGCTTGGTCAGAGAGGTCTTTGACCTTACCCAGCAGGAAAGAGTGGCTGCTCCCAGGTGAGCAAGAGAAGGAGGAAGGGCTTGGGCAAGTAAGCCCCCAGCCCAGCACGGCTCCTACCTCAGCTCTTGCTTCTACTGCAGAGAAGTCTTCTTGTGCAGCTCACTAGGTTATACTGGGGAAATATCAGAAGACATTCTTGTAGGTGTGATGTGTCCCGTCCTTTAAAGATGCCCTCTGTTCAGTGATACTGAGAAGAACATTCTTCACACCCCCACCAGGTATATCTGCAGAGGGAGCAGGGCGGGACCCCCTGGGATGTGGTAGGTGGCCACATAAGCACATGCTCCATATCGGGATCACGGCATCCCAGCTCCAGGAGGACCTGGGAGTGCTCAGAATTCCAGGAGCCTGGATGCAATTCACTGAGCTGCAGAAGGAGCACAAGGTGTGCTCCCTGGTGAATGGGGAGGAAGGATGCGCTGGGCCCTTAGACAGTAAAGTTCCCTGGGTCAGGATGGGACCTTCAGTTTGAGCTGGACCTTGAACTAGGGGCCTTCCAGAGAGGAAAGCCTCACTTAAATGGAACCCTCCCAAACAACTCAATGATCTGAAGATTATAATTCCCATTTTATAGATAAGGAAAAGAAACTACAAGAAATGAAGTTCATTCATTCATTCATTCATTCACTCAACCAATTACTTTAATATTGATCATATAATATGGGCCAGGTATGGTGCTAAGCACTGAGGAATACAATTGTAAATGGGCCAGGTGTACCCTGACCACACGAAGCATGCAGTCTGGGGGGAAACAAGCAATTAACAAATAATCAAATAATGAAATAAATCATCAAGTATTCAATGTGATCAGGTGAAGGATATGGAGTAGGTTGAATGATTGGCCACAAGTCTCCACTCTTCTTTATGTCAAGACTTTACCATACAACATTGGGGCATCCATGCATTTGGGGCAATATTTTGACCAGTGGAATGTGAGTAGTCATGACATAAGCAGGAATTTGGAATGTGCTTGCCCAATGAGGCTTGTCCTCTTATACTTCAGCCATAGCTGTGAGGACATACCCTAGCTAGCCTGCTGATCCCAGGAGATGGATGAAAGGAGAGCCCCAGCTCTCATGATTGAGACAAATATTTATTATGGAATACCACTGAAACTCTGTGCCTTTTTTTTTTTTGTTACACAACAACAGCTGACCAATGCAGAATGTGATGATAGATAACAAGACAGGAAGATAGGCTATAAAGAAAGACTAGATGCAGATAAGAGAATCAAACTCCCTGGAAAAGAAAAATTTAAACAGAAAAATGAGTAACTCCTAGACACCAGAGTACAGAAGTGGTGAGGAGAGCTTTAAAACCAGAGGGAAAAGCATATGCAAAGGCCCTCTGGTGAAAAAGAGCAGAACACACTCCAAGAAGTCAAAAAAGACTGGAAATCAAGGGGATTTGTCAGGATCTGTCAGGAGATCAGATCAGAAAGGAAGTTGAGAAAAAGAATTAAAAAAGAACATGCAGACCTCTTGGTTCTAGGTTTTACATGTAGTGCTATGATTTTTACTGAAAATTCACACACAATACAATTCACCCATTTTAATTGTTTAACAATTTTGTGGGTTTTAGTAAATTTGGGGCTGTACAATCACTGCTACTCTCTAATTCCAGAACGTTCCCATCACCCCAAAACGAAACCTCACACACACATTAGCAGTCATTTCCTATTCTCCTCTTTCCCCAGCCCTTGAAAACCACTGATATCCTTTCTGTCTCTACGGATTTGCCCCTTCCAGAAATTTCGTATAAATGGAGTCATAGCATATGTGGTCTCCTGTGTCTGGCTTCTCTCAATTAGCATCATGTTTCCAAGGTCCATCCAGGTTGTAGCATGTATCAGTACTTCATTCTTTTTTGTTGCTGACTAATATTCCATTCTATGGATAGAGTACATTGTGTTTATCTACTCATCAGTTGATGGACATTTGTGTTGCTCCTATGTTTTGTCTATTATGAATAGTGCTGCTATAATCGTTTGCATACAAGCTTGGTCTTGGACATTTAGGTTGTTCCCATTCATTTGTTTCATTTAAAGACTGTGGGAAGCTATCAAAGGGTGTTGAGCATGGCAGTGACCTGATAAAAATTCCCTCTGGCCTGTTGAATGGATAATGGATTACAAGAGTGGAACCAGACTCTCATACAATGCTGGGAAGACTATAAAATGGTACTACCATTTTGGAAAAAGGTTAGCAGTTCTCTTAAAAAGTTAAACATATACCAATAAGCAATCCAGACATTTCACTCCTACGTATTTACCTAAAAGAAACAAAAACATATGCTCATGCAAACACTTGTGCAGGAATGTGCATAGCAACATTAGTTGTGATAGCCAAAAACTGGAAATAATCCAAATGCCCATCAACAGGTGAATGGAGAAACAGATTTGTAGCATATTTATATAACAGAATACTATTGAAAAATAAGAAGGAATGAACTCTAGACACACACAACAACATGGATGTATCTCAGAATAATTGTGCTGAGAGAAAAAGAAAGAGCGCATAATGTATATTTCCATTTATATGAAATTCTAGGAAAAGCAAACTATAGTGACAGAAAGCAGATCAGTGGTTGGCTGGGGATAGGAAGAGAGAGACTGGGAGGGGGAGGAGGGAGTATTTCAAAGGAGCCTGAGGAAACTTTTGAGAGTGATAGGAGTGTTCATGGTCTTGAATGTGGCGATGGTTTTCCAGGTGTATAAATATGTGAAAACTTTTCAAATTGTACACTTTATATACATGCAATCTATTGTATGCCAATTATACCTCAATAAAGCCGTAAAAAATTAGGAGGACTTATTGATGGATTGGATGTGCTGGTGAGGGGAAGAGAAATGTCAGGTGTAACCCCCAAGTCTCTGGCTTCAGCCACTGGTGGGTGGAGTTGCCATGTCCTGACACAGGAATACCTAAGAAAGAAGATGACTGGCAAAGGTAGGAGGGGCCACTGTAGGCAGGCAGGAGGGAGAGAGGTCAAGAACTCGGGTTAAGACATGTTACGGTCGACGTCCCATGGAAATGTAAAGAAGTTGGTTGTGCACATAAGTCTGTAATTGAAGGGAGAGGTCACGGCTCGAGAACAGGGACAAGGCACTCCATGTGGAAAGAACAGTAAGCTAAGGTGTGGATGATGGAAACAGGCAGGAGAAAATGGCCTGAGACAGGAACCTGAGGTGGGAGAGGATGCGGGTAGGTGGACAGAAGTGGGTAGGCAGGTGGAGGAAACAAGGCAGAAGTCACCTTAAGTGGGGGACTTTCTGCAGGACCAGTGGGAGGGTGAGCTGAGAGAGAGGCACTCAGCGGCCTCTGTGGGACCTGCTGGATTCACAGTCAAGGCAGAGAGGATGCCAGAAATTAGGAGCCCCAGAAAGGGGACCTATTTGGGTGTTGGGACAGGACAAATGGGGGAGTCAGTTTGGAGGCTGTGGCATCGGGTGGAGACATTCCACAGGCACCTGGATTCTTGGATCTGGATGAGCGAGGAGAGGTCTGGGCTGGAAAGAGGCATTTAGAGCTTCCCTGGAAGTGAAGAGATGGGGTGGAGAAGCAGAAACCCCCAGAGTGCAAGTGAGGCTGGAGATACATTCAGGGCGGGGGCGGGGGGGGGGGGGGGGGGGGGGGGGCTCGGGGGGGGGTAGGGGTGTAAGAACCAGACCCAGTCCCCAAAGGCCTTACAGGAGCATCTCAGGCCAACGATCCAAAGCAGGCAGCGCCCAGGGCTGGTCCCCAAGCCTAAAAAAGGAGATACCCTTGGAAGGAAACTGGAAGGAAGGGGATGTCCTAATCTCCCAGGACCTGGGACATATATCTCCACATTGAATGCTCACAGCCCCCTCATGAGATAGGTGTAATTATCCCCATTGGACAGACAAGAAAACTGAGTGTCAGAGAAGTCAGAAGACATCTCTCAAGGTCACAGAGCTTGTATTTAACCCACATCTGGGGGATCAGGCACTCCTTTTGAGCAGCAAGATGCCCAGAATAAGGGTCACCAGGGCTGGGTTTGAACTGAGCAACCACTAACGCCCCCCAGGCCACAAGCCCGTCTGAAACAGTTAGCATGAAGGAGGGAGTACAGCTAATTGCCTGTACAAATTAACTCTAATGTGGTCGGCATCGATGTACTGATCTTTCTTTAATTACATTAATCAATTAATGAAGAAGATGGTTTACTCTTATTATGATTTCCAAGGCCCATATGTTCTCAGGAGTCCAGCTGGAGCTTGGGTTTCTTTTCTGCCCCGGCTTCAGTGGACATGGGGCAGGCACCAATAGGAGACCCTGCCCCCGAATCCTCCTCTACCCTGAAGCTAAGCTCCAAGAGGGGAGAAGTGAGAAAACAGAAGCAGTGATCCCAGAAAAGGTAACCAGAGGAAGAGGCCCAAACTCCCTAACCTGGCATTCAAGGCTGCTCTCCAGCGTTGTTCATTGCTCCCTTGACCTGCGTTTATCAGCCTGGGCTGATTGATTTTCCATGAACATGCTTCAGCCTCCCCCTCCCCCATAAGTGCCATTTCCTACACTGGGAAGGCCAGCTCCATCAGTCAGGGGTACAGGAGAGGCCAGCAGATTCCAGTCACCTCCCCACCCCAGCGCCATATGCAATGCTTGCCTACAATACCTTCCATTCAATCATTTTTGATTCAATAAATATTTACGGTCCTTGTCATTGTGTGGCTTCCAGCCCTTTGGGACAGACAGACATTAAACAGATCCATGATTACACAGAACAGTGGTTCTCAGTCCATGAGAATCACCAGGGTAGCTTTTGAAAGTATAATGCTCGGGGCACATGGGTGGCTCAGTTGGTTAAGCGTCTGACTTTGACTCAGGTCATGATCTTAGGGTATGTGAGTTGAGCCCTGCGTCGGGCTCTGTGCTGACAGCTCAGAGCCTGGAGCCTGCTTCCAATTCTGTGTCTCCCTCTCTCTCTGCCCCTCCTCTGCTTGCCCTCTGTCTCTCTCCCCAAAATAAATAAACATTAAAAAAAGTACAACACTCAGGTCTCACCCCAGACACATTCAAGCAGAATCTGCGGGTAGAGCCTGGGCAGCAGTATTTTTTTTTTAATTCCCCAGGTGATGCTAATGTGCAGGCAGGGATGAGACCCGTACCTGCGCGGCTGCCATCAGGGGTTACCTTCCCTACAGGGTTTTGATGGTATGATCAACCCATTGTGCCTTTTATAAATTCTCTGTTTAAATGAGATGAACTCACCACAAGGTGATGCTGATGCTGCTGGTCTGGGAACCCCTCTGTGAGAACCACTGAATTAGAGCGAGGTTTACCAAATTCAAGTGGCTGTGTACTTCTCCTCCTCATTAAACCTCGCTGTTCACAAATTCTCTTTAATCAAACTCTGCTTCTTTCTCCCAGGCCAAAGAAGAAAACAGCATCCAGCTGCCCTTTTCTAGAGGTAGAGGTCCAGGAAGCTCATACCTCCATCATACAGGTTCCTACTGTAACTGCTGGGTGTCTGATGACCGAGGTGCTTCAGAACAGGCAATCTCTGTCCCTTGTTTACCAAGTTTGTAGCACAGCAGTGGCTCTCAGAATGCACATCACCTGGGAACGTGTTAGAAGTGCAGGTTCCCAGGCCTGCTGAACCAGAATCCTCTGGAACTGGACCTCAGGCATCTGTGTACAAACAAGCCACCCAAGAGTCTCTAGCGAACTCGTGAATTTTCAAACCACTGGCTTAGAGAAAGTGTGTCAGTTGACTATTTGAACTATTCAGGACCCTACTGACTCTGATCATTTGTTTTGTTTTGTTTTGTTTTTTTCATTTAAAAAATAGAGCAGATGCAGGGGCACCGGGGTGGCTCAGTCGGTTAAGCGACCAACCTTGGCTTGGGTCGTGTTCTCATGGTTTGTGAGTTTGAACCCCGCATCGGGCTCCACACTGACAGTATGAAGCCTGCTTGGGATTCTCCCTCTCTCCCTCTGCCTGTGCCTCCTCCACTCACGCTTTCTCTCTCTCTCAAAATAAATAAATAAACTTTAAAATAATAATAATAATAACAATAATAATAATAATAATTAGCTTCCTAGGTGCCAGGAACCTCACATTACTGATCTTGTTCAATGATCAGAACAACCCAATACTCGTTTAATCTACTTTATGGATAAGGAAGCTAAAAGGCAGAGAGGTTGAGGATTTCTGCCCACCTGTTAAATGGCAAACCCAGGTGGGGTAGGGCTCTTTCCCACCTCACCCTGCCTTTCCCAAACAATAACTGCCCACGCTTGTGTTGACACCTCCATTGTGTAAGATTTTAACATCTCATCCCTTTTTCCTACCCAGATATTCGCTTTCTGAAGATAGCATTCGTTTGAAAAAAAAATAATAACATTTAAAAAAAAAAAAAACTTGAGCTTCAGTTTTTGAGCTGCTTAAAATTATCTGTTGATGACCCTAACATGTTACGCATTGTCCTTCTGTGGACCTTGTGGAACTCAGTTCACCTGGAAGCCTGGGACTCACAGCTAAAGGTGTTTTAATCATCCAGTCACACCAGCAGTCCCAGGTGGCTGAACTGGTCAAAACTTGGCTCCCCCCAGAAATGTGCTACAGGACGAAGATTATTCAAAGGCAGGGTGATAACTAGCTGGTGTCTTTAGCAGGAGAAATGATTGATGTGTCTGTGTTCCGATCACACACAGGCAGCCTAGAGTGACAAGCCGTCCCTGCCCGGGACTGTCCTGATGTTAGCACAGGAAATTTTGCATCCCAGAAAACAGTTGCCCTCACGACACCATGCCTGGCTCGCCTCACTGTGCATGGGAAGGAGTAAGAGACTTCGCTTCAGCCAGCCTCAGGCCTGGTTCTAGGGCTCTGAGAGATGGCCCATGGCTCCCCATGGGACACAATATCCTGGCCAGGACCAGTGTTGAACGGCTGCTCGCAAAAGGGGTATGTCTTCGCTCAGACCATGGAGGTTGGGTTTGCAGAGGGGCGTGGCAGGAGGTGTGCACGGGACTGCCCACCTGGGGCTTGTGTGCCCTGCCCTGGGAGTTCGGACTCGGTCCTGAGGGCAGTGGGGAGCCACGGAGGATTTCCAGCAGGGAGGAGACATAGTCAGCTTATAGTCAGATTTGTGATCTTGACAGACTGTGAAGCATATGCATGAGGATTTGAGAGGACAGGTTGGGACACCCACTGGGAGCCCCTCCCCACTGTCCAGGAGAGAGGCAAACACAGCCTGCGTTAGGAAAGAACTGGGCGGGGGGGGGATGCAGAAAGGCAGGCCCCGGTGAAGTTTCCAGTAGGGCTGCCTTATGGCTTCTGTGGACCCGAGACACTTTTGCTTTTCTCGGCCCCTCCCCCAATAATAGATACTTTCATGGGTCCTAAAAATCGTGTTTCTTTTTTTTTTAAGGTTATTTATTTCGAGAGAGAAAGACAAGGTGGGGGAGGGGCAGAGAGAGAGGGAGAGAGGGAATCCCAAGCAGGCTCTGTGCTGTCAGCTCAGAGCCTGATGCGGGGCTCGACCTCAAGACCCTGGGTTGAGACCCTGGGATCATGACCTGAGCCAAAACCAAGAGTCGGGTGCTCAACCGACTGAGCCCCCAAATCTTGTTTCTGATAAGAGAAAAAAAGTGAAATGTTTTTGTTTTCTCTAAAAGTTAATTTTTTTCTGATTTTAAAAGAAATTTAAAAATATGAAAATCCTACTGTATGTCAACATGATGACCCTTGGGGACATTACGCTAAGTGAAATAGACCAGTCACAGGAAGACAAATATTGCATGATTCCATTTAATAAAAGGTATCTAAAGTAGTCAAATACATTGAATCAAAAAATGGAATGGTGTTTGCCAGGGGCGGGGTGGGGAGGGAGAAAGGAGGAGTTACTATTTAACTGGCACAAAGTTTTAGGTAAGTACACCTTAAATTTATGCAATGTTATATATCCAATATATTTCAACAAAAAGTTTCAGTTAAGATGAATAATCTCTAGAACTCTACTGTTCAACATTGTGCCTGTTGTCAACAATGTATTGCACACTCAAAAATTTGTTGACGGTAGATCTCATGTTAGTGTTATGACCACAGTAAAAAATAATAATAATAAGATAAAAAGAAATTAAAACATTTTTGGCCCCTAAGGTATTAGCATGGTGCTCCTGAGCCTAATGGAGAAGTTGGTGCTGGTTTCGAGGAAGGACACATCTTGTGCTTTTGATGGCGGAGGGCGGATGTGACACACTTCTCCCCCTTCCTCCTTCAGCCCCTCCCACTGCCTGGTGCCCTGAAAGATAATACTAATGACCGCTTATTGAGCACTTACTATGTCCAAAGCATTTTATGTGCCTTGTTCCTTTTACTGCTCACCTCCCTTCTTTGAGGTGGGGATGATTATTCTTCCCACTTGGTAGATGCAAAAACCAAGGCCACACAACAATGGGGGAGGGGAGGGCTGCACAGGGGAAAGAAAAGATGGAGGGGAAGGACGATGGACCAGTTCTGAGCAGGCCTGGGTCACAGCAGGCAGGAAGTGCTTAAAAACAGCTAGCATTTACGGAGCACTCACACAGTCTGTAGAGCCCCCTAAGCACCTACCAGGATGATCTCCTCAGCTCATTGTCTGGGCTTTTGTGCCCCTGCTCTTGAGGTGACCATGGCCTGAGTCAGGCCAGCAGCCCTACGTGCTGCAGGGTAGCCCTGCCAGCTCAGAAGGCCCAGGGTATTAGGGCCAGGACCCTCCCCCAACACCTTGCAGCACCTCCTACCCAGAATGCCCTTTCCCCTGCAAACTCCTAGCCATCCTTCAAAGCCCAGCTCCTGTAGGAGCAATACCACACGTTCACCATGTTGTGATTTGGGGTGTGTTCTAGAGGTCAGGAGCAGTATTTCTTTTGTCCCATCCCTCCAACCACCATCCCAGTGCCTAGCTTCCAGCTGGTGTCCAATAGGGTTGGTGGAGGCAGGGATGACTGCCCTGTGGTCACTGGCATCATCCGGGCCCTCCTCTGCCCACCTCAACCCCAGCCCCTGCAGCCCTGTGGTTTCCAAGTGCAGAGGGGCACCCTGTGGTCCTGCCCACCCCTACCTCATCTGGCCAGCTGTGAGTGCAATATCTCCAGGTGCACAGGTGGCCGACTAGCCCTAGATGAGTGAACCTGTAGCCTTCACCAACACCCATTCCAGGAGAAGCCATCAGCCAACCAGCACCGTGGGGGAGGCTTGCCACACCAAGAGAATCTTAGGAGCCATGTTTGGAGACCTGGCCAGGGATCAAGAGACCTGGTTCAGCCTTGGTCTGCATGTGACTGTGTACCCCTCTGTGCCTCAGTTTCCTCATCTGTTAAGAGTGGGTTGGACTAAAGCCTCTAAAGAAAGGCTTCTCTGACTCTGGCCGCGAAAGCTCTTCCAGGGCCTTCCTAGTTACCAACACAGAGGGAACAGTGCCACCTACTGACTCCCAGACTCCCTCCAGGAACACTGAACAACGAACCAAAGCGATCCTTAAAATATGCACCCTTCAATGTGAGCCCTTGTCTGTACTGTCCCTTTGCATAGCCACAGCCCCCTCCCCTTGCATGGGGCCAAGGGACACCCCCTCCAGTCTGGCCAAGGGGCTTTAGCTGCCCTGGTCCCACACCAGCCCCAGCCCCCAAACCTCAGGAAAGCCAGGAGCCCTTGTGCTATCCTGTCCCCCAGTACCAGGGCAGCCCCCCAGCTGCCAGCCCCCCCTCGCACTGGGCCGGCGGCTGGAGGTGGAGAACAATGATCTCTATTGTGACTAAATTTCCCCCTGAAGATCTCATTCAAGATGTTAGAGTGAGCGATCATAAAAGGAATTAATAGTTGATTCGCTGTATAATTTCCTAGTTCAATATACTTTAGTGCGGCAACTAAATGAGCCGTCCCGGCCGTTCGGTGGGGCCAGATAGCGACTTTATCACTGGGATCTCAGGCTGAGGAATAAAAGCAATTCTTCTGAAGTAATTGCGTCTAATTAAAAGAAACATTTAAAAAGTGTAACCAAAAGGAATTCATTTCAAATGGAAAATTAATGCTGAAAAATAGCCCTGAGCTCTCTTGTCGCAGCTAATAGCCAGGCAGCCGCAGAATAATTAAACTGTTTTGAGATGTCGATGCCATCCTCCTCGGGAGAAGATGGGCCCGGCTGAACACGGCTCGGGCACCAGCACACGGGGCGGCTTCCAAAGTGGTGGCCAGCACTGGGACTTGGGGTCAGCCAGGGGCTTCCATGCAGGGTGAGAGCCGGGCCACCTCGGATGGGGCTGCAAGAGGTTGGGGCTGTGACACTTAATGGGGGCATCACTGTTCAGGCATCTCGAATGCCTGAGTGTCCCAGTTAGTCCTCAGGATAACCCTGCAAGTCAAGTCTTAGTATTAGTTATTATTAGGAGCATTATCATCATCCATTCAAAAAGAGGATTCCCGGTGACAAGATACCTTGTCCGATATCACAACTAACAGACAACAGAGCCAAGACTCCACCCTAGCTCCACCTGGCTCTGGTGTCCTTGTTGATTCCTCTACATTGGCTGCTAGGACTCAGCATTGAAAAAGAGGCCCTGTGCTCTCAGATGTTGTAGTTCTCGGCTTTGAAAGACCTGCCCCAGGTTCCACTTCCAGACACACTGACTTCGTTGGTCTGGGGAGTAGCCTGGGTATCAGTTTCTTTTTAAACTGTCCAGAATTGAGAACCAGTGGAGTAGCCCCCAGTTCTGTAGCACATTTTACCCCGTGGACATTCCCTGGAGTCTTCCTGTCCATTTCCCCGTGGCAGGAGGACTCACTGCAAAACAGCAGTGCAAATATCCAGGATGGAAGGGGCTAAGAGAGACTCATTGAGAGCCGGGCACCGAATAGATGCTAAACAAACGCTAGTTTCCAAATGGAGGGCAGCAAGCAGTAAGAACCCAAGATGAAATGTCTAGCAAGTCTTAACCATAGCTTCTACTCTGTTAAAATCTGTGGGGAAAACTAAATCTGAACAATTTAACAGTGAAGATGCTCTGGTGGAAAGGGCTGTGTTCCAACTTGAACTCAGAATGCAGAGGTCATGCTGGGTTTAGAACCAAATCTGCTTTATTGAATATACACAAAAAACACATTTTTTTCAAGGGCTTTGCAGTTACTCAAACTGAGCTAAGGGTTGCCTGTGATCAGTGATTAGGGGGCATGCTTTAGTGAAATAGAAGACTAATTTGTAATCCACGAGTTGTTTATATGCTGACAAGCAATTCTAAAGACCTTGGGAATGCTCACAAAGTAGGTTTAAAGATGCACCTAAACCTTATTTACACCATTAAGATTCTTAGAAAACACATCCTTTATACATATGCAAAGATCGCTACCACCCCCACCCCCCACCACCACCCCCACCCCGCTTTCTGAATTGCAAATAGATTCCAATTTTCAAAGATCACCGGCAAAGCACCCATCTGCTTTGTTAATGGCTAAACCCCTTAAAAGGCAACTCTGTTCTCTAAGTTTAGTAGAGACCTTTGGAACCAGGAGAAGCACCACCTCACCTTCTGATGAACTGGGACCCCAGAGACACAGTGACCCCAGGATCTCTGCAGGTGTAAGGGACTTCCACGGTATTCTGTTTTTGCCACTTCTTTGCCTGAGGACTTTCCTCTGGCCATTGCATCCACTTTGTCCATTGTGTGACAGGACGGAGGTGACACCCACACACCAAGGACAGCTCTCAACCAAGGAGCAGTTTGAGTAGATTGATAAATACCCCCAGCTCCCTCTGGATAAGCCTGTGGTATGCTATGCAGCTTCCTACAGTCTCACTGGCTGGGAACCGGCATGATCATGCACCCTTCACTGCCGTCTCCCCCTACCTATCTCACTTCCTCGCCCCCTATAGTGTCTTCACCTCCCAAGTTCATCTACTTGCATTTGAATCCATGTCTACGAGACAGAGTAAGAACAGCATCTTTGGGGTCAGCAGATTAGCAGTTGTAATGGAGATCCACCCAAAATGGCCCTGAACATGCTGCACAGGAAAACGTATGGGCTTTTGGAACACACATGCCTGTGCTCCGAGTCGGGCCCAGACATTTACCAGCTGTGTGACTCAGGAGCCGTCA
Organism: Panthera uncia; assembly: GCF_023721935.1. Classification (NCBI taxonomy): domain Eukaryota; kingdom Metazoa; phylum Chordata; class Mammalia; order Carnivora; family Felidae; genus Panthera; species Panthera uncia. The sequence continues at coordinate 18,894,765 of NW_026057578.1, read as the reverse complement.
GCCTTGCCGAGCCTTTCTTTTCTTTACTGTAAAAGGGGAATAATAATGAAGCCACTGCACATGGTTGTTGAAAAGAGTCATGATTCCATGCAGGTTAAGCCCTTGGCACAAGCAGGTATTTACCCCACAACTTTTGGTGGAAGACTTATTCCAGGACGCGCTCAGAGAATGACACAGTACGGAGGCAGAGTTGCTCCTGGGGAAAGAAGAGTTAAGAAGACAACTCAGTCATGGTGTTGCCATTCACCACGCTGGGAAACCAGTGGGCTGGTGGCAGCTGAGGGGCTGTCCACTATGAAAGCCAGTAATCATATGTGGTTATCTAAATGTTAATTAAAATTAAATACAATTAAAATTCAGCTCCTCGGTCACACTAGCCACATTTCAAGTGCTTACGAGTCACTGCTATAGGCTGAGTGTTTGTGTCCCCCCGCCCAAAAAAAAAAAAACATTTCATATTGGGAAACCTATTCCCAATGTGGTGGTATTCGGAATGGGGTGTTCGGGAGGTGATTAGTCATAAGGGTGGAGACCCCATGAATGGAGTCAGTGGTTTTATTAAAGAGACCTCAGTGAGCTCCTTTGCCCATTCTGCCAAGTGAGGACACAGAGAGAAGATGGCCATCTGTGAACCAAGATGCGGGTCCTCATCACATAAGGCCAACACCTTGATCCTGGACCTCCCTGTGAGAAATAAGGTTCTGTTGTTTATAAATAGATGCTGGTATTTTGTGAAAGCAGCCCAAACAGGCTAAACCATGACCACCCTGGGCAGCACAGATGTAGAACATTCCTGTCATTACAGGAAATTCAACACTGGCCCAGAGTCAGATAAACCCGGGCTTAGACCTGGCACGGCCTTTGTAAGATTTGGACAGGACACCTGACCTCTCTGAGCTTCAGTTTCTCCTTCTGTAAAATGAGCTCTATTAGCCATCTCACTCTCTGGGCAGAGGGGTTATCCCAAGGGGCAACTTAAAAGTTATATATGAAACCACCTAGCCCAGCACCTTGTCTGGCAGACCCTAGGGGCACAAATAATGTTGACCGAATCTACTTCAGCATTTAGTTTTGCCTTTCTTCCTCTTCGATCTTTGGGCCTTAGCTGCACCTTCCTCCCAGTCCATCCCCCATCATCTGTCTCTCTCACACACACCCCTCTGCCCACACCATCAAACAGTCCCTGGGGCCTGCACAGACTGAACCAAAGGCTCCAAAGCATGGCAGGTGGGGTGTCATGGAGAATGGCTCTCCTGGGGTCTGAGATAAGCCTTAAAAAAGGGATGGCCTTAAATGCATATTACTAAGTGAATTATTGGTCCATCTGAGGGGACTACACACTGTATGATTCCAACTGTATGACATTCTGGTAAAAGCAAAATGTAGAAAAAGTAAAAAGATCAGGAGTTGTCAGGGGTTTGGTGGGAAGGAGGGAGGAACAGAGGGAGCATAGAGAGTTTGGGGGCAGTGAAACTATTCTGTATAATACTATAATGATGGGGACGGGGCGCCTGGGTGGCTCAGTCGGTTAAGCGTCCAACTTCAGCTCAGGTCATGATCTCATGGTTCGTGGGTTCGAGCCCCTTGTCAGGCTCTGTGCTGACACCTCAGAGCCTGGAGCCTGCTTCAGATTCTGTGTCTCTGCCCCTGCCCCACTCATGCTCTGTCTGTCTCTTTCTGTCAAAAATGAATAAATATTGAAAAAAAATTTTAACACTATAATGATGGACATATGGCATGATACACTTGTCCAAACTCACAGCATGTACAACATGAGAGTGAACCCTAAAATCACCTATGGACTTTGGGTGATGCTGACTGTCCAGGTGGGTTCGCCAATTGTAACAAACCTACCACTCTGGGAAGGGATGTTGATATCAAGAGAGGCTTCCTTGTAGCAGGGAATGTGGGAACTCTGTATATATATTCCTCTCTGTTTTTCTGTGAGCCTAACACTGCTCTACAAAGTAAAGTCTATAGAAAAGAAAAGAAAGAAAAGAGAAAAGGAAAGGGAAAAAAAAGAAAAGAGAAAAGAAAAAACAGAAAAGAAAAGAAAGAAAGAAAAGAAAAGAAAAGAAAAGAAAAGAAAAGAAAAGAAAAAGAACAGTCTTTCAGTACCTTGGTCCAGAGCAAATGCCAACAACACTAATCATATTAGAAGATCCATCAGAGGAGTGCCTGGGTGGCTCAGTCAGTTAAGCATCTGGCTCCAGCTCAGGTCATGATCTTACGGTTCGTGGATTTGAGCCCCGCATCAGGCTCTGTGCTGACAGCTCAGAGCCTAGAGCCTGCTTCCGATTCTGTGTCTCCCTCTCTCTCTGCCCCTCCCCGACTTGTGCTCTGTCTCTCAAAAATAAATGTAGGGGCGCCTGGGTGGCTCAGTTGGTTAAGCATCCGACTTCAGCTCAGGTCATGATCTCGCGGTCCGTGAGTTCGAGCCCCGCATCGGGCTCTGTGCTGGCAGCTCAGAGCCTGGAGCCTGTTTCAGATTCTGTGTCCCCCTCTCTCTGACCCTCCCCTGTTCATGCTCTGTCTCTCTCTGTCTCAAAAATAAATAAACGTTTAAAAATAAATAAATAAATAAATAAATAAATAAATGTTAAAAAAAAATTTCTTAAGGAAGAGTCATCATGTCAGGAGGGGAGGAAGGACCACAAATGAAAAAGACACATTCTGACTCATAATTGCAAAACTAAGAACACAGAGAGAAAAGATCCAACCAGAAGGGGAAGGCAAAAGCACTTGGCTTAAATCCACAGGCCCAGCCCTCCCGGGTGCCCTCGTACTTAGCCATAGCCAGCCCTGGTCCAGCAAAATCAAGCCCTTCGGGATGGACGGTCCCGATTTTCTAGCCCTCAGTCTCTGCACGACACCTTCGTTTCTCTTTATTTGCTCTTTTTCCGTCCACCACAATATGCTCAAATCATCCAAAACTTTCCCTTTATCACTGAGCCTCCCTAATTAAGCTAACATTATTAGAAGGTTGAGAGAGAAAAAAAAACCCTCCCAAATTCTCTTTGCGTCTCAGTAGCTCTTTAATATGCGAGGCAACCAGAGATGAGCTGCTTCTAATTGCCAGTCCCTGGAGTAGCCAGTCAGAAAATGAATTGATGCGTTTTTTCCTTATGAACAATGCATGTAGCACAAATTGCGGCGGCCGTCACCAGAGATTTAATTACAAAATATCATTACTTTCACACATCATTTCAGATTTGGCCTGATCAAATCAAAGTTAGGGCAAGGGGGAGAGAAAACTGCACCCTTAGCAGGGTCATTCATTCAGGGATGGCTGGAAAGCCAGTGGGAATTGGCACCGTGGATATGTCCTCAGGGCCCCTGCAGAGAAAACAGCTGCCAGAGATGCACGTGGAAAAGGAGATTCCCGGGGCCCAGGGGTTCTGCAAAGTGGAGGCTGGGGGCTGCGGGAGGGTCCCCAGGGCGTGGAAAGGACCCCCTCAAGGGAGAGATCGGTGGCAGAGAAACATCCCAGCCTTGCAGTTCAGAGGTGCTCCAGAAAATTCCTCTCAGCTGTGGCTTCAAGCAGCTAATGTCTCCCGTTCTTTGCTTCCACAAATATTTCCTGAGCATCTAGTGTGCCGAACATGGTGCTCGACCCAGAGGCTGCAAAATAGTATCAGACAACTGTGGTCCCTGCCTGCCTCGGGTTCACACTGTGCTTGGAGAAACAGATTTACACCAAAATAGTCACAGAATGGTGACCGGGGCAGGAGGGGTAGTGGAGCCAGGCTTCCTGAGTCTACACCCATCCGTGCTCCAGCATGTCAAAGCTGCGTGACCATGACTAAGGCCCTGGACCTCTTGGTGCCACAGCTTCATCATCTGTAAGGTGGAGAGAATGCCAGTACTTACCTTATGGTGGTGTTAAGGATTTAACATTTATAGCACACTTGGAACAGTGCCTGGTAAGCTCCATGTAAGTGTTTGTTAAATAAATACAAATTAAAAATTACAACTGTAAGAAGCAGAATGGGGTACCCTGAAAGCCTATTAATAGGAGAAGTCAGTCTAGTCAGGCAAGATGAGAAGAGGTTGAGTTAAAATGTGAAGAAAGGGGAGACATTAGTTAACAGAAACACCAGCAAAGAGTGGTCTTGGCACAGGAAAGCATCATGTGCAAAGGCCCTGTGGCTGGAGGAAGCATTTTAATGGCAAGGTACTGAACAAAAGGCCAATGTGGCTAGAACGGTGCAAACTGAAAAAGATGCTGGCAGGTCCAGTCCATGTAGACCCTTGTATGCCTTGGCCAAGAGTTTGGACTATAAAAATTACCCATGTGCACTAGAATCGTAAAAGCATTATTTCTCATTTGTTGCAATTTTTGCCTCAATTTTTTATTTTATTCATGTTTGTATGAGATATTTACTTCAGGGGTGCCTGGGTGGCTCAGTCCGTTAAGCTTCTGACTTCGGCTCCGGTCATGATCTTGTGGTTCATGAGTTCAAGCCCTGCATCAGGCTTTCTGTTGTCAGCACAGAGTGTGCTTCATATCCTCTGTCCCCCTCTCTCTGCCCCTCCCCTGCTCACCCTCTCTCTCTCTCTGTCAAATGAAGACACATTTTTTAAAAAACAGTACACAGTGTGAATTTCATACAGTGATGTTGCTTCTCTGTATCATATAGGGATCGCTTTATAGTGCTAAGAACAAACATTGTATGGATAATCAAAGTTGTGATAGATTCATTGCAAATGTGGTCCCAATTTTCCCCCTCCTTATATCCACATCCCTCACAATGTGACTTGATAGCTACTCCCAACAAGGGATGAAGTCCACTTCTCCATTCCTTGAATCTGAGCTGGCCTTGTGACTTGCTTTGCCCAACAGAATGTGCTGGAAGTGACATCATGCCAGTTCTGAGTCAGGCCTCAGGCAGCATTGCATGCTTCTGTCTGTTCCCTTAGAGCACTGCTCAGACACCATTAAAACAAGTTTGGCCTCACCTGCTGGAGGATGAGAGACCACAGAGACAAAAATGAGTCATCCCGACCAAGGCCATTATTAAATTTAGTCAATAATCAACTGACATGGAAGGGCCCCAGTTGAAAGGTGTAGAACTGCTCAGCAAACCATCAGCTGACCTGCAGAATTATGAGTTTGATAAATAGTTGTTGTTTTAACCCACTACGTTTTGGATTGATTTGTTACACGGCCGTAGCTTGCTGATATACACACTTGGTAGGCAAGGGAATTGGGCATCATGAGGTGGGGGCTGCTATAACACGTGCGGTGCTGACAGACCCAAGATATGCACAGAGCAATGGGAACACACAGGAGGGAGGACTTAACTTCTGCAGGAAAATAAAAAGAGCTGCTGTCAGAGGAAGCTTTTGGAAAGAGGAAAAAATGAGCACGTGTTTGTCCAGGGAAAGCAGGTGGGAGAAGTCCACCAGATAGAAGGAAGGAAATGGGCAAAAGCATGAAGTCGTGAAAAGAGAGGGTGTTTGGTCAAAAGCAGGGAGCTTCAGGCTCCCCTGGGACACGCAAGGGGGCAGAGCTAAAGATGGAGCACCCAGCTAGGGAGCACCCAGCTGGAAGGAGGTGCTCCTGCTCTGGCTGCAGAAGACAAGGTGAGGGGCTTGGACGGGGGCTTCACGACTGGTGCTGTCAGGGCTGCAGGGACGGGGAGGAAGCACAGCCCCTGCACTGGGCTCACACAACTCCTGGAATTGAGGCGGGTCACAAGGTGGATACGGGACCCCAACACAAGACCATTTCCCCCTGCTTTGTGGCCTCAGGCAGATCCGTCCTAGGTGAGCCTGTTTCCTGCACAGCTTGGCTTCTCAGCGGCAAGGAGCTCATGAAATGACATCTGGGGTGGCGCGTCGTGAACTAGAAAGCCCAGGTACTCGGATGGGGGGAGGGGGAGTATTCTCTTCTTCTCCCAGTGCATTTCTTTCAGTTTTATCCAGAAAAGGGAATTTTCCCAGAAAACTGTGCATTAATGGGTATGCTACAGGAAATAGATGGTAATCAAGGGGAGTATAACTTTTTTAAGTGAGCAGGATGTAGAAAAACCAACCGTGGTGACATGCCCCCAAGGATAGCAGCAGTGAGGAGACCCAAGGGACGAGAAGAGAAGGGAAACGGTTACTGAGATAGAAAGGGAAAAGGGGAAACTGATGACAGACGTGGCTCCCGTCCCTGCCCCGGTAGGGACGATGCAGGGGAGACGTGGGAGAAATAAATGCCCCAGCCTCCCGCTCCTCCCCACTACAGTCTCCAGCCAGAACTTCTCATTGGTTGAACCCCTCCAGAGAGCGGATGGCAAGGAACTCCGTGACACGGTCCCTAATGGGTCAGTGCGCAGGGTTTGAGCAGGGGGGAAAGTAGCCAGGGAATCCGGGGGCACTGGGAGATGTCCAGCACCACGTCCACAGAGGCTAGGTGGGCTGCAGGAGAGGAGGCAGAACTCTGTGAGACCTGCCATGACATCCACCGGAGACAGGACTACGACCTCCACAACCCAACCCCTTCTCCATCCGGCCTCATCCCAGTGGTTCTGAGATGAGTACGGTCTGAGGACCCCTAGGGATCCCTGGGATTGGTTCAGGAGATCCACAAGGTCAAGCCTATTTTCGTAATAATGCTAAGATGTTATTTGCCTTTTTACTTTCCTTCACTCCCAAGTATATACGGTGGGAATTTCCAAAGGGTACTTATGTGAGGAAGCCACAATCCCCTGAAAAGTTTACTAAAATACTCCTCCCTTATCCAGCTGTGTATTTGAGAGAGGCATCCTTCATACATTTGAACCAAAACAACTTATCCCCGGGCGCCTGGGTGGCTCAGTCGGTTAAGTGTCTGACTCTTGATTTTGGCTCCGGTCGTGATCTCACCATAAACCAGAAATCTTTTAAATTTTTTTAAATGTTTATTTATTTTTAAGAGAGAGAGTGTGAGTAGGGGAGGGGGAAAGAGAGAGAGAGAGAATAAGAGAGACAGAGAGAGAGAGACAGAGAGAGAGAGAGAGAGAGGATCTGAAGCAGGTTCTGCACTGAGAGCAGTGAGCCCAATGCAGGGCTCAGACCCACAAACCGTGAGATCATGACCTGAGCTGAAGTCAGACGCTCAACCGACTGAGCCACTCAGGTACCCCTAAGCCAGAAAAAATGTTTTCATGTTTATTTATTTATTTTTGAGAGAGAGGGAGAGCGGGGGAGGGGCGGAGAGAGAGAGAGAGAGAAAAGCCCAAGCAGCCTCCCTGCTGTCAGCACAGAGTCCGACAACGGGGCTCAAACTCACCAACCTTGAGATCGTGACCTGAGCTGAAACCAAAGAGTCAGACGCTTAACCCACTGAGCCAGCCAGGAGCCCCTAAGCCAGAATTGTTTTTTAATTTGCAAAAACGTAAAACAATGCCACTCTTCTCGCACTTTCCTTGTTTGGGAAAATACAGATATTTTCTGTTGAAAATGTGATTTATACGGACATGTAACAGGTTGGTTCTTGTTACCATAAACACATTCGAAAAACATTCTTTTAACTTTCTGTTTTAATTTCTAATACAGTAAATAGGAATAGATGTAGACCACGTGAACAAAAGCTCTTTGGGGTCCTCAATCATTTTTAAGTGTGGAAAGGGGTCATAAGACCATGAAGTAAGATCCACTGCTCTATCGGACGCCCAGGGCAGTGATCTCTACCCACGATCAGAACTGGAACTATTGCGGTCGACCGCCTGTTAGGGAGAAGGATCCTGCAGCTCAAAGACAAGGCCATAGCCACCTGGGCTCACCCAGCTGGTCAGTGGCACAGCTGGAATTTGGACCTGGGCTGTCCATCACCAAGGCTCACACGCTCTCCTTTCACCGCCATGCAGCAGGAAGCTGGGGGAACAGTGAACGATGCAACAGCATCTGTCTTCTGCCACCTCCTCCAAGGAGGGAAAATGACAGGGATTGATTGATCTCAATGATCAGCTATAAATGGTCCCTACATGTGGCCATGTTAATCAGCTCCTACCAGCCAGGATCTGACCAGTTTGAAAGGTTTATAGCAACAATGTGGTGCTGATTTATTTCTCCTTAATAAAAAAGTGATCAAGTGAAACCTGCATCTATCATTCTATTTATCACTCGGGGTGATTTATTAACTAATTACACTTGCAGTGGCCGCTGGCTCTAAGTATGGACGATGTGGGGAGGTGGGGTCAGTGTGGCCATCGGGGCTGCTCACCACCCTCTGCTTCCAGCCTCGCCGCTCATCCACGGGCAAGCCTGAGCTCTCAGATGTGGCTCCTGGGGCTCTGAGAGAAGGGAGAGGAGAAGAAGGGGACAGGGGAGAAATGGAGGGGCTGCCTGGTCCCAGCCATTCACTCCTTGTCCCCAGAGAAGACAGTGCACCAAGCATATCTGCTTCCCCATCTTCCTCCTGGTTCTCTGGAGGGAAAGGGAGCCTTAAGGCAAGATCCCAGGGGTGCTGATGGCTCCGGGAGAGGAAAGATGAAAAGCCAGCAGCAACAGCCCAAGGAGGAGATCTCAGGCTAGTGAGAACTTGCCAGAGGGCCCTCCTTCCCCTTCCTTGCAGCCCCAGGTAGAGTTGCAGGTAAAATACAAGTCTGAATCTCAGAAAACAATGAATAATTTTTCAGTGCAAGAACGTCCCAAATATTGCACAGATGTCCTGCAAAATCTGGCACCCCAACCCCCAGGGCTGTGAGGGAGCTCGTAGGGTGTCCAACAGACTAGACTTACAGGAACTCCCAGGGTCCACAACCATGGCCAGCCTCACTCTGCCCACCTGTTCTCCACCTGCTAGATGTCCCTGGGTCCTGAGGGCCTCCCCCTGGGGGCTCCAGGAGGCCGTGACTTTCCAGAGCTGGTGGGCAAACCACTCAATCTCGTCAAACCTTATCTGCAAAATGGGGACCCACACCCTGCCCCTGTCCTTCCCCAGGGGCTATGCAGAGCTGGGGGGGGGGGGATGAGTCTGAACGATGACTGTATGGGGGGGTCCATGGCAGGGATGGGACTGTCACAGGGCTGTGGCTCCCACCCACCCTGAAAAGATAGGTTTCCTTTTAGTCCTCTTGGGGAAATAACAGCTATAACTGCCAACTTCTTTTTTTATTATTATTATCTGTCCTGAGCTTTGGGTTTGTGGTAAAGAAAGTCAGAAGCTAAGCTGGCACAGCCTTTGTGGGAGAGCACGGGATAGTGTTAAAATCGAAAATAAAAATTGAAATTGAAATAAGCACAAGCCGCTTCTGGCATGCAGAAGTTCCAGGTGAGTACTTGGGAGTCTATCAACCAACAACCAGCTCTTTGGCCAAGCCATCACCCTCTCCAGCGTCCAGAGCGGGAACCCTTCCACTCACACACTCTGTGTGAGCAAGGTGTTCCATTAATCCAAAAACATCAGAGGCACTCTGAAAGTTGTCAAGACAGAATTAGGTAAGTGGACAGTGAGGCTCAGACTCTGCTGAGGTACAAAGAATGAGGGAGAGATACCTACTCACCCGCCAAGATGTGCACGATACAATGCTTTTTAGAAGGAACATTCTAGAGCAGGGAATTCTCAACCTCGGCACTGCTGACACTTTGGGGCCAGATCATTCCCTGGGCACTGCAGATGTTAGCATGGCCCCTTTTCTCCACCCACTGGATGCCTGTAGCAGCTGCCCTATAAGTCGTGATGACGAAAAGATGTCTCTAGGCATTGCCAAATGTCCCCTGGGAGGGGAGGGCGGTAAAGTGCCCCCACCCCGCCACATGAAAACCACTGGTCTAGACAGCATCAGGAGTGTGTATGTGAACAAAGCAAGCACCAAAACTATTTCTAAGGCTCTGAGTGCACAGAGAAAAGTCTGGTTGGCAAGATGGCATCTTGGACTGGCTGGATGGCTCCCTCTAGACAGGGAGCTGGGGTTGCCTCTGGAGAGTGGAGGGGAGAGGAGGGTCAAGGGGGACTGTCGCCTGATGTGTTTTATCTGTTTGCTTGCCAATGACAGGAAAGGAAAGGAAGAGGAGAGGGAAGGGGAGAGGAAGGGAGGGGAAGAGAGAAGAAGGGGAAGGAGGAGAGGAAGGAAGGAAGGCAGGGAGGGAGGGAGGGAGGAGAGAGGGAAGGAAGGGGGCAGAAAAGAGAGGGGAGAAGGAAGAAATAAGGAAGGGAGGAATAAGGAGAGAGGGAAGGGAGAAGGAAGGAAGGAAGGAAGGGGAGAAGGTAGGAGGGAAAGAAGGAGGAGGGAGCGAAGTGGGGGGAAGAGCCCCAGAAGCCGAGTCTGGCCGAGGGGCTGGGGGAGTCCTGTGCTACTTGTCGTCTCTGGTCCTCGGCGTCCTCAAAGTGAAACGAGGGGTGCAGGAGCCCCCTGGCCTTCTTCAGCCAGCAAGCCCAAGGTGACCCAGACCCCTCCCTCCCTCACCCCGGCAGTTTCACAAAAGAAGCCTGAGGTCTGGCTCCCTCTCAGCAGCTTGAACTGATTGCACCTCCTGGGGGAGGCGGGGAGGACGGGGTCTGGTCAACCGCCCAGCTCCACACTGAGGACTTGGTCGGGCTTGATTAAATAATTGCACAGAACCCAGCGAGTAATCACGCCGTCTCAAGAATCGAGGAGCACCTTCCGAGGGAGGCCCCATTAGTGATGTGGGGGTGTGTGAGTGAGCGTGTCTGTCTCTTGCCTATGATAAAATTATCATCAGAAGACCTCGTTTGCAAAATGCATCCATCCCCCCCATCTGGTCGATTGCCTCCCAAACCCGGGTGTATGCACAGCGTGATCCCCGTTTGACACAAGGCTGGGGAAACCGAGGCACAGAGAGGTCTGGGGCTGGCTACGAGCCCATCCCTAGAGTGGGGGCAAGTCCTGCTCTGCGTGACCCAGGGGGCTGGTGCCGAAGGAGGTCACATGCCAGGAAGTCCACACAGAGCCAGGCTAGGGCTGGGGACTCAAAGATCCTAAGAGAGGTTTGGGTTTTATTTGCCATTGTTTTGTTTTGTTTCCCCACTGGGATTATTTCTCCTCTTGATTTTGGAAAACAAATCCCAAACCATGGGAGTCATGTGAGCCTTCCTAAAATCTGCTGCTGCCAAGAGACCGGCTCAGTGTGTGGGGTGAGAAGTGGAACCCCACTGCAGCTGCCCACGCGCCCTCCCCCCAGGCTGAAAGGAGGGCTGCTGGATGGGGGGGGGGGGACCCAGCCCGTTCTGGGGCCTCTGTTCTCAGGCTGGGTCCTCCCCGTGCTCCATGAGCCACCCCCTCTCCACCAGCAGGCGGCGGGCAGACAAAGCACCCTTTCTAGCCAAGGGTCTGGTTTAACTGGGAAGAGAAGTAAATGGCTAAAGACAGGCTACTCTGTTGGGTTCTCTGGCCCAAAGGGAGATGCCCACTGCCTGTCCCTTGCTCCTCACGCCATCTGCCCCCAGCCCCATTGGCTCATTTACACTGGAGCAGCCCAAATTCATTAATAATGATTAGTCTCTCCTCGAGAAGAAGCATGCAATCAAAGGGCCATTAAAATTAAGTGCAGGAGGAGGGGGGACAGGGGACAAGGAGGGGGAAGGAAGGGTAGAAGGGGGATGGGCAGGCGGAGCTGGGCAGAAATCTCTGCCGGACTCAGACACCTCCTTGCTGTAAGACCTTGGTTCGGTCACGTCTCATTGCTGCTGAGACTCAGTTTCCCCATCTCCGAAATGGAGGGGCAGGAGTGACCACGGTGTCAGTAACAATGTGCAATGCAAGCACCCAGTGGAGAAGCATAAGCATTGGCTGACCGATATGAGGCCCCGGGCACCACGACCTTGTGGGGGAGTTATGGGAGAGGGGTGATGTCACCTGCTAGGTCAGAGTCCTGAGCAGCCGCTTCTCACTGTCCAGCTGCCCTCATGCTGGTCCCTGGGCACCACACACTGCCTGCCTCACCCAGTCCCAACAGCCCAGGGCAGGGCCACACCTCTGCCCTCACTTCTGGTCTGTGGGCAGGAGCAGCAGGGGAGGGGAGGGGACAGAGGGGGAGCCAGGACATCCCCAGACCTTGGAGGGGGCTGGGTCAGACACGGCTTCCCAGCGATTGGCAGCCACTCAGCCCTCAGCTCCCCGCTGGGCCTCTGGTTTCTGGGGAGGCCTCAGGCACAGAGAGGAAGCTCAGGGACCCCACACCTGGGTGACGAGAGACCAGACATAGCCCTCTGTGGGGCACCAGGACATCCAACATGGAGGCCGCTGCCCGGAGGCTGGGAAACGCACCCCTCTCGCTCAAGGAACAAAGAAAGGAACCAAAAGAAGTAACCTCCTGGGTCCATGCCCTCCTTGGGAGAAGGCAAGAGGCCAGACCTCCAGAGGTGCTGATCCCTGGGTCTGTGTGGACTTCGATTCCTTTTGAGGACAGGAAACGAGATTTGACAAAGGCCCCTCTCATGTGCCAAGTGCTCAACCTTGTTCCTTCACATGGCAGCCCCAAGGACCCCCCAGGAATGGTATTAGTCATTCCTGTTTTACAGAGGGAGAACTCGGAAAGGCTTGCTCGAAATCCCGTGTCCAGGACGGTCACAGTGCCAAAGCAAGATTCAAGGCCAGTAGCGGCAGGGTCTAAAATGCTTCTTCCACTCTCCACTCGGCAGCCAGGCACCCAGCTCCAGGGATCGGGGCACGCGGGCTGGAGGGAGCTTCACTGTGGGGACACTCCCCCGCCCCTCCCTGGATGCCAGGCCGCAGCTCCCCAGGTGTGAATCGCACCATCCTCCCCAAAACCCCGGAGGCCAGGGCTGTGACACCCATACTCAAAGGTCTAGGGATGTCCTAGGAAAAAGGGACTGAAGGAGACAGCCTATAAACTCCCCAGGGCAGGGCAGGGTCTGGCCCTGTTCCCCACTGGGCCCCACTGACACAGCGCTGGGACGCAGAGACGGATCAATAAATACATGATGGGCGGAAAGGGGACCCAGTCACAGGAGAGAAGGATGACAGGTTAGCACAGCAGTGGAGGATATGGTCAAGAGGCAGGCGTCCAGAGCCAAACTGCCAGGGTTGGCTCGGGGTTCAGACCCCAGCTTTGTCACTTTTTAGGTGCAAGCTTAACCTGTCTCTGTGTCAATTTTCTTACCCGAAAATGACAAATAATAATAGCTATTACCAGTTAAGGCTCTTCAGAGAAGCAAGTGATTCACTGTGCAGCGGGGCACCTCGTGAGCGCTCTAGGCCAGTGTGGGTGAGTGGAGGGCAGGCTAAAGCTTTGGACTGGCCCACAGCACGGCCCAAGGTGTCCTGCTGAGGCCACCAGCAGTGGTCAGATTCCACACATGCACAACCCTCCTTAAGCTTTGCACCCTGCGTGTCTCATCTGCCTCACCCTGGCCCCACCCACATCTGCCAGCTACTTTGCATCTGAGCTCCCCAGTCCCCTAGGGTCTGGCTGCTCCCACCCAGAGGACAGGGGCTTTCAGAAACCAACCCCACAAGGGTCTCCAGCCTGGGAACAGTGAGCTCCCCATCACTGAGAGGTTACGGCAAAGGCGGGATGGCCACTTGAAGACCCACAAATAGGATTCCCACTGGGAGGGAGGCTGGAAACCGCTCTGAAGCTTTGCGAGCTGACGGGCTGAGCATCACCTTTGTGAATGATCACAGCGCCACCTGGTGGTAGTATGGGAGATGGCCCAGCAGGCCCCAGAGGGCAGAGAGTGTCCAGGCCACCCCCACCCCCACCCCACCCCATCCCCACACTTCAATGAGGTGTTTTCATATCATTGAATTCTAACAACACTCCAAAGAAGGGATTGTCATCCTTTTTACAGATGAAGGCACTGAGGCCCAGAGACACAAAGTCACTTGCCCACAGACACACAGCTAGCAAGTGGCAGAGCCAGGATTTGAGCTTTGGTGCCACAGCCTTCCCTCCCAATCGCTAAGCCTCAGGGGATCCGGTGAGAAAGAAAACAGACCCTCTCCCTCGTCTCATGAAGCTTCCATTCTCACTGGGGAACAGGAATCACAAATGTATTTTTTAGGTGATCTCTGGGCACTCGATGCTGGGCTAGGAAGAAGGCGGCCAGGGTCCCTGCCTGAATGAAGTTTGTGGGGAAGAGGGACAGGAGTCAAAGGATCACACGGATAAATACACAGCAGTGACAAAAGATGTCATTGGATAGGAATGGGTTCTGAGACCAGATATCAGGGTGCTTACCTGGCCTGGGGATCCGGGGAGTCTTTCCTGGAAAAGTGATGTATTAAGCTGGGATCCCAAAGGTGACCAGGCCTTAACCAGGCAAACAGACGCTTATGTGTTCACCAGCAAATGGATGTGTCACACGGCCAGGGTTTCACTTTTTACTACACATAGATAAACCCATATCCAGTATGCTGGATATATGCTTTTGCAACACTCCAACTCCATATCCCTCTTCAGATTTTTGCCCGTCGATACATGGAGCCATTTGCTTTAACTAAGGAGGCCATCATACCATTGACACTGGCCACACACAGTTTATTTACCCAAGCTCTACGGATGACACTTGTGTGGTTTCCAAAGTTTCACTCCTACAAACAGCCATAACCTTCCCGGTGCATATGCATCTCAAAGTGACGCATGTTTGAGCTCCCCTGAGGTATGCGACTGCATTCTTTCAAAGACATTTCACCATCATTTTGATGGGAGTAAGGAGAGCACATGTTTCTATTAATGAAAAATGTATACAAAAACAAATTCATTTACTACTTCATTTACCCTGGCTGAAGCCAAGTTAAGGTTCTGGAAAACATTGGCCACAATGTTACCAGTGTTTCTGTAGATCTTGTTCTTTCTTTCCTTTCCTTCTAGAACTTGTCCAAGACAGACAACTGCTTGGGAGACATACGTAATGGGTTTCAAAGAATTTTTTTTTTTTTAGGTCACTTGTTTCGTTAAACAGAATAACCTTTGCAAGCCTGAGTTCAGGATTTCACTGAGTACTCTGGCTTTCAGGTTGTCTGGTCTCAAGGTTGGTGACCGCCCCCACCCCCACCCCCTACACACTCCTCGTACCCCCACCTCCAACCCTCTGCTGTGGCTATACCACATGACCATGGTCTAGTACCTAGAGATCGGTGGTGCCTGGGGAAGGGGCTTGTGCATTTGCATGTTGGACCAGTTTGCACGGTGCCCAGTCTGTGAGGAGCCGCATAGGATAACCTGAGTTAACCAGCACCATACTTCCTGTCGATCCCTATCATGAGTCACGGCCCCTGTACGTGGCTCCAGGTGTATGTGCACACTCCATATTGGAGGGTTCTAGAGTGCCAGGTCTGAGGGAGATCTTGAAGTCCATGCTGGTCTGTGGGCGGGGGAGGGGATGAGGGGTGACAGCCCCTTTCCAGGAGACCTGGCATCTGATCCAGAAGCAGTTTCAAAACTTGCCACCAGGTGGAAGCACCGTTCCTGGCCCAGGTCCCTCACTGGCTGGGGGTCCACTGGGACTCTCAGATCGGCACCCAGACCCTGCCTTGTGGTTCCACCGCCTGTCTCAGCTGTGTGATTCATTCTGGACCCGCTGGCCCCATCACAGAACCCCTTTAGCTGGATAAGACAGCGCAGTCAGCTGAGGCACAGAGAATCTCCTGTGCCCCTGAGGGTCTGTTGCAAAGGAGCCTGTTCTGTTCCATCATTTTGGATGCATAGGGTGGGGCTACCAGACAGCCCAGGAAAACCCATGAGGCCACATGAGGAGGCTCACACCAGCGTGAAACAGAGAGAGGACTTCCAGAGCCCAATAACATATCTCTCTCCCTGCCCCAAGTTCTGTCCCTTCACCTGTGGCCATAGGGCCTTGACCCTGGCTTAGCTTCACTCTCACAAACAGGGTAGTCTTGAGCCCAACCTCACCTAGGGAGATAGATAGATACAAGCCCAGGGATCAGTGGTCTGTGGCCACGTTCCAAGCCCTGCCTTCTTCTCTACCCACCATTCCAGGCAGCCCTGACCTCACCGGCCTCAGACCCCTACACCCTATGCATTAACACAGGCAGGCCTCACGTGTGGCCCTGGATCTCTGAACCAGCACAGACTCATCCGATGGCCCCTGAGAGGCTGTCCCTGGCCTGGCTTCCAGCCCCTAGCCCCCCACTCTCCAGTCAGGCAGACCAGCCTGGATGGGAAGGTGGACAAGGACTGGCCACAGCCTGGAGGGCTGGCCCGCAGCCCAAGGTCTGAAGCCTGAGATCGGGCAGGTTCCCAACTCCACACTCACAGCTGCCTGCACAATCCCTTCATCACGAGCATGGTGATTATAACTCCATGACACGTGTGCCTGGGTGACCTTTTAATGTCCTGTGCCCTCCTAACCTGTAAGCTCCATAAAAGGAGGGGCCATGTTCACCCATATAATCCCTGCACTGAGGAGAGGGCCTGGCACATAGTGGGTGCTCAGAAAGTAACTGTGGAATAATAAAAGAATAAATGGACATCTTCCCAGAAGAAGTACTTCCCACAGTGATTCCACCTCATCCTCCCCGCCAACCTACTGGGTAGCTTCTGTCACCACCCCCACATTACAGCATATTCATTCCCTATTACTGCAGGAACAGCCATAAACTTAGTGGCCAAAACAACACAGCCTTATGGTCTCACAGTTTGGGAGGTCAGAAGTCCAACACAGGTCCCGAGGGCTGAAATCGAGCTGTCGGCAGGGCTGTGTTCCTTCTGGAGGCTCCAGGGGAGAACTCATTTCTGTGCCTCTTCCGGCTTCTAGAGGCTGCCCACATGCCTTGGCTCTTGGCCCCTTTCCTCCATCTCCAAAGCCAGCAATGTCCCATTGCCCTCAATGAAGCCAGGAAAGGTTCTCTGCTTTTCAAGGCTCGTGCAATTAGATTGGGCCCACCTGTATAATGTGGGCTCATCTCCCAATCTCAAGATCTGCAACCTTAAGCACAACTGCAAAGTTCTTTTTTCCATGTGAGATAACATTCACAGGTTCCAGGGATTAGGACATGGACATCTGTTTGGGGGGTGTGGGGGCAGAGTTGTTATCCCCCTAGCACACGCAGATTCAAAAACACAGGTGAATTAACTTGCCCCACCCTCCCTGCTTGTGACTGGCGAAGTAGGGGTCAAACCCAAGTCTTTCAGGCTGCAGAATCTGAGCTCCTTCTCCCCTTGTTGCCTTTCTATGTAACCACCTAGGGTCTCTAGACCCCTTTTCAGGAACCAGAAGGGCAAGACATATCAGCCCAGCCCCTTAGAACAAATACATACTTCCATTTATGGGCTTTTTTTTTTAATTCATGCTTGTCTAGGTAGTGGGAACACGTGCAAAACTTTCATTTTATTTCCCTTTATTGTCTCTGTGTTAACATAAACATTTCTTTTTCATCTAGGGAAAGAAAAGATTAACCCACCTTATTGGCTAGGGTTGGGGGTTGGGCATGACGCTCCGCCACTGAACTTAATGAGGCTTTTCTCTGCAATTAAACAAATGGCCAGCAGATGGCGGGGCAGGCCCACAGCAGACTTCTCAGTCCCCTGTCCCATCCCTCTTATGGGGTGCAAGGATATCAGGTGTAGAGGTCTTTCTCTTCTTTTCTCCAAAACCCACTCTAGGGGGAAATATCCAGAGGAGTCCCAGTAGGGTAGAGCAAATGCACAAAGTCCAGAAAGTCACCCAACCTCAGGGAAGCCAGTTTGGGGGCCTGCACTACTTCATGCCCCATGCCCCAAACCAGGCACAAAGACCAGAGATCAAGTCTCCACAAGTTGAATGGCTTGGTCAGGGCAGCAGAAGGGAGGCATAGCTAGTTTACAGGATGCTTCAGATAGCCAGGTATCTTACATACTTATATGCACATTTATTATTTCATTTCATCTTCCCTGTGGTCCCAGCACAGGACCCGGCATTAAAAATCATGAACTGGTGGGGCGCCTGGGTGGCTCAGTCGGTTAAGCGTCCGACTTCGGCTCAGGTCACGATCTAGCGGTATGTGAGTTCGAGCCCCGCGTCGGGCTCTGTGCTGACTGCTCAGAGCCTGGAGCCTGTTTCAGATTCTGTGTCTCCCTCTCTCTCTGACCCTCCCCCGTTCATGCTCTGTCTCTCTCTGTCTCAAAAATAAATAAACGTTAAAAAAAAATTTTTTTTTATTAAAAAAAAAATCATGAACTGGCTGGGGAGATAGTAGCAATGCCAGCAACTTTTTTGAATCTCTCCAAATTCCCACATAAAAATAAGCAAGGTAGGGGCACCTGGCTGGCTCAGTCAGTGGAGCATGCGACTCTTGGTCCTGGAGCCATGAGTTCAAGTCCCACACTAGGTGTGGATCCTACTTAAAGAAAGAAAGAAGCAGGGCAAATTAGGAAAAGCAAAGCCCACAGATAGCATCTGCTTCAAAATTAGATGGCGAAGGTGTCCCCATGAGCACCAAAAGATGAGTGGGGGAGCACAATCACCGGTAGCCATCTATATGCTATCAAGATGCCCTGGGGGGTTGGGGGGAAATGGTGTGCCGTTCCTGGCTTGGCCTCTGGCCTTTGGCACCCTGTCTGATGGCCAGTACAGGGAAGTAAGAGGGTATCTGATGGACCTGAGAAGAACAGGGAGGGATGATCTGAGAAAAGCAAATGGGACTAAGAGGGGTCTTGCCCCTTCCCATAGTCGGTGAGATCAAGAGGAAGGACTGATGGGCCAGAGCGCTTCAACCCTTGAAGCTGACCCACTTGGGTTCCCTCCCAGGACAGGCTCCCATACTGAGGGGAAATTGCTTGCAGCGGGATCAGAATGGAGGAAGACTGATCAAAACCATCAAGAGGAAGGAAGGAGAAGATCCAGATAAATTGGCAGAAGGAGATTGAGCTGGAAACTTCAGGACACCAGCCACCAAATGTGCATACACTGTGTAAAAACAAGAGAGGGAGCTCAGGAGGTTAGAATGCTGACCTTAGGTTTAGGAAGACTAATTTCACACAAGGGCGAACAACAGAAAAGTGTTGAGGTCAGATCCCACACAAACTGAGTTTGAGCAAAAGAAGAGTCAGGAGCAAAATGGCATCTCTCTGAAGAGTAAACATATTCCAGAAAGACATTGCTTCAGAACAGATCGAAACCATAATCTTTTATTTCAAAACGACCCAAAAGGCATTTTTTAATGATCCAACCCTAGATGAAAGAACAACATTAATCAGAATTAAAACAGTCTTATGAAGTGGCAAAAGTCAAGGAAGACTTAGAAATACATGAAAAGAAATATTTCTAGAAAGTCTAAAATGGGGGGCGCCTGGGTGGCGCAGTCGGTTAAGCGTCCGACTTCAGCCAGGTCACGATCTCACGGTCCGTGAGTTCGAGCCCCGCGTCGGGCTCTGGGCTGATGGCTCGGAGCCTGGAGCCTGTTTCCGA
Organism: Panthera uncia; assembly: GCF_023721935.1. Lineage (NCBI taxonomy): Eukaryota > Metazoa > Chordata > Mammalia > Carnivora > Felidae > Panthera > Panthera uncia. The sequence continues at coordinate 18,875,459 of NW_026057578.1, read as the reverse complement.
TTCTGTGTCTCCCTCTCTCTCTGTCCCTCCCCCATTCATGCTCTGTCTCTCTCTGTCCCAAAAATAAAATAAACGTTGAAAAAAAAAATTAAAAAAAAAAAAAAAAAAAGAAAGTCTAAAATGGGAAAAAACACAAGAGCACATTAACTCAACCTTAAGATGATGCTGTTCACAAAGGCAGAAAGGGGGGAAATATTTTGAATCAACAAGAAATGAAGGAAGAGATATTTTAAAATATTTGTGAGGAAGGGACAGATATTGAAATCAGGCAAAGAAGTTCCAACACACAAATAATGAGACCCTGAAAAGAACATCAGAGCCAGAGAACAGAACAAATACTAAAAAGTACCATTCAAGAAAGCCTACTGACATGTTTAAAAATTGAAATTAAATATTTGAAGAACACACTGCAGTACCTGAAAATCTCAACCCAAAATAATCAGACATATTCGAGACATTTTAATAAAATTACAACACTTTGAGGAAAGAGGAAAAAAAATCCTTCAGTCATCTAGGCAAAAATAATACTACCAATAAATAACTGATAAGGAAAATAAAATAGATTGTTACCAGGTTTTTCAAGAGTCATGCTTTATGCCAAGAGAAAAATGAAGTAACATATTTAAGATATTCAAAACAGGAAAATGTAAGTGGGTCGTTTTCTGTCCATCAGAAAATGTCCGTTGTAAGTATAATGGACTCAGACAAATGGTTACTGACTCAGGGAATGTTGTTCTCATGAGCCTTTCTTGAAGAGCCTGCTAGAGAACAAGCTTCTGCCTAAATGACCAGAAAGCCTAAAAGAGAGAGCGAGAGAGAGTCAATGAACATGAAATGTACAGTTACTGGTAAAACCAAAGCTAGCCTGGGATCAAAAGGAGGTAATGATGAGGGTGGTCTGACATGTAGCTGCAAGACTACGATTAAAATACAGAAAGCTCATATGCCAAGAAAAAAATGTTTTTAAATGTTCTCAGTAATTGTATTGCTGGTGGCATTACTGTTGTAATTTTGAGACTATCATGTGTGTAATGTAGGATAAAGTAGATAAGTGATTATGAGAGATTCTAATTCTATTATCCCCCGTACCCTTGAGAGCCCAATTCTCAGGGTAGGAGAAAGGAGAGCTGTAATGTAGCCGTAACACACAAGAGAGAAAAGAGAGATGTCATACGAAAGAAATCAAGTAAAAATCTTAAATGCAAATTGAAATTATCAGTATGCATGCAGGGTTCTGTCCTCTTGGTTTCTGGCTGAGGTGATAAAATATATTTCTTCATGGGGCACCTGGGTGGCTCAGTCGGTTGAGCGTTCAACTCTTAGTTTCAGCTCAGGTCATGATCTCGTGGTTCGTGGTATCGAACCCTACATCAGGCTCCACGATGACAGTGCAGAGCCTGCTTGGGATTCTCTCTCTCTCTCTCCCTCTCTCTGTGCTGCTCATGTGCACATGCCCTCTCTATCTCTCAAAATAAATAAACTTTATATAAAATTTGTTTGTATGTATCTATTTCTTCATAACCAAACTGTTAGCAATGTACATCTCTAGCACCCAGACCGTGGTTTTGAAATATCGTTTTCCATTTTTCAAATAACAATAAAAGACCTTCTTTTTTTTTTTTTTAAATGTTTATTTATTTTTGAGACAGAGAGAGACAGAGTGCAAGTGGGGGAAGGGCAGAGAGAGAGGGAGACACAGAATCCGAAGCAGGCTCCAGGCTCTGAGCTGTCAGCACAGAGCCCGATGCACAACTTGAACCCACAAGTCGTGAGATCATGACCTGAGCCGAAGTCGGACGCTCAACCGACTGAGCCACCCAGGCGCCCCACAATAAAAGACCTTCTTGGAGAAAAGGCTGATTCCAGGTCTGAAGCAGAAAATGTGCAGTATGAGTCTGGTCCTTCCTGTCACACAGAAAGCAAGGCACCTCTCAGAGATGATTAGGGTTATATTGAAAGGACTCAAGAGCCAACTTGATGAGGCTCTCGCTGGCATGGTACAATGGAATGGGATCGTTTGAGCTTCAAGAAGAATAATACTTACAACTGATTATTAGCATCAAGTGTGTTTAAATCCTAGCGTTCGAAATGATATTGAAAAGAAATCAATTGGTCTCCTTCAGAGGATGATAAAAAACCAATTTGTTCTTTTGAAAACTGGTAAATAAAGAGAAAGAATGAAGCATGTGCCCTGCTTCATGTGTTCTATGAGCTGTACCATTGAGTAACAAAGAGTAAATGAGGGCAAGTGTCTCTTTTCCAAAAGTCTCTTTCCCACTGATAAATGGGAAAAATGGATAAGATTGGAATGTTACCACTTGCAACCCTCAGTGAATTAATGGACTCACTGATAATCAGCATCAATACTTGCCAAATAAGAAAGAGGGACCACCCAGCATCACGTGCTGTCAGACGAAAGAACACAAGGACACCGAGAATCTAGCCAAAGGGATTGAACATTACATCTGATCAAGCCTCTGGGTCCGGCTGCCAACTTGCAGAAAGCACAGAGGATCCAGGAGCACGTTGATCTGCATGATGAGGACAGAGTCAGCAAAATCCTGACTGTGGGAAACTCTACAAGTCAGATAGAAATCCTTCAACAAATAGCTTGTAAGGGTGGGGATAGGGGGTAGGTAGATGGTGACCTGTGGATCAAAAGAGACCTTAAAGATGTATCATTTTCTTTTCTTAATGGTAAGTCTAAGCAATAGTATCTACAGATAACACTTAGGTGATAAAGTACTGCAAGAAAATCATTACAAACTCAGGCTAGTAGTTAATTTGGTGGTGGGGGGGGGGGGGGGGGTGATGAGACAGCTCAGATGGAGAAGGGGCACCTGGAAGGAGTTGGGGAGGGGAGTGCTTGCAAAGATCTATTTCTCGACTTTGGTCGCGGTTACAAAGATGTTTGTCATGAGATAGCTCATTAAACCATACATTTGTTTTGTGTGATTTTCTGTATCCATGTTTATTTTACAACAAAGAATTTCAAAAGAACAAAAAAGAAAACAAGACTGAAATGACTGAATGAAGAGCCCTAGAAGGTCTCACTGTTCTCTTTTGATGGATGACAACAGGAAAAATCAGAGAGGAAAGCAGTTTGCCAAAGGCCCCACAGCTGCTGAGCTTCCCAGCTGGGCTCCAAACCCCAGAGTTTCATCTGTGCATTGACAAACAGTTGCAGACACCTGCTGAGTTGACTGCAGACAGCTGAGTGACAATAGCCAGACTTGAGGTTCCCCGTGCTGCAAGGGAGTGGAGGGGGGGGGGCGGTTGTAGGGAACAATGCTGGTCTTGGAGCCTGGCTGGGTGGAGCCGTAGCATGCCCCAGGGCCCCTCTCTTGTGCAGGGCCCACACCCACTCACTCCGCTCTCTGAGCGTGGAAATGTATTGGACTTCACCTGACCGTGTATCTGATGAAATTTCACTTCTGTTTCTCAACACCTCCCAGATTGTTCTGTCCCCCCGAGAGAAGGGAGGGTCTGGGAAAGATCCTGGCCTGAAACTAAGAGGTCAGCTTGACCCCTCCTGATACTTCATCTGGCTGGGGAGGGGTCCATCAGTGAGTTGGGGCAAGTGGGCAGAAGATGAAACTGTGCCTTCAGCCCTGCAAGCTGGAGCCCCTCCCTTATCTGCCTTGGTTTCTAGTACCCCAGGCATTTAACACTCGGTGTCATAGAGGGCAGGAGCACAGGGGCGCCTGGGTGGCAACCAGCTTTTGATTTCACCTCAGGTCTTGATCTCACGGTTTGTGGGTTTGAGCCCCAAGTCGGGCTCTGCACTGACAGCACAGAACCTGCTCGGGATTCTCCTTCCCTCTCTCTCTACCCCTCCCCCTCCCGAGAGCTCGTGCACATACTCCCTCTCTCTCTCTCTCTCTCTCTCAAATAATTTTTTTTTTAAAAAGCAGGAGCACATGTTTGTTGAATGAATGCATGAATTTGACATATCATTTTTTCTTTATTTCACAGAGTCCAAGGTTCAACTAATACTCTAAAAATACATCATCTTGGGGTGCCTGGGTGGCTCAGTTGATCAAGTGTCAGACTTCGGCTCAGGTCACCATCTCGCGGTTCATGAGTTCGAGCCCCACATCGGGCTCTGAGCTTGCTTTGGATTCTGTGTCTCCCCCTCTCTCTGCCCCTCCCCAGCTCACACTGTGTCTGTCTCTCAAAAATAAATAAACATTAAAAAATTTGTCAAAAGATACATCATCTTTCACTTAAAAATTGGAGTTATGCTAATGCCTCCCCCTAGGGTCATCGAGGAGATTGAATCCGTAAATGAACATAAAACCCTTAGACTAGTATCTGGCACATACTGAGTCTTCAATAAGTTACTCCTGTAAAATGAGAGAAGTTTGTTTAAAGTTAGGATACAGTCAGTGTGGGATTAGTGGTCAGTATGGGGCCAGGGTCAGAGGTCAGGAGGTGGAGAGAACTAGTTTAGGACAAAGTAGTCAGGATTAAAGGACCATGGGGCACCTGGGTGGCTCAGTCGGTTAAGCGGCCCCGCGTCGGGCTCTGTGCTGACAGCTCAGAGCCTGGAGCCTGTTTCAGATTCTGTGTCTCCCTCTCTCTGACCCTCCCCCATTCATGCTCTGTCTCCCTCTGTCTCAAAAATAAATAAACGTTAAAAAAAAATTTTTTTTAAAAAGGACCAGTTTGTGGCCAGTGAGCACATACTTTTAATGTTTATTTATTTTTGAGAGCGAGCACACACAACTGGGGGAGGGGCAGAGAGAGAGGGATACAAAGAATCCAAAGCAGGCTCCAAGCTGTCAGCCCAGATCCTGACGCGGGGCTTGAACCCACGAACTGTGAGATCATGACCTGAGCCGAAGTCCGATGCTCAAGTGACTGAGCCACCCAGGCACCCCAGCAGATTTTTTAATTAGCCATCTATTTGTTTATTTCTCCCCACATTGTTCCAGAAGGACTTAAGACAACTTTAAGGAATATGGACTGCAGAAGTCAGGGAAGAGAGATGGTTGTGAATATGATCCTGGGCTGGGGCATCCATGCTGCCACCGAGGGCCCTTTCAGCAGATAGCCACGACTGCATAACCAAATCCCAGGACCCTCTGGCGACTCCGAGGTCTACACTCCACTGACAGCCCCGGGTTGGGCAGAGCCTGCCTCTCAGGGTTCTGGTGAGAATCCCCTGAGTTAACCCATGCAACATCCTGGCACAGAGCAAGTTCTCAATAAATGTTTGCTAGTGTGGTCAGAACACAGGGCTGAGGTGGACCCGAGGGCCTGTTTGGAAGGGGCAACGAGCAATGTGGACTGGCATGTTCTCACTGGCCAAACCAGCACATCTTTCCCCCATGAGCAGCCCCCACCCCCAAATCAGAGCCAGAAGATGTCCAACCACATCAGGCTGGGATGGCCACATCCACTCCATCAAAGCTGCCCTGACCAGCAGCTCCAGGGATAACAGAAGCCCGCTGGCTCCAACCCCCTCTCCTTAGAAGGTGCCCGGATGGACCCTGCCAGACTGACCTCAGCCCTCAGGGTGCCTCTTTTTCTTCATACTGCTGAATGTATTCGGCCAGATGAGGAAAAGTCCACAAGACATGATCCACAATGACCATGCATGGGTGTGTTTGGGGTTGTATTAGCTTTCTGTGTGTATTGTAACAACTGAATCACTTAAACAACGCATAGTATCTGCAAGTCGGACCTGAGCTCAACTCAAGGTGTCAGCAGAACTGTCTGGAGGCTGGAGGGGAGAATCTTTTCCTTGCTTCTAGCAGCTGCCTGCATTCCATGGCTCGTGGCCCTCCTGCATCTTTAAGCCTGCAATCACAACACATGATTCTCTCTTTCTTTTTTTAGTTGATTTATTTATTTTGAGAGAGAACGTGCATGTGGGGGGGTGGGGGGGACAGGCAGAGAGAAAAAGGAGAGAGAATCCCAAGCAAGCTCTCCACGCTATCAATGTGAGCTCCATACGGGACTCAATCCCAAGAACAGTGACATGACGACCTGAGCCAAAAGCAAGGGTCCAACGCTTAACCAGCTGAGCCACCCAGGCGTCCCATAACATGATTCTGTTTCCTGTCTTCACATCTCCTCCTCTGACTTTGACCCTGTCTCCCTCTTATCATAGCCTTGCGATTACATTGGGCCCACCTGGATAATCCAGGATACGCTTTCCATTTTCAAAAGTTCCTTTTGCATGAGGAAACATATCCATAGGTTCTGGGGATGAGGACAGGGACATCTTTGGCAGGGACATTATTCTGCCTAGCACAGGAGCCTAGTGTTAAAAGTTCCTAGGATGTTGTAAATCCCCTGCTCTCTGCTCTATCGAGAGGGGAAACTTTGGAACAAAACAAGCCCTGCCTCTCAATTCAAAGAAATTTCGGTAAAATGCCACATGAGAAGATTTTAAAAAAGCGAGAAGGGGTGAATCACCTATTTGGATCCTTCTAGAGTTTGGACAAAATATTACACCCACTCCCTGTGGTCGCAACATTCACCTGTGATACCAGCCCAGAGGCGAGGGTAAATGACAGCAATCCGGTATCAGTTTTCACCTGCTGGGGGAAGTCCAGGCGCTGTGAAAGACTTGGCCATACCTCTTTGCTCACTTATGATTAAAAACATCAGTTCTTTACCAACCGAGATGGCCCAAAGGAACAATGGCCTGTGAGTCATTCTGAGAGGCTGCTTTCCAGCTCTGCAAAAAGTATAAACCAGACCCAAACAAAAAAAGGTGTCGAGTGCATAGGGTCCCTGATGCATGTCCTGTGTCCCATTTTGTCTGACTTGCTGGCTCTGGGTCTGGACTTCACGTCACAGTGAAGGACCAGTGAGGCAGAGGGGCTCAGGAGACCCTCCAGCCCCCAGTCTGTGAAAGCCACCACAGCTGGGAACCAATCAAATATCCCTCTCGTAAAAACGGTTCTTTGAGTTGCAAGTCATAAATCTCCTCTTGTTTAAGTGACAGGTTGATTGTTGCCTTGCTCGCAGGAGACACATCTATAGGAAGATCAAGCTTCACGGTCTGAAGGAGAAAGTTGGTCAAATACCAAGATCAAAACCAAACCTATTAATCACTGGTCAGGAGTGTGGAGAGAAGGCCATGCTGTGGAGTGGAGACCCTTCTAGGGACTCAAACCCAGGTTTGACACCCAGAAACTGTCGTGTCTCCACCCTGCTCCAAACAGACTGGGCTGACCCCTCCATTTAACTCTCAGGGGCAATCTTGTTACTCTCACTTCCATGTTCTTGAGATGCCCACTTCACCGTGTCCCTCAAGAACCAAAAATTCAAAAGAAAAAAAGGAAAAAAAAAAAAAAAAAAAAAAATTAGGAAGGTGAAGAAATAGGGACAAAGGGGAAATGGGAACAGGAAAAGTAAGAGCAACCAAAGGTGAGGTTAGTACAGACAACACAGCTTAGCATCCTAGGCACTTAGAAAGCATGGGCCACAAATCTGGACTCTGAGCTTCCTAGAAACCATTGTGAAAAGGGAAACACATGATTCATAAGGTCTGTCAGCTAAAAGCAAAACCATTTCCCCCTGATGAAAATGCCTTTTCCCATTATTAAAATGTGGAAGAAATTTGTTCTGGAGTTCTCATGAAGAGGCCACTGTAGACAAAATGAACACTAACCTCAGCAAGATCCTGACTGTAAATCCAGAAGCCGGTTTCCTAGAGTTGTTATTTATAACTCTTCTTCTTTTTTTTATTATTTTTTTTTTTATTTTTTGAGAGAGAGTGTGTGTATGCACAAATGGGGGGGGGGGTGGGCAGAGAGAGGAAGACACAGAATCTGAAGCAGGCTCCAGGCTCTGAGCTGTCAGCACAGAGCCCAGCGTGGGGCTCAAACCCACCAACAGTGAGATCATGACCCGAGCCAAAGTAGGATGCTTAACCACTGAGCCACCCAGGCACCTCAGATTTATAACTCCTCCTGATGAAGGTCCACAGTATAAAGTTGAAGGCTCATTTAGTGAAAAACAGTTACTTCCTGGTCCATCCTCCAAGATTGAGTGCTATGAAACACCTGTTCAGATAAGGGTTGCTAAGAATAAGCAGTTAAGTGATAGAAATGGTCCTTTATGAGTTTATGAGTTTGGCAGATGCATAAATGTTTGTCTCCATGCTTCCTGCAAGTTGGAAGCTGGTTCCAGATGCTTGATTAGAGTTGGGTTCAATCCTCTTGGCTACATTCTCAGTGGGCTTGTGAAACAGACACGGATGGGTATGAACTATCAACAACCACACAGAAATATGGATGAAGTTCACCCACATAATGTTGATCAAAAGAAACTAGGGGCACCTGGGTGGCTCAGTCGGTTGAGCGTCCGACTTCGGCTCAGGTCATGATCTCATGGTTCATGGGTTTGAGCCCTGCCTCGGGCTCTGTGCTGACACTCAGAGCCTGGAGCCTGCTTCAGATTCTGTGTTTCCCTCTCTCTCTGCCCCTCCCCTGCTCATGCTCTGTCTCTCTCTGTCGCTCAAAAATGAATAAACATTTAAAAAAATTTTTTTTGAAAGAAAGAAAGAAACCAGACACCAAAATGTATATACTGTATGATTTCAAGTACTTAGAAGTATAAAAGCTGAGACAACTAAAATACCCTTTTAGCAGTCAGAATAGTGGATAACCTTGGGAAATAGTGACCAGGGGGAGTGTGAAAGCTTCTGGGATGCTGAGAGTAGGTGTTTGATACACGGACATGCTTAGTTTGTGAAAATTCTTGTGATACGGGCACTTCTCTCGATGTATGTTATATACCACTTCCATAAAAGGTTTTTTAAAGTGCTCTCAAGTCATTATAGCACAAATTTAACATTAGGGGTGGTGTTTGGGGAGACAAGGCCTCAGACTGTGATCAAGTTTAGAGATCATTCTAGGGCTGAAGTCTAGGCTCAGCTGAGATAAGGTTTAGGGTGGACCCTAAACCTTCACCCTTCACAGGGTGAAGACCCACCTGTGGCTGGATCAGGGCTCACCCTAGCATGAGGGCTCCTGTCTCCCTGACATCAGCTTGACCGCTGCCATTCCCAGGTCTGACCACTTGATGTCTCCACTCAACAAACTGCTGAAGGAGGGGACCAGCTTGGATAGAGCTGCCTGGACCCATAATGGCCCTGAGCTGGGCGAGGTTGGAGGCCACAGCACAGAGCATGCCTGGGAAACACCAGAGAATTAATCCAACTAGAGCAGAGCTGGCCAGTCTGGGGCTGAGGTCCAGGCCACGTGGAACAGTGGGCAGCAGTAGAGGAGAACACAGAGGCAAGGCCTGTTCACAAGCCCTAGCTTTGTCCCCTACCTCAGTCAACGTTATTTCATTCACTCATTCACTCACTCATTCATTCATTCGTTCAACTATTATTGAGCCCCTGCTCTGGGCCCAGCATTGAGGATTCAAGGAGAGCAAATGGGCCACAGTCCCTGTCATCACAGAGCTCACGTGATACTCACACCTCCTCTATCCTTTCCTGGTCTCTCTGAACACATCTCCCTGCCCAGCGTCCACACTGCTCTCCAAGCCCAGAAGAACTCCTAGTATTAGCATCCACCTGCCAACAAGCTTCTCAGTTCAAACCACCTCTCCCATTAGGATATGTGTGTCTTTCCCATTAGGATACATGTCCAAAGGGCAGCGGCCTCATCTGCCTTGTAGACCCTGGTGTTCTCAGGGTCTGGCCTGGAGTAGATGACCAATAAATATTTGTTGGATGGAAATGGTTCAAATGGTTTCCTGTGCAACCAAGCAGAAGAGAGCAGGGGGCATCTTCTGGTCTGGGGCACCAGGCTCCCCAAATCTTGTGATTCTGAAGGAAGCCTCTGACAGGACGGTTCACGGGGTGGGTGTGAGTGCCTGAATAAGACTGAGAGCTGGAGGTTTCCAGGCCACAGAAGAACAGTGCTGTCAGCCTGGCTCACAGACCCTAGGGCAGTTCCACTTCCCCTTTTTCAAAAGTAAACATGGTGGGGGAGGGAAGGGGCAGGCTTCCGCACCACCCCCTGATGGGCCAGAGACCAGGCTGCAGGAACAGGAAATATGAGCCAGCAGAGATTAAGTAGGAGCCAGCTGGGGGTGCCCTGCCTTCCTCAGCCTCTCAGCAGCCTACAAGCCACGTCGATCCAAGCTTGGCAGGTGATAAAGGGCAGATGGACCAGCTGGATTGGGGCCTGCTAGGACCTCGGGGGAAAGACCTGGGGAATGAGGCAGATCATGACTTCGGGGGAAACAGGCCGGAGGGAAGGGGGTGAAGAGCTGGAGCTGTAGGCAGGTGCTACCTAGAAGAGGGAGGAGGGAGTGAGAGCCTGAGACACAGGCTTGGATGGCCACATGGATACGGGCAGCTACCCTGGACCTTCAGATGACCAGTTTGGGCCTGTTTCCTTGGGCACCAGGGATGGGGGTGTTAGCATGGGGCCTCCAGCATTGGGGTCTTCATTCTGCTGCCCCACGCCTATCCAACCACATCTGCACATGCTGCTCCACGGGGGTTAGAGTGGGCCAGCATGGTCCAATGGAACTTCCTGCAATGATGGAGATGTTCTCCAGCTAGGCCCTCCAGCATGATAGCCACTAGCCACACAGACCAGTAGCTACTATACTGGCCAGCATAGCTCTAGACTCAGCGTAGGATGAGCAAAGTCATCTTTTCTCCTTCTCCCTCTTCCCACACTCACGTTCAATTCTTCCTCTTATCCCTCAAGCTCTCAGTCAATAACCATGTTGTAATGGGTTTGAATTTCACAGGCCATGAACAAAAATGAATATATAAAATTCTTTATTTTTCTATAATTGAAGGTAATATCTATCCCAAGTATCCATTCAGGCTAAATGCAATCAAGTGACCGTTTCCTCCCTCTTTTCTCTCAGAGTACCTCTCAGTCTCAGGGCAGGACAGAGTGTATAGGTGGGCCCCAAGCCCTAGGAGGGGGGCAACATTTGGAGCCTGTGGGGGCCATTGTCCATGCTGGCATCCAGCTACTATAAGTCCATGTCTCATTCATTCAATCTCTTCTTTAATCTCCAAACTTCATCTCTGGGTTCTATCATCCCTACCATTCCTGCAGGGGCAGGAGGGACAGGCACAGAATCCCTTCTTGCAATGCATCCCAGCATTGAACCCAATTGTTCCCACCTGCCCACACACTCTGGTACTTCCTATCCCTTGTTAAGGGTGATTGAATACCCCCTATGTACCTGGCACATTCTAAGCACTACAAAGCATCTTCCCAGCCACTCTCGAAGGTAATTACTGTTATCATACCCATTTTGCAGGTGAGAAACTGAGGTACAGATAGGAAATGTGAAAAAGCTCACGCAGAAAGCATTGAAGGGCCAGGACTTCAAAATAAATTCCGGATAAACTTACCCAAAAACACTACTTCTGGGAGTTGATCCCAAAAGCTATGGACAAGATATAGCTTGTTATAGCACTCGTAGTAATAGCAAATGTTTAGGAACTACCCACATGTTCATCAACAGAGGAGTAGGCAAATAAATAGTGGTGCATCTACACAAGAAATACTTTATGGCTGTGAAAAGGAATGAGAGCTATCTCTATACACTGTCATAGAGCAATCTTCAGAATACATTGTTTTCTTTTATTTTTTTTTAATGTTTTTACTTATTTTTGAGACAGAGAGAGAGCATGAGCAGGGGAGGGGCAGAGAGAGAGGGAGACACGGAATCCGAAGCAGGCTCCAGGCTCTGAGCTGTCTGCCCAGAGCCCGACGCGGGGCTCAAACTCACAGACTGTGAGATCATGACCCAAGCTGAAGTCAGACACTTAACCAACCAAGCCACCCAGGTGCCCCCAGAATACATTGTTAAATAAAAGTATATATGATATGTTATAATTTATGTAAGAAAGGAGGGATATAAATATACATATATACATAAAAACTTATAGATTTTTTAATTACAGAAAAAAAAACACCTTTTTTTTAAATAGCCTTCACACCCACCACAGAGCCCAACATGAGGCCTGAACTCACAACCCTGAGATCATGACCTGAGCTGAGATCAAGTGTTGGACGCTTAACCAACTGAACCACCCAGGTGCCCCAACAACAACAACAAAAAACTTAAAACAAAATGATTACCAATGGGAGAGGAAGACCTGGAGGGGAGGGAACAGGTATAGAAGCTACACTTACCTGAATATACCTTATTTTGAAGATTTGGTTATGGAATGGTATAAATGTTCTACATAATTATTAAAGCAAAATTGAATTTTAAGTAAAGTAATCCCTAAAACTTAAAAGCAAAATGAAACAGATGTATCAAACTATGAATTAAATTGGTAGTATAACCACTTAAAAATTTTTTTTACATTTATTTATTTTTGAAAAAGAGAGAGAGCATAAGCAGGGGAGGGGCAGAGAGAGAGGGAGACACAGAATCTAAAGCAGGCTCCAGGCTCCGAGCTGTCAGCACAGAGCCCGACGCGGGGCTCGAACTCACGAACCGCGAGATCATGACCTGAGCCGAAGTCGGACACTCAAACGACTGAGCCACCCAAGGCGTCCGGTAGTGTAACCACTTAGAAAAGAATTATTTTGAGTAGCTTTAGACACAATAATTTGATTGTCTATTCCTATCAGAATATAGTCAAAGGACATGAAGAAGAGCAAAAAAAGAAAAAGAAAAAGAAAGGTTTTTAATATTAAAATGTTTCCAATTATCATATTGTTAATAAAATTGTTATTTTTATACATCAGAGGCTAAAGCAAATAAATCTAATGTTTGTTGACTTTAGAAACCAAAACTCCTGGGGGTGCCTGGGTGGCTCAGTCAGGTAAGCATCTGACTTCAGCTCAGATCATGATCTCACAGTTTGTGGGTTTGAGCCCCACGTCGGGCTCTGTGCTGACAGCTCAGAGCCTGGAGCCTGCTTCGGATTCTGTGTCTCTGCTCCTCCCCTGCTTATGCTCTGTCTCTCTCTCTCCTTCAAAAATAAATAAAAACATTTATAAAAAGAAAGAAAAAAGAAACCAAAACTCTTGGGCTAAGAGAAAAGAAATATAAAAAGGAAGAAATTTAGTAAAAACTCTGAAAAGGAACTATCAGTGTGAACTCAAGATCTCTTTTTAAAAAATTCTGGGGGCACCTGGGTGGCTCAGTCTGATGAGCATCCGACTCTTGATTTCAGCTCAGGTCATGATCCTAGGGTAGTGGGATAGAGCCCCATGCTGCGTGTAGAAACTGCCTGAGATTCTCTCTCTCTTTCTCCCTCTACCCCTCTCCCCTTGCTCCCGCTCTCACACTCTCATGCTCTCTCTAAATAAATAAATAAATAAATAAATAAATAAATAAATAATTCTGTATCCACTGAAAAGGCCTAGAAACAATTACCAATATAGTAGCTATGAGCAACCCTAGGTAAAAAAGTGTGAAAGGTCAAAATACCATTTCCCATAAAAGAACCAGGGCTCCTTGGAGAAATGGCTGCCTCGAGGTCTGGGGCAAAAAAATGTACAAGATAAACCTGGAACATCTTGTCATTCCAGAAAGCAAGGAAGCTATAAGGTCATGTCAAAAGAGCTCAGAAGCCAATGTGAAGAAGCTCTATCTGGCCAAAGGTGAGACTATTTAAGCAACAATATGGTTTAAAATCAAACCAGTTTAAAATCCATGAATTCATATGAAAGAGAGAAAGAAAGAAAGAAAGAAAGAAAGAAAGAAAGAAAGGAAGGGGGGAGGAAAGGAGGAAGGGAGGAAGGAAGGAAAAAGAAAAAGGGAAAGAAAGAGAGAGAAAAAAAACCTCATTGGATTTCCCTTGAACATGTTAGGAAACCTACTCATCATTTGAAAATCGGTCAATGAAAGAATCAAGCATTTTCCTACTTTTCCTATATGAACTAAATTTCACTGTAACTGAATCTCATTGTAATCAAATAATTGGTTAGAGAAAAGTTCCCTGATCAAAGTGCTTCTGCTAATAAATGAAAACAAAATTTTAACAATTAGAATTTTGCATTTTGTATTTTGCAAACTTTAACAAAACATTGGATTTTGGCCACGCTTATCAGTCGCTAGGAGTTTCACAGAAAGAAAGATAAATATGTGATGTGTCTCCTGATACAGGTATACAACGTCACCTGTGAGGTATTTTTGCTGAAAAAACACTTACCCTGACCCTAGCAAGAGTCTAGTCACGTGGAATAAAGGGGTTAGGGAGTATATTAAGTGATACCACAGGGATACAGTTAGCAAAATCCAGAATGTGGGAAACTCCACAGGACAAATACCTCATTCCTTCACAAAATAAATTGAAGACAAAGAAAGGGAGAATATCTCCAATTCCTGTCTATTCCACTCCCACACATTCCACTGTATAAAGAGAGAGTGTTTGGGGCACCTGGGTGGCTCAGTCAGTTAAGTGAAAGGCTCTTGATTTTGGCTCAGGTCATGATCTCACAGTTAGTGAGTTCGAACCCTGGGCCGAGCTCTGCACTGACAGCTTGGAGCCTGCTTGGGATTCTCTCTCTCTCTCCCTCTCCTCCCTCTATCTTTCTCTCTCTCAAAATAAATAAATAAACGTTAAAAAAATAAAATAAAATAAAAAGAGAGAAGGGGAGGGAAAACCTATAGGTTGAAAGAGACTTAAGAGACATATCAAACAATGCAATGTATATATTGCAATGCATCCTATGTTTTAAACTTAGGCAACAACTGCGTATATTTCTACACTGACTGCATGTTTGATAATATTAAGAATTTGTTGTTGATTTTTCAGGTGATAATGATTTTGTGTTTACATGTTTCAAGTTCTTTTATCTATTTTATTTAAAAAAATTTTTTTAACATTTATTATTGAAAGACAGAGAGAGCCAGCATGAGGGTGGTGGGGAGCAGAGAGAGAAAGAGACACAGAATCCGAAGCAGGCTCCAGGTTCTGAGCTGCCAGCACAGAGCCTGACACGGGGCTCGAACTCACAGGCCGTGAGATCATGACCTGAGCCGAAGTTGGACGCTTAACCAACGGAGCCACCCAGGCGCCCCTCAAGTTCTTCTCTTTTAGAAACATAAGGAAATATTTATAGATGAAATTATATGATGTCTGATACCTGCATCCAAATAACACAAGAAAGCAGAGGAACAGATGGGTGTATAATAAGTTCATCCCTGGGTTTATAACTGTTGAAGCTGGGTGATTGGTACATTTCATTATATTATTTTCCCTACTGTTGCATACACTTAAAATTTCCTATAATAAAGTTTTAAGGAAAAAAAAGTAACATTAACTTATTTTTATTCCTTGTGCATTTCTTCTGTCAAAACTACCTCTGAGGCCAAAGGTACTAGTGTAAACCCGAGAACGGTAAAGGAATAAGAGACTTTGTAGAAAGAAAGAAAGAAAGAAAGAAAGAAAGAAAGAAAGAAAGAAAGACAGACATGGGCTAATACTCCAAACATTTTTTTAAATTGAGATGGAGTTCACCTGACATAAAATGAACCATTTTAAAAATATTCAGTTCAGGGGCGCCTGGCTGGCTTAGTAGGAAGAGCATGCGACTCTTGATGTTGGGGGTCATGAGTTCGAGCCCCACGTTAGGTGTAGAGATTACTAAAAAAAATAAATAAACTTTAAAAATATACAGTCCAGGGGCTCCTGAGTGGTTCAGTCGGTTGAGCATCAGACTTCGGCTCAGGTCATGATCTTGCACTCGTGGGTTCAAGCCCCGTGTCGGGCTCTGTGCTGACAGCTCAGAGCCTGAAGCCTGCTTCAAATTCTCTGTCTCCCTCTCTCTCTCTCTCTCTCTCTCCCCCTCCCCTGCTCGTGCTCTGTCCCTCAAGAAATAAAATAAAACATTAAAAATTTTTAATTATATATATATATATATATATAGTCCAGCAGCATTTAGTATATTCACAATATTGTACAACCACCACCTCTGTCAAGTTCCAAAATATTTTTATCTCCCCCAAAAGGACACCCTGTACTCATAGGCAGTCCCTCACTCCCCAGCCACTGTCAACAACCTGTCTGCTTTCTGTCTCCGCGGATTTACCTATTCTAGATATTTCATATAAATGGAATCATATAATATGTGACCTTTTTATGTGAAACTGTGTCCAGCCACACATTTGCCAAGTTCTGTTATGGACCAGGCACTGGCTAAGGACTAGAGATAAGGTGGTGAGAGGACAGACATGATCTCTGCCTTCATGGGGCCTAAGAGACTGCCATTACCCAAATAAATACAGTCAACTATCTCATTAAAAATGTGCAGGGGCGTAATGCTGTCGTCTAAGCAGCTTCAACTGGGGTAGTCTCTATGGAAGTGGAGAGCAGTGGACAGATAGGAAAGAATGAACAGGGTAGAACGGGCAGGATTTGAGGACAGATTAGGTGGGTTAGGGAGAGGGAGGAGTTAAGGATGAGGTCCAGCCTTCCAGCTTGGGTGACTGGCTAGGAAGGTGGTGGTGTCACTGACTGAGATGGGGAAATGAAAAAGGAAGGACAGATTTGGGGGAAAACCGCAAGCTCAGCTCTGGAGCCAATGTTTTGAGTTTGAAGCATCTGATAGATGTCCGAGTAGAAACGTGAAGTGCCCCATTGAACATACGGGTCTAGGGCTCAGACATCTGTACTCTCCCTTAGCAGACAATCCAGCCAACTGGCCTTAATTCTATTCCTGAAGAGGCCCAGTTTCCTCCAGCCTCAGGACTATGGTGCTGCTGTTCCCTCTGCCTGGAACACTCCCCCTGAGACGGCTCCACAACTAGCTCCTTCTTAACATTCCCATCTCAGGTCAAGTATCACCAAATCAGAGAATCTTTCCTCAGATCCAAGCTGACATCAGCGTAAGGAGTGAGCTAGGGATCCACACTAGGGATCAGGTTTTGCTGCAACAATGCTCCATAAAAAAACAGCTTCCAGAAACTCCATGCTTTTTGAGAAAACATTCATTTCTCACCCAGGGGTCTGTGGGGTGGCCAGGGCTCCTCGGGGCTTCCCCAGCTGAGCTGCGCTGCCTCGCCGGTCTTGTCACTCTGGGTCCGGGCTGAAGGAGCCCCTGCTGCCTGGGACTCATGGTTCTCATGGCTGAGGACAGTTGCTCAAGATGGGTGAGTGGAATACTCGGTGTCTTGGGGCTGGCCTCTGTCACTTCCACACACATTCTTTTAGCCAAAATAAGTCACATGGCTAAGTCCAATATCAACAGAGGGCGGAAGTATATTCTTTCCACACTGAGGAGGGCTGGAGGAAGTAAATATTTGCTCAACAATAACACAAATTACACAGGACCCCACTTGTTTTCCCCCTAGATGGCCATGTTTATGAGTAATCCCCCCATACTCCTAGGAAATAAGGGTGTGTATGAATGAATGAATGAATGAATGAGGAAATGTACCTTTCAAGGCAGGAAGATTGTCCTCACTCAGTGAGGAACCTGAGGCTCAGATGAGGGAAGTGATTTGCCCAAGGTCACAGAAACCGCCTGTGGTAAGCCCAGACTGCCTGGCTCCTTAAGACACAGTTCCCTACACAAAGGGAGGGAGCTATTCTCTGGAGCGGGCGTGGTATTACCCACTCCGCCCTCTCGCTTGACAGGGGACAAGTACACCAGAGGGTCTTGCTAATTCAATCTCAATTCTTTCTCTGAAGCCAAGTAGGACCTTGATTCGTCATTTCCTCATTTCCGGGTCCCAGATCCTGAATGATAAGTGTGTGGTGAGAGAATGAGTCATCAGTACAATGGTGGCTTTAATTGCTGATGAAGTGTTCTGTGAAATTCTGTGTCCCGCCCCAACTGTGCCTGCCCCTGAGGTACAGACAGTCATCTCTACTCTGCGGGGGCCTCCCCACAATGTCTGACACAGAGTGGGCCACACAACAGAGCTCAAAAACTAGGCGTAGGCATAGGAAAAGTCTGGAAGGACCCACCTCAGATTAACAGTGTGCATCTCTTTCAAAGCAGGATTCCTTAGGACTTTAACTTTCCTGCTTTATATCTTTATGTAACATCTGAACAGGGCACAATGAGGATAAGTTGCTCCTGCAATCAGAGAGAAAAAAAGGAGTCTGGAAATATTTTAAGTTCATACTAGCGTGCAAAAAGCTGTCACTTGCTGGTTGGTTGGGAAACTCCTGAAAACCGTCTTCCTTCAGAATCCTATTCCCACATATCGTCAGAAGCCTGTTTTCAGAAACACTGAGTCAATTCCCAACCCGTCCTTCTGTCAGCATGCCAGTGAGCGCCTACCATACGGGAAGAACTGAGTGAGCCCCCAGGGTGACTGGTGACAGGCTGGGGGACAGGTGGCAGCTAGAGTCAGCTAGCTCTGTGTCCATGCCTATCGTAGCTACACTGATGGAGCTGGCCCATGGGCCAGACACTGTGCTAAGTGTTCCACGTGGATTATCACATTTAATCCGCATAACAAGTCAATGTGGTTAGGAGCTATTATTAACCTGTCTTACAGCTGTGGAAACTGAAGTGCAGAGGGGCGAAGAAACTCTCCCAGGGTCACATAACGAGCCGATGGGGGAACCGACATTTGATTCCAGAGCCTGTGCTCTGGAACCACTACCCCACACAGCCTCCCACTAGGAACCTGCCCGAATTCCATAGGCAGAAAGTGGAAGAATCAATCAAGGCTCGGTCAGCTTCCAAAAGATATGCTCTGTTTTGTTTTTTTAAGTGTATTTATTTATTAACGTAATCTCTACCCCCAACATGGGGCTCGAACCCATGACCCCGAGATCAAGAGTGGCTCACTCCTCTAACTGAGCCAGCCAGGTGCCCAGAAAGATATGCTCTTAATTGCTAAGAGGTCCTTCTCCCTTCCACTTTTCCCTATTTCTGGGTCCAACACAAACATGTTGGGTGACATGGGTCACCTCCCTGAGACTCAGTTTCCACAGCTGGAAATGTAGGAACATTGCTTATCCTGGGGAGCTGAGAGGACACTTCCTCCCGTGGAACATGGTAGGTATCTGGTTAGGATGTATCTATGTTCTTCCTGCTTTCCAGGAGTTCGGTGCAGTTGGCCAAGTGGACACAGGAGCAAGCCTGTCCCATGAACTCCATGACCAACGGGTGCATTAAGTGCTGTGGGGCCAGGGGCTGGGCATGGGATGAAAATGTCAGGGGTTACTGTGTATCCAGAAAACTCAGCTGAGGAGAAGCTGAAGTAAACAAGCCCCAGAAGAAGGGGGGGTTACTTCGTCATCCTTCCTGTTTTCCCAGCCTGGCACAGTCCCAAAGCCTCTTAATCTTGTCAGGATTTTGGCCCTTTGCCCCAGGAAGGAGCCGCCAGGAGGCCCGCAGTGAGCCAAGTCTTCAAGGAAGTGATGTCTTCTGTGGGTCAAGAGAAGGAAAGAGGCTTTCTGGGAGCAAGAAGAAGGCAGGGACAGGACCAGGGAGGGTCCAGCTGACAGGCCTCTCCTTGAGCCCGTGAAGAAACTGAGGCTTAGAATAGGGCAAGGTTTATTGCTTTGCTAGGCAGGGTGGGAGACAGCAGCCAGTGCAGTCTTCATTTTGTAGTACCGACTGCTCACTCCCTTCTAACTCTAGGGCCACCCAGGAAGGGGGAGCTGCCTTCACTCCCCTTTCCCCCAACTTTTTCTGGCGACATCTCTCCATCGCTGCATTGGAAACTTCAAAAACACAGTTGTGGGCCCATGGGTAGTGAAGGACAAAATGGCAGCTGCAAAGATCATGGTGGGTTTGACCCTGTAGGAAAAAGGGATGATAGACCCTCTGAAACAAAGAACCACTCTATCCCCCTAGCACCTTCTGTGTGCCTGTGCAATGCCAGGCACATTCAACATGTTACATCATCTGATCATCACACTAATTCTGGGAAGTAGATCATGTCCCCACCTTGCAATGAGGAACTCAGACTCATAGGGTAGCTGTTTCGTGTCAACTCTCCTTCACCATGGAACTCCCTTCTGAGCTCAGACCTCGATATCCACTTCGCCTCGGGCATCCCCATCTGTACACCCCCACACTTCCCCTACTCAACTGGAACGATCCTAAACTCACCATCTTCCCTTCCCACGGCCTCCTGTGGTCCCATCACCACCTCACGACTCAGAAACTAGGATATCAACCTGGACTCCACCCCTCCCCTGGTCTCATCTCCAAGTAGCAGCCTGGACCAGTGGTCCTAGCTCTGACCCTATTTCCCAGACACTGGGTTTCCTTAATTCCATGGTTTGTGGTATAGTCCAGACCTTCATCACCTCCCTCCTAGATGACTCCAACAGCTTCAGAATCAGCCATTCTGCCTTCAGTCTGTCCTTACCCCCATCTATGTTTCATCCAAATATCAGGGAGATCTTTCTAAAATGCAAATCTGCCTAGTCTCACCCAACTGAAAAGCCTTCAGTGCCTTCCCAATGTCCTCAAGACAGACCCCTTACTACAGCTTCCCAGGCCCCCCAAATCTTGGCCCATGCTGCCCTCTCTGTTCTCTACTCCCATGCCTCAGCCCTCCTGGAATACCCACAGTTCCTCTTTCACTTCAAGGACTAGGCACATGCTATTTTCACTGCCTTCCTCAGGCTAACTCCTTCTCATCTTTCAGGTCTCAGCTTTGTCACCACTTCCTGACCACCCCCCCCCCCCCCCCCCTGCCCCGTAAGCTTTGTGAGCTGTCCCTTCAATGAATTCCCGCAGTTCCCCTGAACTTCCTCCATGACGCTACCAACCCCTCCCCCCCTCCATGTGCCAACTAAGCCTTCATGACCGGCAGGGAAGGCTAGGGCAGCACTTTCCAGCGGAAATATAACGCACGCTGCATGGATAACCATACACTTCCCAGCAGTCACATTTTCGAGAGTAAAAAGAAATTCATTTTAATAATATATTTCAACCTGATATTTCAAAAACAGCATTTTATTCCCACACAGAGTCAACACAAAATTATTGACATTTTGTGTTCTTTTTGTACTAAGACTTCGAAACCTGGTGTATATTTTACACTCACGGCGCATCTCAGTTTGAAGTCACATTTCAAGTGTTCGATATCCCCATGTGCCAGCTACCAGATTGGACAGTGCAGTTCTGGAGAAGGCTTAAAGCTAGCTGGCCTAGGTCCTGTTCTGAGGGACACTCATTCTGAGAAATATGCATAGGCACTCTATAGAAAAGGATTCTAAGTCAAGTAAGTCTTGAAAACACTGACAAAGTGAGACAGTGTTTCTATGCTTCAAGACCTCCCAGAGTCTTATCTGAGCTCATGTAGGTTGTGACACTAGAAACAGACCAGAGAGTGTGGAGCTCTTACCCAACTCACTTGAGCTCAGAGCTCTATTTTCATAAAGTATTTCTGGGGCTTAGCATCCACTAGAATGTTCTTTGGTAAATGCTAGTTTAGCCACATCCCTGACTCAGTAAATCCCAGGATCTCCACAGAAAGGCTTTGGGGTTCAGGGAGCCTCACATGCCTCTGAGCCTGGCACAGAGAAAGCACCCAAATCTGATTACTAAATTGACTAGTTCTGGGGCACTGCAGAAGGCAGGACTAGAATCCACGAGCAAAAATTGCAGTATATTTGAGCTCAAACAATAAAGTTTTCCAGAGGCGTGTGTGTGTTTAAACAGTTTGAAACTTACTTGTCAGATCTGCCTGGAATAGGTAAGCTCATGAGATCATGATTTCTCCATCACTAGGAGTGATCAGGCCAGAGTTCTGGAGGACAGTGCTTTCTAGAGTCTCTAATATCCTTATTTCAGAACTAAAAAGAAAAAGGAAAAAGAAAAGCAGCAGCAGTGAGCATGAGAACTTGAACTGTAGAGGAAGTGATCAGGTGTGCATGCAGACAGGTGCCGGGCCCTTTGTTGAGAACATACTTTGAGATTCTGGAGCCCCAGCAGAGGGTCAGTTTACAGTTAAAGTCCCTTGGAGGCTACAGTCCCTTGGTTCAATTCAAAAGATTCTTGGTTTTTTTGTTTGTTTGTTTGTTTGTTTGCTTTACTTTTTTTCAAAGTTTATTTTTGAGAGAGAAAAGCAGAGCGTGAGTGGGGGGAGGGGCAGAGAGTGAGGGAGACACAGAATCAGAAGCAGGCTCCAGGCTCTGAGCTGTCAGCACAGAGCCCGACACGGGGATCAAACTCACGAACCACGAGATCATGACCTGAGCCAAAGTTGGATGCTTAATAGACTGAGCCACCCAGGCGCCCCTCAATTCATAAGATTCTTGGTCCATTTTGCATACGGTCAACTTCTGGTCAATCACTAATTGAATCCATGAATCCTCAGTCAATCAAAATGTGTGCCAGGAGGGTGGACAAGAGGATGGTCTGTTTCTTTTAACATTGCTTTTGTCCACAAAAAAGGCAAGACCAACGTGTGCTGTTGGAAGTCATCAGGATAGTGGTTACCCTGGGGTAATGGCAGGAAGGAAGCACTAGGGCGGTTTGGGGGTGCTGACAAATTGTTTCTTGACTAGGTGCAGGTTACACAAACATGAAAATTCCTCAAGCCGCACAGTTTTGATATGTGCACCTTTCTGTATGTATATTGCACTTCAAGTCACAGTTTTAGAAATTGCTTTTGTGATGGTATACTCCTTTATCATGCTAAGAACAAAAGTATGACTATGATTAATACAACTAAAATTATCAGGCTGCTCTGAGATTTGAACTGAGGAGAAAGATACAGCAGCCAGCTGTTTCTCGGGTAGGGTCTGAGCAGTGTTTTTGCTGGCTCAGCTGGCAGCTGGATGCTGGTCATGCTGCAGAGGGACCCCTGACCATCCAGAGACAGGCAGTAGATGGATTGAGGCCAATCATCGTAGAGCCTCCAAGTGTCCATCAATAGGACGCCTGGAAACACCCAGAAGCTAGGGCCTTTATAGCGCGGCTTCTGTGTCCCCATGCCAAGCACAGGCCTGGTACAGGAGAGTTATCAACTAGATGTCCTCTCCCTTCCTCTTACCTGGATGTCAGTTTTGCCAGTCCCAGAAGTGACAAGGCCTTCTGTCAGAAGCGGCTGTAAGTGCTCCATTTAGGGCCGGCAAGGGTCACAGAGGCTGCCACAGCTGGGCTGAGAGTGGGAAGGGAAACGAAACCTCTTTCATGGCTCACATGTGCTCAAGCAACTGCAAAGAAGCCACCTGTGGTCACTTGAAGTGGTGGATGGGGGAGAAAGAGGGAGCTTCCGAGGAGTGGGGGAGGTGACGAAAAGGGTGCATTTCAGGTGGTAAAGACAGGAGGTTTAAAAAAAACTCAGTAGTTAAGAATAACAGGCAACACACCATGGGGTGGGGCGGTGGAGGCCAGCTTCACGTGGTAGAAGGCGGAAGGTCAAAGCAAACAGCAGTTTATAACAAAGAGGCAACACACCGTGGGGCGGAGGAAAGACACCGTGGACTGAGAGCTCTGTGGGATTGGCAAACGACGTGACCAAGAGTTCTGTCATCTGTAAAAATGGGACAATAATAGTTGCTTCCTCTTGGGGTTGTCGAGAGGATGAAATCAGATGATGCGTGACAAATGTTCAAACCTCGTAGCTGCTGTTAATAACAATAACAGCATTGGTAATAATATGGTAGGGAGAAGATTCTGCTTCTGAAGGAGACTGGGGAGATTGATGTGGAAGCCAATGACAACCAGAAATCTAGAGGGGAGGGGAGAAGGAGAAGAGAGACCATCTACAGGAGGAGTTCTTAACCGGGCTGCACTTGAACATCTATGCAAAATGCTGCATTTAAGAGTACATGGGTTTTGGGGCGCCTGGGTGGCTCAGTCGGTTAAGCGGCCGACTTCAGCTCAGGTCACGATCTCACGGTCCGTGAGTTCGAGCCCCGCGTCGGGCTCTGGGCTGATGGCTCAGAGCCTGGAGCCTGTCTCCGATTCTGTGTCTCCCTCTCTCTCTGCCCCTCCCCCGTTCATGCTCTGTCTCTCTCTGTCTCAAAAATAAATAAAACGTTAAAAAAAAAATTAAAAAAAAAAAAAGAGTACATGGGTTTTGGGGGCACCTGGGTGGCTCAGTCCGTTAAACGTCCAACTTCGACTCAGGTCATGATCTCATGGTTCGTGGGTTTGAGTCCCGCGTCGGGCTCTGTGCTGACAGCTCAGAGCCTGGAGTCTGTTTCGGATTCTGTGTCTCCCTCTCTCTCTGCCTCTCCCCTGCTCATGCTCTGTCTCTGTCTCTCAAAAAATAAATAAATGTAAAAAAAAAAAATGTACATGGGTTTTTGGAGGAAGAAGGTCCATAGCCCACACCAGTTTCTCAAAAGGGTCTATGACCCCTCCCCCACAGTTGTTTAAGAATTACTGATCTAGATGGAACACCTGGGTGGCTCAGTCAGTTAAGCATCTGGCTCTTGACTTCAGCTTAGGTCATGATCTCATGGTTCATGAGTTTGATTCCCACATGGGGCTACGTGCGGACAGTGCAGAGCCTGCTTGGGATTTTCTCTCTCCCTCTCTCTGCCCCTCCCTTGCTCATGTGCTCTGTTTCTCTCTCTCTCTCAAAATAAATAAACTTTAAAAAAATTTAAAAAAAAAAGAATTACTGATCTAGAGAAGGGGAAACAGATGGGAAAAGAGGCCCACAATCATCCATGGGATGGAGCAAGCCATCACCATGAAGCCAAGACGTGGGTTTGGGGGTTGGAGGAGAATCTAGAAAGAAGAGGCAAAGGAGAGACTTGGAGAACCTACTGAACACACAGTGGGGGGCAGGGAGGAGTGAGGTAAGGGCAGGTAGGGGGTTGGCTTAGATCCGCGCCCCCCCCCCCCCAACCGTAGCCTGGAGAAGGTCTGCGGAGGCTGTTGGCTGAAGGCTGGATGAGTGGATGGATGGGCAGGCAGCCCAACCCAGCAGCTGAAGTTGGGGAAAATAGTAGGGCAGGCTGCAGATGTGGGGGGTGGGGAGTGGAACAAAGAGACCTTGCCTGTGTGTCTGGGGAACTGCATAGGGATTGACTGGAGAAATTCTTTCCATTTGCCTAGTGTGATGGGAAAAAACTGTCAGCCAGTTCTCCATCTGAAATACTTCTGTTTCTGTGGGTGAGGATGTGTAAGACAGGCACTCTGCCAGGGGAAGGGAACTTAGCTGTTCTGTAGCTGTCTTAGGGACACCCCAGGGCAGAGTGGGTGAGCAGAGACCTGTCTACCTGACAGTTATGGGTTTCTGTCCCGATTTCATTCATGCATGCATGAAACAAACATTTCTTAAGCATCTACTATGTGCCCAGTGCTCTACTAGGTACTGGAGATGCAACAATGATTAAGAGATGGTCCTTGACTTCAAAAATCTTACAGCTGTCTGGGCAAATGGACCATGACAGTGCAGAACGATAGGTACTGGGGACATGCGCAGGTTGCTATGGGAACAGAGAGGCAGGGCACTCATACCCTCCATGCTTCTGTCTCCTTATCTGCTAAATGAGAACTGTGTTGCTCACTATAAGGGGTTTTCTGGCACATTCCAGGCCCCTGTTTGACACATGTCAGGAGCTCATTGCAACCTGGGATTAATTAATTTATTCCACAAATATTAATTGAGTACCCTATATGTGCCAGGCACTGCTGTGGATGCTAGAAACTCAGCATTAAATGAAGCAAACAAAAATCCCTACCTTCGTCAAGATTATATTCTCGGAGAAGGAAAATCAACAATAAGCAAATAAGTAAAATATTTAGTAGGTTCGATGGTGACAAGTGCCTTGGTGACAAATAAAGCCTAGATTAAAGGTGGGGAAGTGATGAGGGGAGGGGGTTGTGACTTTAAACAGAGTAGTCAGAAAAGTCTCACTGGAAAGGAGATATTTTAGCAAGGATCTGAGAGAGGTGGGAAGTAGGCCGTGGAGATGTCTGGGGGAAGGATGTTCCAGGCAGAAAAGCTCTCAGATGCAAAGGTGCTGAGGTGGGAGGGTGAGTGGTGTGTGACAAGCAATGTCAGAAGGCCAGTGTGGCTGGAGAGGGGTGGTCAAGGTGAAGGGCACTAGCAGAGGAGAGGGGCCTCGAGGGCCATTGTAAGTTTTTTGAATTCTACCTTGAATGAGATGGGAGCCACTGGGAACGTTTGAGCTATGGGGTGATGAGATCTGACATTTTCGAAGAGTCAGTTGTTCTGAGGATGTTCCATGGAAAGACAATAGGGGGGCAAGGATACCAGTTAGGAGGCCCCCTGCGCTAAAGCAGGTGGAGATGATGAAGGCTCCGGCTAAGCGGAAGCAGAGGGAAAAGGGAGAGATATTTAGCATCTGGATATTTGAAGGGGGTGTCCACTAGATTTGATGACAGATTGGAGATGGGGGACCATTAACTGTGATGGGGGCAAACTAGGGAGGGACAGGTTTGGGAAGAAAGAAGTGTGGTTGGAGGTGTGTGTTTAAGAAGCCCATTGGGGGAAAAAAAGCCCACTGGAAACCCAAATAGTGATGCTGGGCACGCTGCTGGGTATACAAGTACAAGGCAGGGGGCAAGGTCTTGATTACAGATGTGAACTTAGGACTTCTCCATATGTAATTGCTACTTAAAGCCACCAGGAGAGGGTGAGATAGTGAATGAGGGAATGAAGTATGAGGATTGAGCTCAGGGGCTTTCCAATATCCAGCAATGGTGGCCTCACCTGCTTTGAATTTGGAGGTTCCAAGGCTAGACTTGGACATTCTATAAGGTTTTGTGCAAATGTTTTCCCAATGTTCTGTCTCCCAGTCCTGAATACACATGCTCACCAGAAAGGAAAAGTCTGCAGAGGAAAAAAAAAAAATCAATTTGAAATAGATTGTGTCGCCATCCCCCCCCCCCCCTCACAAATAATAGGACAGCCAGGCTCTGGGTTGGTAGAGGCATTTAGAGTTTTCTACTTTCTGCCATCAAACTTTTGAGGCTGGGCTCCTGTAGAAGAGTCTGCCTGGCTTCCCAGCCCCAAGGACTGTCTCATGAAGCTCTAAGAACACTGTCTTGTAATTGATGTTTTACTTACATATCTCCTCTTCTGGACTGTGGTTCCTCTAGTCCATCACAGCACTACCAGGGGCTGGCACCAAACAGGCATCTGGAAATGTTAGTGGACTTAACAACATCATTGCAAAACCTGAGGAGGAACATCTATCCTCCAAATTGTGGGTATCTTTCTCTAGCTCCATCACCAGAGCTGGTATTTGTTCTGGCGAACCCTTTCCTTAGCACCTGCTAAGTCCTGAAAAGGTAGAGACAGATTACGCACCGCTGGACTCTGCCCTTTGGGAGGAGAATATCCCCAGACGCCTGGATGAGCCATCCTGAAAAATGAGTTCTCTGAGTCAACCCTTGAGTGAGTTCTGGTGGGAAAGGGCCCAGAATATTTGAAGCAGCCTGTGGCTTCTGAGAGGCAAAAAGAAGTGTCTCCTCCAAAGGGACCTGCCTCCTTATCTCACACAGAAAGATAAGGAAGCATATAGGCTCAATTGTGCTAGCATTTTGTCAAAAGGATTGGGACGGTTCAAAAGACCCTGAACTAGAAATAATTTTTTTCTCGTTCTTATTAGATATGAGTATGTTTTGCCCATCATAAAACAAAAAGCCTCTTAACCCTAGATTATTCTAATTACTGTATGTTCCCCCTCCTGTTTATAGCTAAACCTCTTGAACAACTTGTCTAAACTTGCTATCCTCAACTTCCTCACTTTTTATTCACTTCCTAACTCAGACTCATCCCTAAAGTAAGGCTTTCCTCCCAGGTCCTGCCAGATGATTTCATCTAGTCCAATCACTTCAGCTATTGCCATTATGCTGACACTCTCCTGAACTCCAAACCCACATATCCAACCACATAGTAGACATCTTGACTTGGCTAACCTCAGAATTAACGTACAGAGCTGAACTCATTATTTTTCCCCCAAACCAGGTCACCCCTAAGTGTTCCTTGCCTTTGTGAATGACATCTCCATCCATATCCTTGATCTGCCCCTCTCCCTTTGTCTGACATATATAGTCAATTGTTCATACATCACTGCTATGTCATGAATGTCCCTCAGATGCGTGCACTTCTCTTTGTCCTCATCGCTTTTTGGATCAGAACTGTCATCACCATCATTTTTGCCTACATGACAACATCAACCTTATCTGTGGCTTAACAAGCATCCAATCTCGACTACTTCAATCCATTGACTACCTCAAATCTATATCGTAGTAGTATTTCCTAAAATGCATATTAATTACATTCTTCCATTGCTTAAAACTCATCAGTGGTTCCCCATTGCTCTCAGGATAAATTCCAAATTCCTTCACCAACACAAAAGACCCTGCATGAGTTGGGCCTTGCCTAGCCCTCCAGCCTCATCTCTTAACACCCTGCTATACTCTACCCCTCAGCCATCCGGAGTCATCCAAAGCTCCCCCAGTGAACCATTCTCTGCCCAGTTTCCAAGTCTTTGCCCATCTGTTCCTTCACCTCCAGTGCTCATCTCCAGTTGTCTTCTTTATCCTCCCTAACCTTCACCTAGCCAACTTCTGTTTCCACCTTTAGGCCTCAGTTTAAATGTCGTTTCCACTGAGAAGCCTTGTCTCCTCAATTCTAGCCTGGAAGATCCTTTAAAGGGCTCCTACAGCAAACATACTGTACTTTATCCCCAAAGCATTTATCATAGTAGATGGCAATTACTTGTCCTCTTGTCTGTCCCACTTACAAGGCCCCTGAGGGTAGGAACCATATCTGTCTAGTTCACAGCTGAATCCCTAGCACTAGGCATGGTACCTGGCTCATGGTGTGTGTGTGTGTGTGTGTGTGTGTGTGTGTGTGTGTGTGTTTGTGTGTGTGTGTGTGTGTGTGTGTGTGTGAGAGAGAGAGAGAGAGAGAGAGAGAGAGAGATGCAGTGAAGGGGCAGATGCCATAAGAACACTGGAGAATGAGGGACAAATTATTATAGGGCTTGGCTGACTCTCAGAGATTATAGCCATTAATGGGATGTGGAGGACAGGATCAATTTAAGAGGGTCCCATGGTTTGAGCCTGAACAACTGGGAGCATATGGAGCTATTCACCAAGCAGTGACCATAGAAGGGAAAGGTAGGCTCAGGAAAAAGTTGAATTCAGGAGCAGGGGACTGTGGGGGCTATGAAACACACATACCAATAGACAGATGGGTAGATATTTTTGTAACTCCAAAAAGAAGTCAAGACAAGAGACACCCATCTGAGAGGCTCTCTACAGAAGTCAATATAGAATCCATAAAGCTTCCAGGAGGAGGGTGTAGAGAGAGAAGAGAGGTTGATGGCAGAAGCCTTGGGGATGCTTACAATGTGCTGGGAGATGAGGAGGAGGTAGGAAAATGGCATTTGCAGAGGTAGGAGGGAAATCAAGAGAATTCACGGTCATTGGAGCCAAATGGAATGGGCCCAGAGAATGTGCCCATCCACATCACTGAGTGCTACAAGAAGGTAGAGGAGGACATGGCTAAATTATTTGGAAACTAGGAAGTCTCTGATTAAAATGGAAGCCAGATCAGCAGTGTTTGAGGGATGGGAAATAAGACAGACAAGGCAGCAAATGTGGACTAGCCTTTCCAAACATGTCAACCCAGGCGAGGGGAACAGCGACCTAAGAACTGAGATAATGTAAGTGAAGCACTTAGCAGAGCAAGTAACTTGCCAATTGATGTAACACGTTGTCTTTAACAAGGTGGTAGTTGGGGTGGGGGGGGGGGGGGGGATGGGAAAGGAGAAGAAGTGGAAAAGTTGCTGTGTGAGGGGGAGAGAAAATGATGGAGTGAGCCAGACTCTGGCGGCGGGGGCGGCGGGGTGGCAGTGTTGGCATTGAGTATTTGGACTTCGTATTTGGAGGACTTGCTAGGGAGCACAGGGAGGTAGATCTTGTCAAAACCTGATTTGGGTTAAGCTGTCACCTGCTGGTTGTTAAGGGAGGCTGCTGCTTTTGTTCCATTTTCTTAGAGAGTCATGCTGAGTCAGCCTGGGGTGTCTCTCACTCCCAGAATTTTCCAGAATGTCCTGGAGCCCCGGGTTTCTGCCTCTTTGCCTCCCCCTACCTGCTGTTCTTGAGTTGGAGGCAGCTGGACCTGAGCAGCCCCAAGATGTCCCCAGCAGGCATACACTGTGAGAGGGAGTGTCAGAGAGAGAGAGAGAGAGCACTTTCACAACTTCCCCATGGGTTGCCCTCTTTTAACAGTCTGCACCTTCACCCTGATTCCATGTGACCTGCCATGGTTAATGACACTTCGGAAGCACTTGCAAGGGTTTCCACGGGCCCACTGATGAACTTGCCTATCTCCCGGGTCAGCTCTGCCAAACTGTCCCCACTCTGCTGCGCATGGTTGTTCTCACCCCTGCTCCAAACCCTGTCATTTCTCACCCTGAAGTAGTGCCACGGTCATGGGAGAGGCCTCCCCACCCTCCCAGCCTCCTTCTCTGGTGTATTTCACATGTACCCTTTGCTTCATTCTGACCAAACCTACTCTCATGCCTGTGACTCTCCACCTCTTCATAAAGTGCTCTTCTTGCTGCAATGCCCTCCCTTTTTCCCACAGGCCAGCCCCTCCTCATCTTTCAAGAATGGCATTCATCTGGAAGCCTTTCCCAACATTGCCCCTACTACAATCACTGGTGAGTTGGATGTGCTTCCCCCACCCTCAGCATTCCCATAGCAACTGGTGGCTGGCCCCTTCTTCTCTGTTATTCCTTGTACCTAATGGTAACAGTTGGGGAATGTCTGTCTCGTTCTCAGATTAGGAATTCCTCCAAAATGAGGATTAGGTCTTATTAATGTCTATATTCCCAAGGAATAACTAGTTCCTATCTACCACATAGTCCTCCTTCATTCCTCAGTGGCCATTGGTTGAATGCATAAATGTCCTCATTACAGAATGGATGTCTTCTGGCAGTAAGATAAAGGAGGCATGTGAAAGTGAACTCTCCTCCTTGCCCTGAGACACATAGCCAGGCTCCTCCATCCCTGTCGCTATCCTATCCTTCCATGACTCAAGAGTTGCCAGTTTTCCTGTTAGTTCTTTTCTTTTTATTCCACAAATTTCAACCTTTGCTGAGATGTTTAGTTACCCGTAGGCAAAAGGGTGTTTCTGGTTGTTACTGGGGTTGCTAGTCTGAGTCTCCTTCCTGTGTGTCAAGTAGACTCTTTTCTGAGGGTGTCCAAATCTCAACAGGGCAGCGGGTCCTTAGACAAGGTGCCACAGGCAGGGGGGACTTCCAGAAGATACCGCTGCCCAAGAATTGGCAGAGTCGAGACTGTGTCAGCATCCATGGTCAAAATGCTGGCAGGTGTATCCAGGTGCCATAACACGAGGGGTCCAGAGCCAGGTCCAAAGGGTGACAGAGGGTTTGAGAGTGCCCAGGAGTCAAACGTAGATTAGGACTAAGGACTATTCAGAACTCTTGGTCTTAAGTGACCCATTGGAGCTCAATTGAACAAAAGGGGGGAATTTATTCAAAGGTACAGGAACAGAGGTGAAATAAGGGCTGATGGAATTCAGGGCCTTCTCTTCTCCTCCTCCTTCTCTCCCCCTTTCCCAGCTTTCTTGGGCCCTCTTGACAGAAAATACCACCAGGGCAACTCCCCAGTGTACATCCTATAGATCCATCCACAAGAAGAGAGACCACTCTCTCCTTCCCAGTTCCAAAGTCTCAAGGAAGTCGATCTGAGTGACTCATCTTGAGTCAGCCTGGGTCAAACAACCGTAGCCAGAGGGACAGCAGCATATTTGTTGTATACATGTGTACATTGTGCAGAAGAACAGGTCCCTGAAAAGCAGAGGTTGTTCAAGACAACCACATAGGTGTTCAGTTCTGGAAGCCAAGAGTTGGGCCAAGGTGATAAGAAGAATCCCAAGAGACTGAGAAGCAAATAAGTACAGGCTGGATCTTGGGTGACAACCTAGATCAGGTAGCCCAAGGTCTGATCATTCCAAAGAGCCCAGTCTCAAAAGGCAGTGTGGAAAAAAAGGTTTCTGGGCTTACATACATTTTGGAGATACTGCACTTCATTTCCTTCTATTTAAGATTTGCGTATGTATTAGAATATTGATAAATCTGAGAAGTCCTGTGAGAAAAGACCTGTTTCACTTTAAATTATAACAACGTGTATGCAGCCCTTCTTTTACTGGGATATCTATAAATCGTCCACCTTTCACAGTGCATACTTTGGAAACAGGCCCATAACATCAGCTGTCATCTGCTAGTTATTTTTATAGGGATTGGGATGGTCCATGGGCCTTGATTTAAAGCAGTGTTTCCCAAGCCACATTTATTTGCCTATGACCTCACTGGAGTTTGTCTTATATGTTCCCTCTTGTTATTATTTGATATATGTATTTTTAACGCTTATTTATTTTTGAGAGACAGAGAGAGAGAGAGAGAGAGCGCGCAAACACATGTGAGTGGGGGAGGGTCAAAGACAGAGGGAAAGAGAATCCCAAGCAGGCTCTGTGTTGTCAGTGCAGAGACTGTTGCGGGGCTTGATCACATGATCCATGAGATCATGACCTGAGCCAAAATCAAGAGTCAGACACTTAACCAACTGAGCCACCCAGGTGCCCCTTATTTGATATTTTTATCTAAATCAACTGACCAACTTTTTAGAGGTACAATTTTTTTTTGCATGTTTATTTATTTTTGAGAGAGAGAGCATGAGTGGGAGAGGGCAGAAAGGGAGACACAGAAACTGGAACAGGCTCCAGGCCCTAACCTGTCAGCACAGAGCCCAATGCGGGGTTCAAACTCCTGAACTGCAAGATCATGACCTGAGCCAAAGTCAGATGCCCAACTGACTGAGCCACCCAGGCTCCCCAATCAACCAACTTTTTAAAAGCCTGATCCAAAACAGTTATATCCTTAAAATCATGGATTTGATGTGGTGGTTAAATATTTTCCCCCCATACACATGGAAATACATCCTTAACAATTACAGTAAAAGTGTTTGTCCATGCATTATCTATAATCTTCTCAAGTACTAGGGGTGGATGGACCACATTGCAGAGACACTGATTTAAGGTGTCAAGAGTCAGGGTGGCTATGTGACAAAATGCCTGCACACCTGCAGGTTTGTGCATGGGACCATGCTTACTGTGCGATTTTGGAGTCTGTGATCTGTTTTTATGCCTACCCAGATCTTCTTTGGAGGGACCTGGAAATCAAATGCAGAGTCTCCTTTGGCTTTGGGGGTTGGCAGTAGAGTAGTAGTAAGAGACTCTGTTATTCCTTAAGGCGGTCCTTGAATTATCTTGGCCTACCTGCAGCAAACAGATAATATTGAAATGTCTCACTTGGTGGTCTAGGATTGATTCCGAGATGGGAAGTCTATTGAAAGACACCATTAACAAGGCGAAACTGGTTCTGGCAGTTTGCCTGAGAGAAAGAGCATAGCTTTGGAGTCAGGCATATCAGAGTTTAAACCCAAAATTCAGTACTTACGAGCTGTCTGTTCTCAAGAAACTTTTTTTTTATAGTCTAATAAAATTCTACCATTATCATCATTGTCCAGATGAGGAAACTAGGGCTCAGAGAACTTAAGCAACTTGTCTGAGGTTACACAGCTAATTAACAGCAGAGCAGAACTCACACCTAGATTGGTTTGACTTCCATGTGTGCACTCCTAACCATTGTATTACCCTGCTTTCATTCATTTATTGTATGCCTCTTTGGTAGGATCTGTTGCTAGGTGTTGGGGATCAAGTTTCAACAAAGATAGACCTTGGGTTCAATAGGGGAGACAGACATAAAATCACTTATTGCCCTCCTTAGCAACTTAATAACAATTGTGATAAGTGTTACAAAGGAAAAGACACTCTATGAAGGGCACTTGATCCCAGTGAGGAAAGAGAGAGTGAGAGAATGTGGGGGAAGGGGAAAAAGTGATATTAATTGAAAAAGTGATATTAATGTTGAGCTTTGGAGCATTCACAAGAATTAATCCCAAAGTGTTTACCACTAGATGTGATAGAGATATTTCAGTGGTCCATGGATGGACACTTTTTGTATTTATTTGTAAATGACTTCATAGACATTATTATTTCATAGATATTATTATTTAGGAGGAAGCTAAGTAAAGAAGGGGATCGATTAAAATAGTAAGTAAAATAGTGGAAGTGGTAAGTAGATATGGCAAAATTCACAGAGGTCACACTTGAATTAAGCAGGCTATGTGGCTTAATTCAAAAAGCTGGGAGCTACTTTAGGAAATTTGAGCTTTATGCCAAGAGTGATGGGAAGTATTGTGGGAAAGGGGTAAGGTAGACCCGCGTGTTGAAAAGTTCACTTTGGCTCCTGTTGGCTATCAGCTTGTGAGAGGGCCAGAATGGAGGCTGAGACCCTTGTTAGGAGTGTATTGTGATAATGCAAGCAAGAGATAGTGCAGACTTCGACAGATGTGTGGGCAGAAGAGGTAGATGGGTTGAAGAGAAGCAACCGGTTGGACTAATGAGAAAGGAAGGAGGAAGTTGTCCAGGATGGAGCTTTTCTAGCTGGGTGGAGGAAGATGTTGAGTTCGGCCCTGGAGAAGCTTGTGAGGTTATCCAAATGTAGATGTCACGTAGAAGGTTGTAGGTCACTTATCTCTGACACAGTTTGATAAAATAGCCCCACAGAGCTGTCGTGTTGGATTCAGAGCAGAGAACAAAGTAGGTGGTCCCTAAATGGCAGTTATTTATCCTGTGCATCTCACTTCTGCCCTATAGTGTGCTAGGGATGCAACGATGGACAGAGCCAGGTCGTGTTTACCCTGAGGTCCCATTCCCTTGGCCCCCTGCACCACCACCCCTTTTCAGCACAATTCCTGACTCACAGTAGACGCTCAATAAATGTCTGTTGAATTAACGAAATAAATTAGGGCCCTTGTGACCCAGGACTACATGTACTAGTTTGGAAACTGGAGCTGCACCAGACCTTTGGTTGGTTAAAAAATTAAAATTAATAATAGTGTGAAATAATTCAGAAGGTTGAAAGGCATGGACAAAGGCTAGGGCGGGAGCTCCTGTCTCCTGGCGGCCTCGGCGCCCGGCTAGGGAGCAAAGAAGAGTTGGTGGAAGGGCTAGAGCCCAGGCCACCAAGTTATTCGCTGCTACGGAAAGGAGCACGAGGACAGCAGCTCGGCCGGACTGACGCGGTCCCGCCGCGGCCTTTAAAGGCCCACCACGTGGCCGCGCTGCCGGCCACGGTCCGGGGGCGGTGTCTGGGATGCGCCTGCGCACTGCCTCGCAGAGGAGTACGGCGTTCCGAGAAAAGGCGCGGGGAAAGGAAAGGAAGGTTGCTTAGGGTGGGCGGCCCTGGGAGGAGTCGACTCCTTATGCAAATCACAGCGGCGCGCAAGGGCCAGGAGGCGGGGCTTGCGATGCAAAGCCTGGTCCGCCTTTGGAAGGGCGAGGGGGCGGGCCCGCAACCCTCGGCCTCCTTCCGCGAGTCTCTGACGTCGCGACGTCTCGTTTAAAAGCGGCCGCGCAGGCGCAGTGAGCCGAAATGCGAACTTAGGCTGTTACACAACTGCTGGGGTCCGCTCTCGCCGCCCGCCCGGCAGTCAGTCAGTGTCGCCGCCGCTGTCGCCGCCTTAGCGGTTCCGGGAGTCTCAGGCCCGCAGCCGCCGCCGCTTACCCGCGCCTTCGGGAGCCTCCGGGAGCTCCCGTCCGCCCGCATAGGCCGGTCTCGACCGTCTGCGTCTCCTCGGCGCCACTCGCCGCCCGCCGCTCTCACCGCTCCGGCCGACATGAGCGGGGACCATCTCCACAACGATTCCCAGGTACAGTTCGGCACGGTCCTCTCGGCGCCCCGGCCCCACCCCGGCTCTCCGCGACCCCCAGCGCAGGCCCCGGCCCGGCCGCTTTGACAGGCCGGAGCCCCAGGCCAGGGGCGGCCGGCCGGCGGAGGTGGGCTCGCTAGGCCTAGGACGAAAGCCGCCAAGTTACATATTGGGGTGGCGGGGGTGGGAATGGCTGCCCCTTAAAAGGCCGTTCCCGGGGGGTCCCTTCCTCCCTGGGGCGCAGGGTGGGCTAGGCCCCCGGCTCCGCGCGCTCGCCGCCCGCGGGGTTAAATGTGCCTATTTTGTTCATCTTCCCCCCTTTTCTTTCTCCAGATTGAAGCGGATTTCCGATTGAATGGTGAGTGTGCCCCCCGCCCCGACCCCAGGTCCTCCCGCCGCCGGCCGCCTACCCCGCGCCCCGCTGGAGCCGGGCAGAGGACAGACATGGCGTCCCAGAGACTAAGTCCCGGCTCCTCGCTCACCGGCCCCATTGTTCCCATCGGGCCGCCTCTGGACCCCCTTTCCGGGGACCCCAGCACCCCCAGATCACGGCCCTCCCAAGAGGGGGCAACGGAGACCCGGCGTCGCCCGCCGCCGGGCTTCGGGCAGCCTTTCCCGGCCCGGATTCCTCCCGGGAAAGTCGCCTTGTCGACAGTCGGGACTTAGTCTCTGCGCCATTTTCTTTTTCTCTCTCCTCTCCTTTCTGTGCCTGTGTCTCTTTCTCTCCCTCCCTCGGCTCTTTCCTTGAGCTGCCCAGAAAGAGCTTTCTGCAGAGCAAAGCCGTATAAATCATAGACTTCACCAGAGAGGGAAGGGTGGGAGACTGAATTGTTACAATTTTTTCCAAAGAGAACTTTATTTTGGGGGTTATTCCCTTTCTGCTGCTTGTTTGTTTCCTTTTCTGTTTCCAGAATGAAAGATATCCTCCGGCAACTGTTGAATTTGGTGGTGGTTGGGGGTGGTGATGGTGGAAGTTGTTTGTGATGGGAATTATGGTTCTAAAACTAAAGCTGCCCTTTGTGGAGTTCTTCATATTTTGAGATTGTTTTTCCCAAGTTGTGTTCTTTGCGAAGGTAGTAGTCCCTCCCTTCAGAAAGTTTGCAAGTTCTCTGTGGGCCGTCCAATGTAAATGTTGGACCCAGGGAGATAGATTTTTTTTTTTTTATTAAAGTATTACTAGAACTTTTCATTGTGGCTGAGGTTCCTAAGGCAGCACTTTTCCCCCCTTTTTTCTTTCTTCCTTTTTTTTTTATTTTTTAAAGAACCTCAGTTTAGTGTACTTGTCAGGAGGAAAGATTGTTGAGCATCTCATCTGGACTTGGTGTATTGGCCTTTTCTTTTGGGCTGTAGGGAAGAAAAAGAGATTTTATTTATTGAAACAAAGAGTGACCAGCACCCACCCCTGCTTCCTGTTCTTTTTTAGAGGTCTCTGTTTTTCAGGAATCAAGAGCTAGCTTGCTTTTCCCAGAACTTTATGATTTTGACCCCTTTTCAGCCAAATCGAGGCATTTATTTATCTTTGAGTATTTCCACTTCACTTAATCAATGAAGAGTTCCCCCAATAAAAAGCTCACCCTGAGGGCTTTTCAACAATCTTACTGAAGGAGAAAAGTACCCTCTGTAGTGTGCTGGGAATTCCCACTGATTCTGATGGTACATAATCCTGCTCAATTGAGTTTGGGTTCCGGGAACCTCTCCAATGGGAGAAGCTGATGAGTATGTTTTCTGATGTTGTAATCAGCAGTCCATCGTGTTAGCCTGGTATACTGAGAGCAGCCTTATGTTCAGGTTTTGTAATGGGGCATCAAGCAAGAGATGGGACTCTGAAAGGAAAGATTCTGGTTAAATTCACATGTTGCATTTCTTGAGCACCTGATATGTGCCAAACACTGCGCATAGTGCTAGAGCTGACCCTTTGGCCACAATGCTTCTCTTGCCCTCAATTCAGTCTATCGAGAGAGACATAATTAGTTAATTACAAGGTAGGTGCTAAGGCATATGTATACCCAAAATGCTTTGAGAAACTAGGGGACTTAATTTTGTCTGGGGGTGGGGAAATTTCTCAGAGGAGGTGACTTCTGAGTGTTGTGCAAGACTAGGTGCTGAGTGTCAGGGGTTGGAGTATTTCTTAACTATGTTGAGCTAACCTATCAGGGTTTTAAAAGGGAGATGAGGCCCCTGCAGTTCAGAAAACCGAAAAGAGTGTAGATGTTTCTTAGGGATGTGGGAGCAAAGAAAGGACGTGGCAGGTGAGGATTTGTAAAGAGTCCTTTTGACCTCTTCGGCGAAGGTAGGAGCAAAACACAGAAAAAGTGTTCTTTTGACTTTAAGAGCAGGCTGAGTAGGTCATGTATTTAGTAGTGAAAGAAAGTTTAGTCCTTTCTCATCAATAAGTTATTCTCCATGTTGCTCACTTAAATTATACAAAGGAACTATTGAGTATGTGAATGATTGTGGGCTGGGTGGGTTGTTGATCTTTAATGCTGTTTCTATAGAGATTGAAACCGACTATATTGACTTCTAGAATGTGATCACTTGTAATTGCAGTAATTGTTAATATTTGTTGAATACTTACTGTCTGCCTGGCACGAATCTCAGCTCTTTGCATGGATTATCTAATTCAATTTAGTCCTTGGAAGGACCTTATGAGTTAAATACTATTATCTCTGTTTTATAGATGGGGAAACTGAGGCTTAGTATGTTTACTAGCTTTCCCAAGGGCAGGGAGTGGGGCACTCCAAAGCTCCCAGGTGTAGCCAGTATGCTATATATGTGATTGTAGTATGACAAAATTAAAAGCTGAACATCTCTATTTTCTTACAGAGCTGAAAAATGTGGGAGGGAAGGATTTGCTAGTTTTGTCATTTGCTTACTTTTTAACTAACCTACTCCTTCAAGAGAAAAAGCATTTTAACTGCCTCCCTACCGCCGTAAGTGTCTGACACTGGACTAATTATCTTTGTAAATATTGTTCAGAAGAAAGGTGTAGTGTTAGTAACTGTGTGCTTGCTCTATTAAGTAATAGCCTGGTAACAAGTGATTGATTTATGTAACCGTGAAAGACTGTTTTTAAAAAATAAAAATCAGTGTTTAATTGTACACAGACATGTCATTATTGATCTTTGTATTAAGAAGAGTTTGCTGTAGCACGATTGTAAGTGGACTTAGCTGAACTTACAGATTAACTGTGGAAGTTCATATATACTAACATCCCTCATTCTACCTGCCCTCGTCCCTTAAGATCTGAAAGGTTTTATGCCCTTTGGAGTTCATTCTTTACAATAGTTAACACTGTTGCTGTTCATTTGAAGTTCACAACATTCTGGCCCATGCTTAACTGCTGGGAAAATCTGTTATTTGTGAAATGCTTTTATATTTAAAATATTGATGGTGAGCTTGGAGTTTCAGTAGTAGAAACCGTAATCTTTTGACTACCTTTTTCCTAGGTGTTGGTAGCACTAAGTGTGGTGGGTCTGAGTCATTATTACAGTAACTGCCAGGTTATCCGCAGAGTTGAAAATGGTAACATCATGTTGGGGGTTAGTGATCCTTCTGCTGTTTCAAGTTTTTGCCCATCCACTTTGCATTTGTGGGGTTCTTCCCTCCTTGGGATGAGCAAAGTATAATGCTTGATTCCATCAGTGACTGACTATTCTAAGCAATGTTATATGGGATCATAATTTGACATCATCTTGTGTTGATTCTGGTTTAGCTTAATAGATTCGGATTGTATGGAAGAATTAAATATGAATTGTTTCTGATGCAGACAGATGTATTTCTGTGCTGTTAGTTGCAGGTTGAGGTGGGGGGTGGGAAGACTGATGATGTGGATATCTGAAAGTTACCATCACATTTTTAAAACTGCAAACTGATGGCGCCTTCAAATGACATCTGGCACGTCTTCTTGCTCAATCCAGGAGCACTTAAGTATCAGGCTCCAGTGTTTTTCTTTCTACAGCTAGACTCCTTGGGGCATCTTTTCAGAATTAGTGACTACTGTAGCATCTTAATACTATTTAGACTTGAAACAAAGTTGCTTGTCAACATGTGTTTTTTAGATTACTAGCATATCAGAACTTCCAAACAAATTTCAGATTCCGATGTTGCTGGTAAAACAAGAAAATCCAGGAGTTATTAAAGGAATCAGAAACACCTCATAGTTTGAAAGGTGAAACTAGGTAATATTGATGACACCAGCTCCTACTTTTCTACCAAAGTAGGTAAAATGGAAAATACAAACCCAGAGTTAGTCCCCAAATCTCACTTACCAATTGTAGTAAAAAAAGAATTATCTGACTTTTTTTAACATCAGCATGAAAATGAGGAATTGTGAGAGTTTGAAGGAGTGATTCATTAATTTGTTCTGGGTCCTAGTGAATTGGTATCCATTTATACCATGTACAAGAAAGAGCCAGGGATTCTTCACATGTTTTAACTCTTTTATTCCAAAATTAGGCCATTGGGGGTTTTTTGTTTGTTTTCAGCATATGTGTTGGGGGGGGGGTGCAAAAATATCTATGTTTTAGAAAGCTTGGTGTCGTATATCAGGTATAACAGTTATCCTCTGCTAAGCGTATGCGAAATGATTCTATTGTACTTCATGGATATATTTCATTTTAGGAGGCTTCAGATTATACTGAATTTGTGCGTGTTGTATTAATTGGGTATTAATGCATATGTATGTTATGGATCTTTAACAACTTTAGCCACATTTTTAGTACAAAATAAAACCTGATTTTTATCAGATGCAAAGTTCTTTCCCCAGAAGTATGTTTTTGTGAGGGATTTCATCCTTCCCTTATGAAACTATGTTGAACTCCAATAAAGTTCTAGCTATATTTGGAAAAAAGGATTCAAGTGTAATTGTTTAGTTTTGAATGAGGCTATGGAAATGCTTGAATATTTGATATGGGACCCTGAGGTTAAAAAAAAAAAAAAAACCTTTTGAAAGAAGGTAAAAGGTAGTCAATTCATCGCTTTTGTATATGGGAGAGTCAGTTGAGTGACTTTTCCGTGTCCTGTGGTTTAGATAATCTGCCTCTTAAATATTTAGAGCCATTAACTTTGCATAACAAGGGCATTTGGGCTATTGAGAATTGGCTTCTTAAGGTAAAAAGGTTGGGATGGGAGAAGTTCCTAACTGGATCTTAAGAAGTGAATGAAGTATTGTGTTTAAAGGAAGCTTTCAGATTGTGATTAAACTTTGAGTAGTAATAGTTGGCACAAGTCTTTTCTCTATTCCCTTGTCTTGTAAATCCAAGTTTGAGATACAGCTTTCTATCCCTATGGCACCAGACCAGTCATGGAAGTGGGAAATCTAGAGAGGCAAGGAATAATTAGCGTTTTGCCAGCCTCTGCCCTTCCCCCACAACCTGCCTATCTAGGTGTGCGTTGTGTGTATGCTCTGTGTTGATAGCACCAGTGCTTGGGTACTGTGGAGGGGGTTAAAGATTGTGGGGGGGGAGGGAGGGAGGACGGGTAGCATGGAAGCCTGGGCTTTATTATTAGGTGGAAAAAAGCTGGTAGAATATGTTAGATATTAATAGTTATTTTTGGTAGGGTTATAGGAAATGACAGTATGCTTATTAGTAGCAGGTATTATTTAACATGATTTTTATTCTGTATGTTCAAGAAAGATGCTAAGTATTTTTCAAACTGAGAAGTGATTTTGCTGATTATCTCAAGTATATCTTCAGGTATATAGATTGTAGTATCAAGCTATTAAATGTCTTTGTCATTTATGTCTCTAAAATTTTAATCAAGAAATTCAAAGGGACATAAGCAACTTAGGTGTTAAATTTCTTTTTGGATGGTATTCTTTTTAATTTGTTGGCTTAAGTTTTTATATCTAAGTTATCTCACTGCCACCTTTACCTTTGTATACTGTTCTTGGTAATTTTTCTGAAATTTATAGTAGATATTTTTATTTACATCTCCTTCCATGCCCTCTTAGGGCTTAGGGTAGATTTAGGGTAGAGGTGCATTAGATTTAGGGTAGAGGTGCAATTCTACCAGGCTGTTCATTCCTCTCTGAGCCTTTGAAGTTAACTTTGTTTCTGTGGATTGGAGGAACCAAAGAACTAGTTCATTAACATTCCTGAGATATACCTAGAGAAGCTCCAACAAAAGGTGTTAAAGCAGTCAGCATTACTGGGGACTTTAATTCTCTTGTCTTTGTTGATATTGTTGAGAACAGGTTTAATAGATCCCTGGGTATCTGACATTTTCCTATTTTTTAAGAACAAAAACAAATCAGCCAACTCTTGGTCTCAATATTTGCATTTTTCTTAGCACAGCCTAGCAAAGATAGATGCTGGGATCTTTCTTGGAGAAGATATCTTTGGCTGTTTGGAATTCACCTTCCCCCATCCCCCTGAAAAGTTTTAAGTTGTAGGTTAATCCGCACTAGAGTACACTAGAAATGCACCCTTCGGGGGTGCCTGGGTGGCTCAGTTGGTTGAGTATCTGATGTTTGGTTTTGACTCAGGTCATGATCTCACAGTTCGTGAGTTGGAGCCCCGCATTGGACTCTGTGCTGACAGCACAAAGCCTGCTTGGGGTTCTCTTTCCCCCTCTCTCTGCCCCATCCCTGCTTGCACTCTCTCTGTCTAAATAAATAAATAAACTTAAAAAAAAGAAAAAAGAAATGTACCCTTTTGCTATTTTGTAAAAAAGTCCAGATTTTAATCTTATTACCATACGAATGCCTAGATTTAGAAAGGTTTGTAAGCAGAATACTGGCTGGGCAGAACTTAAACGTCGCAGGTTTCAAGATCAGTGGATTAGGGGATCTCATTGGCTAAGACCCTTTACTTTACCCAACTCCTATAAGATAGCCTCTTCATTTGTAGTGCATTATCTGAGCTCTTGCTAGTCAGTAGAAGGGGAAGTGGAAGGAAAGAAACACATTTTGAGAGCTTAGTAGACATCACATTTTTGTATTCATTAAATGGGAATTTAATGGGAATAGTACAGATTGTATAGGTTTATGGGAGAAGCTGAGACCAAGAAAGGGAAATTTTGCTTTTTACACCTTCTCAACTCCTCTTTTTGGTAGCATACTACCTGGTCTAGATTATGGAAATCCCATACTGCAATTGGTAAGCTTCTGGTATAGATGTCACGGCCTTCCCTTAATTATGTGCTGGTAGAGAAAGTTTAGACCCCTTGCACCTGGAGGACTAAGTCTTCAAGAGATGATTTCGTGTAAAGGCTGGAACCAGAGTGCTACTGAAGGGTATAAGTGATGAAGAGGGAGGCTGTGGGGAGTACTTTCTTGAGCACCTGTGGTAAAATAGAAAATTGGAGTAGAAAAATCTAAGTAAGTCCCTATTCTTAGTATGAAACTTAACTTGGGCTGCCAAATTTTGTTTTGTTATCTGTAGATAAGGATGGTATTTCTATGCTTCACAAGCTATCGAGAATTTATAAGTATATAATGTGCCTCTTTGTCCATATTTTACAATTTAAGCTTTGGTCAGACAGCTATTATGAAATAGATCTTTATTTTGAATGTTAGGTTTGACATACTGTTGTTGGTGACTCCTTCCTTCCTTCACTGGTATTCCCTGATAACCTTTTAAATCTTCCTGACATTTACACAGTGAACAGTAGCATATACCTAGAGTTGGTTGAGTCTTTAACTGAACTTCACAGCCTACACTGATGTCTTCTGACTGTTAAGCAACCACTATAAAAGGAAAGGTGGTGTATCTATGTGTAGGTTTGGGCTAAGTAGGAGCCAAATGTGTATCTGGTTCCTACTTTTCTAAGAATAAGGCAAGGTTGTCATTGCTGAAAGAACTACTTTTTCAGGGGAGATGGGCTTAGACATGAAAAAAACATATTGCTGTAGCTAATTTCTCAACCCTTTAATAGAACTATGGATTTTCTATTAAAGATACCCAGAGCTTATATGTCAATTATATTTCAATTTTTAAAAAGGTACCCAGAGTTTTATCTTTATTAGATGCATTTAATAAGTGAAATGCCAAGTTCATTGTTGATGATTTTATTTATTTATTTTTTTATTTTAGAGAAGGAGTGTGTGAGCAGGGGAGAGGGGCAGAGGGAGAGAGAATCTTAAGCAGGCTCCATGCTGAGCATGGAGCCCAATGAGGGGCTTGGTCCCATGTCCCTGTCGGGATCATGACCTGAGCTGATATCAAGAGTCAGATGTTCAACTGACTGAGCCGTCCAGGTGTTCTGCGATTTTTTTTTTCTTAACAAAACTCAGTATTTCTTGTGTCAACATGTTTTTTTTTCCAAATGCCACTATTTTACTTCTTGCCCCAAAACATTTTAAACTCAGAAGACTGAAAGTGTCTAAGAGTTACCTACATTTTTCATTTATTCACGTACTGCTTATAGTGACCAACTCAACTTCCTGTGAAACAGTTCATTCTTGGCAACAGAATGCCTTAAATAATAAAACTTAAGGGGCGCCTGGGTGGCTCAGTCGGTTGAGCGTCCGACTTCAGCTCGGGTCATGATCTCACAGTCTGTGAGTTCGAGCCCCGCGTCGGGCTCTGTGCTGACAGCTCAGAGCCTGGAGCCTGTTTCAGATTCTGTGTCTCCCTCTCTCTCTGCCCCTCCCCCGTTCATGCTCTGTCTCTCTCTGTCTCAAAAATAAATAAACAAAACGTTAAAAAAATAATAAAACTTAAGTATGAGAACTTAAATAGTAAACTCCATGTTAACAGTTACGCAGGAGTATAGGCATTTGGGAGAGTCCATGAAAAAGTTTATTTAGTAAGCAGAAATTTCGATAATGGCTCATAAGTCTAGCTAATGCTGATTATTGAATTGCCTTGAATTTGTTACTTGGAAAGTTCTCCTTAAAGAAAATAAACCAA
Source organism: Panthera uncia (assembly GCF_023721935.1). Lineage (NCBI taxonomy): Eukaryota > Metazoa > Chordata > Mammalia > Carnivora > Felidae > Panthera > Panthera uncia. The sequence continues at coordinate 18,830,959 of NW_026057578.1, read as the reverse complement.
AGTCAGTTGCAGATATGTTTACAAATGTCCATTAGATTCAGCCAGATGGATCTTAGTAGATACACCATTGATAAAAAAGGAGTACCACAGGAGCGCCTGGGTGGCTCAGTCAGTTGGGCATCAGGTCATGATCTCACAGTCTGTGAGTTCGAGCCCTGCATTGAGCTCTGTGCTGATAGCTCAGAGCCTGGAGCTTTGGATTCTGTGTGTGTCTCTCTCTCTGCCCCTCCCCTGCTCATGCTCTCTCTGTCTCAAAAAACAAAAAAAAAAAACCCAAAAAACATTTTAAAAAATTAAGAAAAAAAGAGTATCACAGGAGCAGACTTCAGACTTAATATTCAGTTAAACGTGGGCCAGAGAAAATAATTTTATAGGAGAGAAATTACAAAATAGGGTCTTATTTTATTTTATTTTATTTTTTTAAATGTGTATTGATTTAAAGAGTCTTCAAAGATAAAATGTTCAGGATGTCTGGGTGGTTCAGTCAGTTAAGTGTCTGACTCTTAATTTCTGTTCAGGTCGTGATCTCATGGTTCGTGAATTTGAGTCCCATGTCAGGCTCTGTGCTGACAGCATGGAACCTGCTTGGGATTCTCTCCTCTTCTCTATCTGTCCCTCCCCTACTCACTCCCCCCCCCCCCAAATAAATAAACATTTTTAAAGTTTTCAAAAGATAAACGTGTCCGGAACATGGCTTTTTGTTGTTGTTGTTGTTTTGTTTTTTAATGTTTATTTTTGAGAGAGAGAGAGTGCATGAACAGGGGAGGGGCAGAGAGAGGAAGACACAGAATCTGAAGCAGGCTCCAGGCTCCGAGCTGTCAGCACAGAGCCCAATGCGGGGCCTGAACCCACGAACCACAAGATCATGACTTGAGCTAAAGTCGGTCACTGACTGAGTCACCCAGGTGCCCCAGGAACATATGGTTCCTAAAGTATGTGAAAAAAAATCCTAGAGTAAGTGACTGTTTATTAATACTGCATGGCTCTTTTGCCCTCGGTATGTGAGAATGTCCAAGATTGGATTAAAGTCTTCAAAGCTTGGGCTTCTTTCTCTTACCTTTTTTTTTTTTTTTTTTTTTTTTTTTTTTTATATTCCTGATTCAGAATGTAAATGGTTGGGGGAGGGGGGTGATTGTGTCTATCTGTGTGATGTGTGTGTGTCCCCATCAAATCATGATAGAGTGTAAAGGACAGAGATTGAGTCAAGGGGGATTTGAATTTAAGTTCTTGCGCTTCAATAGTGAGATTTTTGAACAAGTTAATCTCCAAGCCTTAGTTCCTTACCTGTAAACTAGGTCTAACACTTAACTCAAGATTGAGGATTAAAGAGCATGTGAAGATCACTTTAGAAAAGGTGACACTTAAAACAGAATCTTAGTTCCTTGCCATATCTTAAAAAAGAAAAATCCAAAACCCAGACCTTTTTCAGAGATTTCTTTATTTTAGTCTTTTGTGCAAAGGGAATATCTTTAATTTTTAAATTGGGGTACCCAAGGGGGAGGGTCACCAGGGAGCTTTGAATATGATACTGTTGCTGTGAATCCAGATGGGCTCAGGACAGTAAGACTTTGTGTACAAACCACTTTGTTTTTCCGAGTTAAATTACAGTTTAAGAATCTTTGGCAGTCAGTAACTTTTCCCCCTTTGCACTTGGGATGGTGCAATATTTATAGATCTACTCAGAAAACTAAAAATTTCATGTTTAATTGCAAATGGAAAATTTAAGCTGCCATATTCATTTGTTCAAACATTCGGAAAGTAAATACCAGTAACGACTAGACACAGATGAACGAGACAAATCCATATGGCTCTCAGAATGAACATTTTGAAGTGAGTACTTGTAGGTCTGTACACTCACTTCCTCTGTTGAGATGCCATATTTTCCATGGGGCCACAGTATAAAGGCTCCTGACATAGGTTAAATGGGATGGAAGGTACTTTCTGTCAGTGAATACTTAACTGTCAGTGAAAGAGGGACATCTCTATTTGAAGTTTTTTTTAGGATACCTGTAAACTCATTAAATCCTTTCACCTGGAATAAAAGAAGTTAAAAGTTCTGTTTATGGATTTCTCATTATTAGACAACAGTATTGCATGAGTTGTAGAGAAGTAGTTTTCAGGTTTCCCTAAACTGGTAGATTTATCAGTGACTAGCAATGTTCACATTGTGTGCAAGAGATCCGTGTGACAATAGCCAATCCAAGTATTTGCTTGAAATGGTTAAAATTCTTGAACTCAGTTGCCTGAAATAGAGTAAAATCACCATCCTCGGAAACTTGAAGAACTAAGATCTTTGAGATTAGTCCTGGGAAACTAATTTTGCGAAGCAGTTTAAATATATTACTATTTTTACTGCTTCCTAATCCATGAAGTGTCTTGGTATGAAGGCCATTAAACTCCTCAGAAGAAGGTTGAGAGTACATAATGGTATTACTTCCAGTGATCTGAATACTGGAAAAGTGATTGAGACTAAATGTTAGACTGACCATGCTTATTCTTACAGTGAGTTTTCACAAGAATGAATGCAATGTCACTAGTGCTTGCTATTTAACAACAGAAATGAAGAAACAAGAGTCTCTCAGAGAATTGAGACTATTTGTTAATTTTTCATGGTTCCAGTTAACCAGAAAAGAAAACAAAAGCAGGGAGGAGGAACAGAAGTTGTCTAGGCTTTGTAACTGCTGGCTTGTTATACTTGACTTCCAAGCAGAAAGCTTTCCAAGGCCAGACCCCCAGCTCTGAGAGGTCTCCAGTTAGCTTCCTCAATGCAAGTTCAGCTGGTGGTGGTTTGACCATAATTATTACCTTTTCCCCTTAAAAATCAAATCACCTCCTTTCTCCCTTGAATGCAGTGTGATATAAAAATAGACACTTAAGCAGAACTTTATAATCCTTTATAAATGTTAGCATCTTCCTAATCTCAGAATGTCAGGAGAGTTGTATATTAGCAGAGAATGCTTGTTTGCTAGCAAACTGTAGAAAAACAGATTATAGTTGAGCAAACAAGCTGAAATTTTTCCTCCTGTAGTCCTGAAAACACTATAGAACTTCTTTAGGACTGGAGCTAATCTGTAGAATTTAGATGTCAGATAGTGTTTGTGCTAGGCTCCAGTTTTTAGGGGAATAGTTTAAAGTTACAGTACAGTGTGATTCAATTGGGTCCATAAGAGACTGAAAACAGTAAAAGTGTCTGCATCAGTAAGACTACCAGTATATTAAGCAGAATCCATACTCACTGCACATATGTAAATATGCATGCTAGTCAGTGCTATTGTACAAAGGTGAAGATAATTTTGTTAAGCAGTTTTGTTATTGAAAACTTGATTTGGGGTGCCTGGGTGGTTCAGTTAGTTGAGTGTCCGACTCTTGATTTCAGCTTTGGTCATGGCTCTCATGGTTCATGGGATTGAGCACTGCATAAGTGTGGAGTCTGCTTGGGATTCTCTCTCTGTCCCCCAGCCCCCTCGCTCCCCCTTAAAAAAAAAAAAAAAGTTCCACAAGAACTCTATTTCCCAAAAATTACGTTCAGTGTATATTCTTCTCCCACAAGTCTATAGTCCTGTTTTGTTAAAGTATTTCTTTTTACCCTGGAATACCTTAGTCTTTAGGATTTGGTATAGTTGGATAAGTATCCCCAGTATGTATCCATTTTACTACCTATTTGGGAAGGCACTAAGTATTAAAAACTCCTTGAAGGTTAGCAACATCTCCGCCTATTTTAGTACTGAAGGCATAGTTTTGGATACTCCTTTTCCTTTCTAGTGCAGTCTGTCTGCAAACACCACTTAATCCCAAGCCATAAGGAATCACTTTTCTCTGGCTTTGAGCCTTTCTTGTCCTCTTTTTCCAATTTTTTTTTTTTCTAGACTGGAGAAATTTACATGTTTTGCTTATTTACTAGGAAGTGTGTAAGAGCACGATCTCATCCTGTGTGGACAGTACAGATGCTTTCAACAAATGTTTAAATTGTGAAGTGGGAACCCCTCTCTCTCCTAGCTTATTTGCTGGTTGAAAATCCAGTGAGAAAAATTGAGAGTTTTACACTAAGTTTTCTTTCTTTCTTTTGTAAAGATTTTATTTTTTTAATTTTTAAAAATATTCATTCATTTTTGAGAGAGAAAGTGAGAGCGAGCACGGGGGAGGGGCAGAGAGAGAGGGAGACACAGAACTCGAAGCAGGCTCCAAACTCCAGGCTGTCAGCCCAGAGCCCAACGCGGGGCTTGAACACAATGGTGAGATCATGACCTGAGCCAAAGTCGGACACTTAACTGACTGAGCCACCCAGCCACCCCTAAAGATTTTATTTTTAGGTAATCTCCACACCCAACATGGGGCTGGAACTCACAACCCCAAGATCGAGTCACCTGCTCCACCAACTGAACCAGCCAAGCACGCCTGCACTAACTTTTCATTGTTGTCGAGCTAAAATGCTTAAGAATCACCTGGGAGTACTTGGTAAAAATACATATTTCTAGGCCTAAACCTCTTAAGTTGATTCTGTAGTGGCACAGACTGAGAAATCTGCATTTTTAATACATATCTAACAATCCTGGATGATTCTGATTAATACATGAGACCACAGATCATCTTTGGAGAAACTGATCTATCTGGACTTTACTATCTTACTTGCGTAAGATGTATGTTTTTGCTTCATTTGTTCAGGGTACTCCATTGGTTAAGCTATTCAGTTTATGGGATTTTTTAAGGACCAGAACAGTGTTTTTCAGTATATGTTTATAAAAGGATTATATTTATCCTACTCTAAATACCTTCTTTCAATGAGTAATTCACCTAAATAGTAGAGATAGTTAACTGACTTTGCAGCTGTTTTCCTATTTATCTCATCAGAATCCTAATCCTTTCTCCTCCTTCCATGTTTAACAAGCCATTTGATCTTGATGTCATCTTTTAGGATTGGGTGACTAAGCAAAGCACAAAGAGCAAGAGGTTGTTTTCATACTAATATCCCCAAAATGGTTAAGACAGGGACTTTTAGAAGGTAAGTGGAGGTATGGGTACAATTTAGTGGTCTTTAGCTACTGATGGCACTGATGGACATGGGAGGATGTGAATAGAGCAGTGGTTCTTCTAGCATGGTTTCCTGATCAGCATCAGCATTGTTTGAGAACTTGTAGGAAATGTAAATTATTGGGCTCATCCAGACCTACTGGCCTAAATTCTTGAGAGTGTTAGGTGATATGATACACACTAAAGTTTCAAAACCAGTGGAATAAAGTAAGACTTAAAATTCACCCTTCTGTTGAGCCTCACATTTTTATTTTATTTTTTAACTGAAGAAAAAAAATTTTTTTTAGCCTCACATTTTTAGGAGGAATGAAAGTTGACAAAGTCCACATGCTTACATGCTTGAAATCTAGACTTTGGAGTTAGATAAACTTGGTTAGCTGGGTGGCCTTAAGCAAGTCACAACTCTGATCTTAGTTTCTCATCTGTAACAGTAGGGATAGTAGCTATCTCAGTCATATGAGAGGACATTTAATAGTATCTGGTACTATTATATCCCCAAGGTCAAATAATTGACAAGAATAAGATAAGTTGATCAAAATAAGCTTTTAGTCTTGACATTCATATGAAGCTTAGAACTAGTTTTGTGTAGTAATTCATCCTCTTAAGCAGTATTCCTTTTTTTTTTTTTTTTTTTTTTTACAAAGCCCATGGCTAGGCCTCCGTACTTATTCATGTGCTTCCTTATGGTTTTGAAGTTGGAGTAATTCATAACTGAAGCGTAAAAAGGAGCCTGTTAAATGATTAGCACTAGAAGGTGTTCTTCAGAAGAAGAAATACATGTATTCAGGCTTAGTCTTTCTCCAGCTAATTGCCCAGAGAATGGCCTGTGCATTTCAAGCGTGGTCAATAGTGATACTCTAGACAAAGAGGGTCCCTTAGTTGAATTAGTAATAGGATGCATGAAACCACTGCATCAACACCCTTGACTCCTTTATGGGTAGACAAGGTGTGGACTTGTGCTTCTTGGTTGAATTAGTAATAGGATGCATGAAGCGGTGCATCACAAGGTGTGGACTTGGGTGCATTTTTTAAAAATTTTTTATTTATTTTTTTAATTTATATCCAAGTTAGCATATAGTGCAACAGTGATTTCAGGAGTAGATTCTTAATGCCTCTTACCCATTTATCCCTTCTCCCCTCCCACAACCCCTCCAGTAGTCCTCTGTCTGTTCTCCATATTTAAGAATCTCTTACGTGTTTGTCCCCCTCCCTGTTTTTATATTATTTTTGCTTTCCTTCCCTATGTTAATCTGTTCTGTGTCTTAAAGTCCTTATATGAGTGAAGTCATATATTTGTCTTTCTCTGACTAATTTCACTTAGTATAATCCACGTAGTTGCAAATGGCAAGATTTCATTCTTTTTGATTGGGACTTGGGGGCATTTTGAGGCCCATGCCTGTTGTAAACAAAGGCAACTTAGGCTGAGCTGTGGATTCCTATGTAGCATAGACAGGAGGTTTATAGTCACTTTTACTATTTCCCAAGCATTAAGAGCTCACTTAATAGAAGCAAAGGAGGACAAGCCTGCAGGAATGGGCCTGTCCTAATTGAGTTGCCTGAGAAGGTACATTTTCAGGTTAGACAAGTCCTTTTTCCCTTTTAAGTTCTGCCTCTTGGGAAAGAAGAAGCATTTTCAGTGCAGGGATGTCCTTGTGAAAACATGACTCACTGCAGAAGAGTATATGAAATATAAATGCCAATTTTAAGGGTCTTGTAACTGGTTAATTACTTTCAGAGGCAGGAGTAAAGCTTTCTAACTTTGTCTTGTATTTAGACAACAAAGGTGAGTTAGTAAAATGGGATTTGTTTGTCATACTCCTTATGTTTAAAATAATAGCTCTATCTAGCTTTGACTTACACCTCAGTGGACTGATCCCTTAGTTGAAATCTTCTCTAGGCAGCACTCATTGAGGCCCTGATTCTCCAGGGACTCTGCAGAAGTGTCCTGCTTTTGAGATGGCCAGTTTAGCCAGGAAAACTTTTGGCTGGCCTTAAGAAAACTACACAGTATAGTACCTTGCCATGTAGGGAAAAGGCCCTTGATTGGCCTCCAGCAGAGGACTTGGTGGTGGGGTAGTGTTGGGACAAGGAAGTCTTAATCCTGGCCTTGTCAGGTGTGACCAGAGCAAATCACACAACATGGTGCCTTATGTTCTTCCTACCAGTAAAAGGAAGAAGGTGTTGACCTGGATTCAAGCTTTTCAGTCAACACTGTCCAATAGAACTTGCTATCATGATGGAAATGTTCTGCATCTGTGCTGTCCCATATAGTAGCTGCCAGCCAGATGAGACTATTGAGTCCTTGAAATGTGGCTAGTGTGACCAAAGAACTTAAAAATTTTTTATTTTATTTAAATTTAAAATAGCTACATGTGGCACTATAGTGGCTGCCATAATTGGACAACACAGCTTAATTTTTTTTGTTTATTTATTTTGAGAGAGTGCTAGGGGGGAGGGGCAGACAGAGGGGAAGAGAGAAAATCCCAAACAGACTCCGTACTGTCAGCCTGGAGCCTGACTCAGGGTTCAAACCCACAAACTGAGACCATGGACCTGAGCTGAAATCAAGAGTCAGACCCTTAAAACTGACTGAGCCACCCAGGTGTCCTTGACAGCGCACCTTCAGATAAAATTTAGATAAGAGCAAAGAGATTCAGGTTTTCCTTGGAATATAGGTGATTGGGGCACTTGGAACTTAAAAATCTGAAAGTGGTGTGAATTTGATGAGTGTGAGTAACAAGTCTTCTGGATATCTACATTGCCTTATCCTGGGTGACCTAAGAGGACTTAATGACTGGTACATACAGTTGTGTTTACAAGAACAGCTGGGAGTTTAGGCAGCTTTCCATTTTACTTGACCCCTTTAGTGCTACACAAAGATGAACATTTAAGGTCCTTTGGATTGAATAAATTCTCATTTTATCTCAGCAGCCTTATGAGATAAGTCGTGTCTATTTTTGTAGTTAACAAAACAGATTAACTTACATTTTATATACACCTTTATGGATTATTCTTTAAAATGGTTGGCATTCAACTTAATTTGAAATTGCAAGCTTTTAGCATGTTGTTATAACAAGAAGTTAATTTGTTAAATTGTAGTCAGTTAAATAAGTGAATGACTATAAGTGGTGGAAAATCTAAAATTGTACAGATAGGAGTGCCTGGCTGGCTCAGTTAGTAGAACATTCACCTATTGATCTCAGGGTCGTGAGTTCTAGCCTCATGCTGGGGGTAGAGTTTACTTTAAAAAAAAAAAAAAAAAGTACGAGCAAACAATTAGCACCAAGAGGTTAACTCACTCAAGGTGTTGGCTATAGTAAAAACAGATCAAAACTCAGTTTCTACAACTTATCTGGGAGTCTTCCTCTCATTTTCATGCTCATAGTGAATGTAGACATGCATCTCACTTAATATGTACTCTGGCCCGCAGTCAGCTAGACAATATTAGTCCGAGGGCTCAGAGTGGGGTTGTAGCCTTGGCCACTGTGAGGACCACTGACAATAGTGGACATGTGAAGTCTCAGAGAACAACTTGGGTAAAATGCTTAAAAAGCAGGGACAGATCCATTTTCCTTCAGCTTTAGCTTCAAATTATGGTCACTTATTTTTGAAGTGGGAAGAGGAAATGGACTAGGGATGAAATAAATAACAGCTATTTGAACATTTACTGTCTCCACTTTACTTTTGAAGAAACTGAGACTCAAGGCTGTGTAGTTTGTATGAAAGCCACAGAGCTGGGAGGCTGATTTAGGCCTACCTAATGCCACAACCTGAGTTCTTAAATGTGACAAAAAAAGTAAAGGGGAACCTGGGTGGGTGACTCCATTGCCTGCTGGGAATTCTGGGCTGTAGTGGAGCTACCCATATAGTATCAGACTGTGGGCTCTCAAAGCACTCCCCTTAATTTACAGTGGATTTTTACCAGACTAATATCATTGACTAGTAGGCTTTGCTGAACTTCCCTATTAAGGAAAGTCTGCCTGCCTGTGCAGCAAAGACCCCACGGTAATTTCTTTTTTAGCAGATTGGTTTGTACTTGGATCCAGTTATTCCAGAAATCAGTAAAACTTTTTTATCTGAGTACTAAAGAAAAAGGTTCTTTTTGTTAGCCAAGGATTAACTAGACCCCTCACTTCCACCCCCACCCCTTTTTTTTGAAGGATCCTGAAGTCTGCTTATTTACAAAGGAATTTCATCAGAGTTGGTTAGCAATATGTGAACAAGATGTTCCCACTTCAAGGGGGATAAATAACAAATCAAACTAACTTGCTGTTTAAGAAACAGGATTAGCAGTGGGCTCAGCATTGGCCTCCTCTTCAATGTTCTCATTCATGCAACTCACTTCATCTAGTTATGCAGAGCGGGAGTAGATTTTAACCGCTTTTAAATCATATTGCTAGTGACTCTTAGCCCATTCATGGGCTGTTTGGAGGAAGGAGAGAGGTGGGAGTGGGGTTTAGTGTGGATATCCTTTAGGAGAAAGCTTAGGAATTAGAGGTTGCAAGTAAGGGTAAGGAGGATATTCTTCACTTACACACTGACCTTGAGAAAGGCACCTCTCTTCACAGGGTACGTTGGAGCTAGTTTCAAAAAGAATTAAATACACCTGAAACTAATTTTATTTATTATATATATTTCTTCTGAGAGAGAGTGTGAGCGGGAGGAGGGGCAAAGAGAGAGAGGGAGAGAATCTGACAGCACAAAGCCTGACGTGGGAGTTGAACTCATGAACCGTGATCATGACCTGAGCTGAAATCGAGTCAGACGCTTAACTGGCTGAGCCACCCAGGCGCCGCCCCCCCCCCCCCTTTTAAATTTATTTTCAATTTATTTTATTGAAACTAATTGTATATGTCAGTTATACCTCACTTTTAAAAAGAGGTTATTTCATGACACAGGAAAATTGTATGAAATTCATATTTCGGTGTCTGTAGCTAAAATTTTATTGCAGTCTGTGTTCATCCATTTACATATAATCTGTGGCTGCTTTTGTGCTACAGTGGCATAGTTGAGTACCTGTTGCAGGAATCGAATGGGGTGCAAAGCCTAAACCACTTTACTACCCATCCCTTTAAAGAAAAACTTTGCTGATTGTTGGATTGGTGAGTAGTCTCAGATGCTTACCTGACTGAATGTATGTATCACAGGAAGCTCACAAGACTCTTTCCATATTACTTGGTAGCCTCTAGCCCCCAAAGAAATCTGTATAAGCCAAGTGTCAGAAGTTTACTGTGAGCTTGCAGCTTCTTTAAGTCTTAATCCATTTTTTTCTTACTCATTTTCCCAACAGAGTCCTACCGGCCAGACTCAGGTTACCTGTTTCTCTAAGCATGGCTCTGCCCAGTGATGTCTAAACAACAAAGAAAATTTCTGTTCTAAAGAACTTGACTGTCTTACTCCTTATGTAAGCTGTGTCACCCCTTATGTAGCTCTTCTTCCTCTCAAATAGGGGCTGGGAGAGTAGCAGGTGAAAACAGCCTCTTTACTTCCTCAGTTGTAGAGACTCTGTATTCTTAGCTGCGAATGAATGAATGAATGAATGAATGAATGAAGTCCCCAGGGACTGACTCAGCACCCTGTGCCTGCCTTTTAAAGGCACTGAAACCCAATTGAAACAGAAACTGGAAATAAAATCAGTAACATGTCTATTATTGCAGGTGGCTGGTGTTTGGTATTAATTATTGCTCAAAGGACCAAGAAACAACAAGGCAGAATTTTTCAAAATAGGATTCTGGAGATGATAGTCACCTGGAGAGTTTGTGTTAAACTCTACATAATCTGGGGATGATATAAGTCCCAGGTGTTAGGAAAGTTTGAGAACCACTGCTCTCAAGCATTCAATTTTTTTCTTTTTACCTTAATCCGTTTAAACTAAAACAATTTTTAAAGGTCATAGAATTCTTTGGACTGCAAGTGTAGGCGTCAGTAGAGGTCATTTTACAGATTGGGAAACAGACCAGAGCAGAGAAATAAATTAAGGACCCCATTAGGACATTGCATAAAGGACACTCAGAGTTGCTCTAAGAATTGACTTTTTAAATATGTCATTTAGTTCTCGGCATAATAATATGTGAGCAGCCTGTTCTGGACCCTGATTGTGTCTAGAAACCACAGCTCAGAAGACCTTATAGTTAATTAGGTAACATACTTTTTTTGAAGACAATTTGGTGGTCCTATCGCTGAAATATGAGTTCTTTTAAAAAAAAAATTTTAATGTAATTAATTGGGAATGAGAACCAGAGGAAGAGAGGAAGATGAACTTGAATTTAAGGAGCATAATGGAAGGAAGGAGTAGGATGGGAGAGAAGGTTGTAAAATAAGTTAAAATAGGGTGCATAGACAGGAAGAGCCTGAAAAGACAGATTAAGGTAATTGTAGTGTTGTAAAAGCATAAAAGGAGTCCAAGAAATTTAAATGCGGAAGTAGACTGACTGGAAGAAAAACATCCTCTGACCATTTAACCCCTTTTTTGTGTGGGATTGAGGCCTAAAGCAAACCAGTTGGATGCTTCATTTGTGTCTTTTTCTTGACAAGCTCCTTAAAGGCAACATCTGACCACTAACAGAGTTGCTGATGTTTAAGAACCACAGCAGGTTCTCTTAAGGGTTTTTAAGTCAATGTGTAGCATTTCTTCTGAATATGTAGATACTTTGGGAAATGTGAAAGGTTTTAGAAATTTGAAGTTGTGTTGCTCATAAAAGAAGTTGAAAACACGAGATGTCTATCTTTGAGCATCTCTGAGTTATTTGTTTATTTTTTATTAAAAATATTTTTTTTTCTAATGTTTATTTTTGAGAGAGAGACACAGAGCTAGAGCAGGGGAGGAGCAGAGAGAGAGGGAGACATAGAATCTGAAGCAGGGTCCAGGCTCTGAGCTGTCAGCATAGAGCACGACGCGGGGCTTAAACTCACAAACTGTGAGATTGTGACCTGAGCCGATGTTGGACGCTTAAACAGACTGAGCCACCCAGGCGCTCCAACTCTGAGTTTTTTAATGCAGTGTACTTCTGAATTTCTGATGATGAAATATTACCAAGTATTGAATATTGAGGAGAAAGACACAAGCAATTTGCAAAATATTCGGTAAGATTTATTTAAGTTTGACCCAAGTCTGTGACAAAAGGTCTTGTATATATACAGTACACATTTGGGGAAAACAAATACAAATGATAATTTGACTTTAAAAATTGGAAATGTTACTAGTCCCTTCCCTCATTCTTGATTTGCTTTAGAGCTGAGTTCTCCCAACATTTTTCTTTTAAATTCCAGAGTTCTTTGAGCTTTTAGCCAGAACACCATCTGTCCTCCTTACTTTGAAAGGCTGTTAACTATGCCCTGGAATTTTGGAAATGTTCTCATTGAGAATTGCTGTAAAATAGTGATAAGGACTCTTCTGTGGGCTACAGATTTAAATCGGCCACTATTAGGATGGATCACAGAGCAGGTTTCCCAGGTTGAAACCAGATTACCATTGGTAAAGTCTGAATTTAGAGAGCTGGGGGGGGAGGGAAGGGTAGAGTTCTTGCACCCCTCAGTTATTTTTCCTTCCTGCTTTTAGTTTGGCATTAAGTTCCTGGGGAGATTCACACACCCTTGATACTGACCACACTCCCGGATACCAGTCTTTTATCACCAAAACCAGCTTGTTATCTGTCCTAGACAAACTTTTAAAGTGCTGGCACATACTGGGTATAGAGTATTAAGTAGAAGTGTTGATTTTATTTAAACTCCAGCTTCTGGGGATGTGGTATCCATAGGTTTGAAAGTGAGGGAGCAAGGAGAAGATGCAAGGATTTATCCCAGTAAACATGATTTAATAAATGAGCAGCAGGTGATGAATATCTTCTTTAGAAAATTAATTTCTTTGGGGCGTCCGGGTGGCTCAGTCAGTTAAGCATCCAACTCTTGATTTTGGCTCAGGTCATGATATACTGGTTCTGTGAGTTCACGCCCCAAGTTGGGCTCTGCACTGAGGTTCAGTGCTGAGCCTCCTTGGGATTCTCTCTCTCTCTCTCTCTCTCTCTCTCTCTCTCTCTCTGTGTGTGTGTGTGTGTGTCTCTCTCTGTCTCTCTGCCACTCCTTCATGCTCACTTGCATGTGCGTGCGCACTCTCTCAAAATAAACTTTAAAAAAATTAATTTTTTCACCCCGTGCTTTCACCCAAATGATTCCAGTGCCCACCTTCCTAACACAGTGGTTGTATATTTATGTATCATCTCTGATGAGGTTATCTTTGGCAAAGTTGTATTGTGACTGCCTCCTTGAGGAGGGCAGCTTTTGGTTGAATAGCTATTCCTCATCCCCATCCTTCATACACTTGATGACTGTCTTTGGAGGAGGAGCGCATCATATTATACAGTCTCAAAACTTGTTAAGTCTCAAATCTTGTCATTAAAGGTCATCGAAAATGAGGTCTGGCTCAAAACATGGCAAAGAGCTCTTTATACCAGAAAAGTCTCTGCCTTTGTTTACAAGGAAGCAGAGGACTCTTCTCTCCTGCCCTGATCTGATTATCCTCATAGTTTAGGAGAATGGTGGAGTGGCAAATGCTTTTTAAGGTCATGGAATAGTTGACAAAATGATCGGTAACATTTGCCAATTCCTTAGCCTTTTCTCATAGTGTAAATGTTTATGCTTGAGTTGAATAGTGATTGCATTAGAGACCCTGAGCAGAATAAGCTTGGCAAATACTGTTAGCCACCTACTGATTGCAGCTAAACTAATGCAAATGTTTCCATGCAGGTGGTGTTAACTGGTGTTAACATCCCTTAAAACTTGTAGGTTTTTTAGACTTCTGGGTACAGGATTGTTAGAGCAAGTCGGTTTGTTATTTCTTCATAAATGCTTTTCTTACCTGGATCTGTAGACAGGTAAGAAAATCAGATAAGCTTTTATTTGTCATTGGCTTGTTGGGCAAGATGAATGGGCATGATTGCTGCCTTAAATGCATGTGTAGAACCTGAACTCTGAGTTATTTGGAATGATTGAGTAGGCTTGATTTAGTTCTATGTAAATTAATCATGAAGAGGGGTAATAGTTGTACATAATTAACAGTTTGTAATTTTGTGGTACTTAGCCAGGAATTCCATTACAACCATACACAAGGAATTTGACTGACTTTTTTTTTTTTTTTTTACGTTTTTTATTTATTTTTGGGACAGAGAGAGACAGAGCATGAACGGGGGAGGGTCAGAGAGAGAGGGAGACACAGAATCGGAAACAGGCTCCAGGCTCCGAGCCATCAGCCCAGAGCCTGACGCGGGGCTCGAACTCACGGACCGCGAGATCGTGACCTGGCTGAAGTCGGACGCTTAACCGACTGCGCCACCCAGGCGCCCCTGGAATTTGACTGACTTTTGAGATAAAATAAGGTCACTTAAATATTCTGAACCCCAGTTTCTTCATCTGTAAGAGAAGTGAGTTTATTTACTAAGGCTACAGGTATCTGAGTTGATGATCAACAGAGATTTGAAGCTCTTAATAATCACTGACCTGTGCTGCCTTCTTATAGACCCAATAGTCAAGTGATGTAAAAAAAAATATTTATTTATTTATTTATTTTGGGAGAGAGAATGAGCAGTGAGCAGGGGAGGGCCATAGAGAAAGGGGGAGAGAGAGAGAGAGAGAGGGAATCCCGAACAGGCTCTGAGCTGTCAGCACAGGAGCCTTCAAACTCCTGAAGCGTGAAATTATGAACTGAGCCAAACTCAAGAGTTGGACGCTTAACCTGACTGAGCCACCCAGGCGCCCCTAGTTAGGTGACTTACCCCAGGTCATACAGTAAGTGGACAAGAATTTGAATCAGCTATTTTTCATTCTGTTAAACTGGTCAGCTTCCTCCAGCTTCCTTCAGAAGTCTCTTCCAGCATTCTGTGCTACTCTGTAATGTCCGTAATCAGCATTTGGGTTTAGCCATGATTTTTTGTGCTTACTGCATCATTCTTGAACATATTTAACCAAAGTCTTTTGGTTTTGTTTTTCATATAATGTGTGTGTGTGTGTGTGTGTGTGTGTGTGTGTGTGTGTGTGTGT
>NW_026057578.1:18760875-18815889 GCF_023721935.1 Panthera uncia | reverse complement strand
TGTGTGTGTGTGTGTGTGTGTGTGTGTGTGTGTGTGTGTGTGTGTATCTGGTTTTCTTAATGGGAAATGAACTCTTTCCTTATGCCTGGTTTGACACTGATTTGACAACATGGAGCTGACTCTCTACCTGGTTTCCAAACCTGCAGCTTCATTGTGAGCCTGGGATTAGACCAGCTTTCAGGGACTTGATAAGAGTTGGATTGAATTTTGCTGGACTTACTTGATACTGAAGTTTCTTACTCTTAGGTATGTGGTTTCCTTTCTATCTAAGCAGAAGATTAGGACTCTAAAGCTACAAGAAGTAGGAGTGCATCTATATCTTTTTTTAAGACACTGCTTTTGGAACACATGGCTTTCGAGAGGCAAATTAAATATAACTCTGGAATTTTATTTTTTTAATATGCCCCTTGCAAGAATCAACTCTGTCATTTCCTAGCTGGCAGAAAGTAGATTGCACTTAATTTTTGCTCAGTCATGAAGAAGATGAATTTTTCAGCAAAATCAAACAGTAATAATTGACAGTTGACTTGAGTTGTTCATCTGCCAAGAATGCCCTCTTTCCTTCTACTTTGCTAACCCTTTTGCCTTTAGTAAGACTTAGCTCACACACTGCCTCCTCCAGGGAGCCTAAGTTTACTCCTCACTGCCCTCTTGGACCCTGGCTCTTTATTTCTTCTTGTTCTCTGGTTGTTTCCCCTCATCATTCTACTTTTCACTTGGAAACAAAGGAGTCATTAAGCCTTGTTTCAGTTATTTTTACTCTTTTTTTTTTTTTTTAAAGTAGAGAAATAGCACGTGTGTTCAAGCTGGGGGGAGGGGCAGAGGGGGGGAGAGAGAGAGAGAGAGAGAGGGAGGGAGGGAGATTCTCGAGCAGGCTCCATGCTCAGCATGAAGCCTGACCCGGGGCTCCATCTCATGACCCCAGGATCATGACTGGAACTGAAACCAAGAGCTGGATACTCAACCAACTGAGCCACCCAGGCACCCCCAATTATCTTTACCCTTAAGACTCTTTTCAAAATGTCCATAAATTAAGTAATTCTACTGCTTTACTACCCTTAATGAAAGATAGCAGGAGGGCAGTAAAGTAGAAAATTCTGCCATCAATTAAGAGATGGGGAGGTCATGACATCCATATGTTTCATGTGTAGACTTGGGAAAATGTCTATTACCTTTATAAAAAGTTTGCATAGTTTCTGAATATGAGCATCATGATGCAATAAAGACACTGTTGCTTTAATGTTAATCATTTGACATTTGAGATTTTTGGGGTTAAGAAACGAAATTTAATCTATTTTAGCAAGTCTCAAATTTAAAAAGGTTTTCTCTGCCTTCACATATGCATGGAGCAGCATAAATTTTCTTTCTTGGGAGTGTGTCTTCAGGCTGAATTCCTAGATATGGGTTGCTGGGTTAAAAGAAGTTGTGTATAAGTTAGTTTTGTTAGACATTGCCAAATTCCCCCTCCACAGAGTTTTAATGAACTATGTGCACTTTTAAGATGTTAAAAGAGGCAAAAATGTGTCTCAGATTTGAGGAAATTGGCACCACTCAGAGTTGTAAAAACCAGAGATGACATGTGAAGCCTACTAACTTGCATGGAGAACTCACCTAATTGGAGATAGCTATTAATATTATCTTCTGTGAAACGGCGAGAATATATTCTTAGAAGAGTCATAAGAAAATTGAATAAAACTGTGTTTCTGAGTACTCTAGCATGGTTCTGGCACATATATTAGTGCCCCTTTTTTCTTGCTTGCTTTGGGCCGTGGTTGTTTGGCTCCGTGTCTTAAATATCTTACTGGATTGTAAACTCCTTGAGGGTTGAGCTCATGTCTGATGAAACTTCAGCAGGACACTTTGGATTTAATAATATATTAAAAATGGTTGTACCTGAATTAACCCTAAGAATATAATTCTGAATCTAGTAGTAAAAGATTTCCTTTTCTTTTGCACACGAACCATCAAATCCTTATGTTATGCTAGCCAGCAACTTGTCCTGAGAATTATGTCCTGAGGACACACAGGTACTTTCCTCTTTTGTCATTTGGAAGTGTCTTTACTTAAAATCTTTATTAACTTTAAGGAACACCTTAGATAATATTGGCAAGAGATGTTGATTGCTATTCTGTTTGTTCATTTACTTATCTGTCTTTATAACTCCAGTGAAGTCAGTGAAAAGAATTAGCAGTTAGCCTGTTTCCTCAAGGCTGCCTTCTTTCAGGGGTCATCCCCCCAAGTCTTCTCAAAATTTTTAATGCTAGCCTTTGGAACAGTTTTTGTCAAGTTATTAGGTGACCTGACTTTACAACCAATGAGGTTTTCTAGGGATTTTATATGTAGTGGTTTACATCTTACATTTCTAATCTATCAGTCAAGTTCAAGACCATTCTTTTTGCATTAACAGATGCTTAAAGTGGCAAGATCCTTTCTCTAAAACATTTTAACAGCATCTATTCTTAGATGAATTCCAGTTAAGGGGAAGGGGTACATACTTATTGAAGTGATCTTTAAGGCCTTTAGTCTGCTTTCTATAAATATTTTCACCATGAGGGACATAGATCAGTTTGCCCTTATTGGCTTCACTTTTTCACTTACTGGCTTCTCTTCTGACCAACATCTGTAGTTGGATGGTCTACTGTTACCCTAAGTATAATATGACTTGAGTTAGTTTTATCATTTCTCCATTCTTCCCCCTGACCCCCATCTTCATTCTGCACAGCTTTCCTGTGTCTGTGAAAGCACCTTGTTCCCCTAATCACCTACACCCAGTCTTTGAGTCCTCTTTGACTCTTCCTCTGAATGTATTTACTATACACAATCTGTGGAGTTCCTGGAACTGGGTTCTATTTCCATTTTCTTCAGCATGCTTTTACATTTTCCCTTTCTTTCTCCACTCCTTGCTATCACTTTTTCCTAGACTGCTTAAAAAACCATTAGCTAGTTATTTTGATTTTACCTTTCCATTCATGTTGCCCTTCAATTAATCTTCTTTAAGTATGGCTTTTATTTTGTTCCTTTTCTGTTTGAAGTGGCTCCCTGTCACCCTTAGAGTAGGACACCCTGGCTCTTGGGTTAATGTTATCTATCAAACTTTTCTCTCTCTGCTCCTTAACACAAATCCTTTCTTGGGCTAAGCTAGTCTTCTCCTTGTATCCTTATGTCATAAAAAAGTAAGGGATTGGAAGGGAAGAAGCTTAAAGATAGTGTTCAGCTTTTTATTATTAAAACTTTCAAACATGAACAGCAGTAGAGAGAGTAGTATAATGAACTCCATGTATCTTACACCCCCACTTCAGTAACTCAACTTTTTGCCAATCTTGTTTCATCTTTCCCCATATCCCCCTGATTTTTTTTCTTGCCTTGAGCATATTTTAAAGCAAATTCCAGATATCATTTACCTGGAAGTACTTCTGTATGCATCTGTGGAGGTTATTTATCAATTTACCTGGTGTAGATCATCTCTATGGTTTCTCTGTCAGTTGGTAATTGTGTTTGTTTATACATGGTTGGTGTTCTGCAGGTGTCTCATTTTACCTCTCTGTCAGTTCTCCTCGGAGGACCCAGCCTGCCATGTGGATCTATACTATAGCCATTCACATATTTGAAGTTGTCATATATTAGAGTTTCTGGTACCTGTCATGTCACACATAGCACAGTTTGAGCATATGATCGATACGATAGATATGTAATAACGTCTTTTGAAATTAAGGCACTTGATTTTATATCTTTGACCTGAGTCTTATTTATATCATTGGATTATTAGCTACAGCCTTAAGTTTCTTACCAGACATTTTAGTTATGAGTTTTTAGATTAGCAATTGCTTTAAAAGACCTGACCTGGCTTTAAAATCAGTTTTGAAGTTTTGTGCCCTTAAAAAGATAATGCTATTGGCAGAATAGTTCCCTGAAACCTACCTGGAATTACTATCAGTTCATCTTTTACTTAGTTTCCTTTTTTTTTTAAGTTTAGTGCTTTTTAATGAATTAAACTACTTTTTCCTTGTGTATATGAGTATTTGGCAAATCTTGGTGATTTTTAAAAATAGCTTTTATTATATAAATGATTCATCATGGGCAAAAACTGGAAAACAAGGCAAAGAAAGTAGCACACAATCTCAGTTTTCTCATAAATTTACCAACCACAGAGAGATACTTTTAACATTTGGGTGTCTGTCTTCTAGTCTTTTTAATATTGTTTGTTTATGTATGTGTTAACTTATACATAGAGCAATTAAAAAAAAAAATATTGTGTCCTTGCCATTACTCTGGCCATAATAGCAGATCCTAATGTTCTGTTTCTTATTTGTTAAATCTGACCCGTAGACAAAATCAAAACACACAGACTTCATTCCAGGTTGTAGTGCTGGTGGCATGTTTTGTTATTATTGTGGTTTTAACCGTAAGTTGTTAGTTTGGGGCAGACATAATGTGGGTATTTATTACTGTTGTAAACAGGGGTCACCACCTTTGTGTATTGGATTAAGTCAGCATTTTATAATTCTAGACTTGAGACTTCAAGAAGTTAGAGGGTTCTGTGTGCTAAGTGGAAGATTGGGTTTAAGTTCTTTTTTTTTTTTTTTTTTTTTGGACACCGTATGATTTTATTTTTCCCATCTCTTTGGGATGAGAATTCTTATACTAGGGATATGGTCATCAAATTTTTGTTTCTCTAGGGCCTGGCACAGGATAGATGCTTAGTGGATTATGCCAAATGTGGCTTTTTTTGCTGTGAGCCAGGAATGGGATGAGCATGCACATTGCCTGCACGTTATTGTTAGTTATCTATTGTTACACAGAACATGTGTTACACAAAACATGTTACCTCAAAGTTTATAGCTTAAAACAACAAACACTTGTTTTCTCATGTAGTTTCTGTGGGCCTGGAATCCGGGAGCAGCTTAGCTGGGTGGTTTTGGCTCAGGGTCTGTCACGAAATTGGAGTTGTCTGGAGACGTAACTGAAACTGGAGGACCTACTTCTGAGATTGTTTTCTCCGATGGCTGTTCTTAGAATTTCACTTTCTCACTGCATGGGCCTCTCCACTAGTGTTGCTTGAGTGTCCTAACAGTATGGCACCTGGCTCCCCCCAGCGCAAGAAGAAAGATCCAGCACCATTCATGACCTGGTGGCAAAAGTCTCATACTGACATTTCCATTTCATCCTGGTTTTTAGGAACGAGTTACCAGATCTAGCCTATACTCAAGGAGAAGAAAATTAGGCTACACTTCTTGAACAGAGAAGTATCAAAGAATTTGTTGGACAGATTTTAAAAAACCACCACACATGTTTTGGGTACATAAACTTCCAATTGATTCATATTTAGCATTGTTGTGACCTGACCCCAGTGAGCCACATTTTTAATAGGCCCTTGGAATAATTCTCATATACAATAAAATTTAAGAGTCACTAACATAAATATGCAGAGAGATACCATGTTCACAGATTAAAAGACCTAATGATTTTTTTATGTCACTTCTCCACATTGTCCTGTGAAAACAAACTTCTCAGCTGTTTTTTTCTCCTTTTTGGAATTTGGCAAACTGAAAATAAAACTTTCATGGAAATGCAGAAGACGTAGAGTAGCCAAAACAGTTTTGAAAAAGAACAAAACTACTTTTATAACCCGATTTTAGAACATACTGTGAAAAGAAAATTACTGTGAAACTATAGTAGTCAAAATAGTGTGTGTTTGTGTCATAGAGTCCAGAAATAAGACTTAAGATTATGTGGTCACTTCATTTTCAACATATAGGCCAAGGCAGTTCAATGAGGAAAGAGCTATCTCTTTAAGAAATGGCGCTACAACAACTGGATATCTTTATAATTTTTAAAATGTGCCCTATCCTTTACCTCTGTAAAATTCCTAGGAAAAGTTCACAATACATATATCCAGCCAAAAAATTGTAATCTAAAGTGTATAAAGAGCTCTTATAAAACTCAATAAGAGGACATACATGTATATATACATACATATGTGTGTGTGTGTGTATATATACATATACATACATACAGATATGTACATATATATGTATGTACGTATGTGTGTGCATATATTTTTAAGTTTATTTTGAAAGAGAGAGCACACGTGCACATGGGGAAAGGAGAGAGAGAGAGAATCCCAAGCAAACTCTGCACTGTCAGTGTGGAGCCCAGTGCAGAGCTTGAACCCACAAACCGTGAGATCATGACTTGAGCTGAAGTCAGACACTTAACTGAGCCACCCAGATGTCCAAGAAGACAAATGTTTTTAAAATGAGGGAAGGATTCGAAGAGATACTTCACCAAAGAAGATACATGAGTGGCCAGTAAGCATGTGAAAAGATGCCTGTTATTTAATTAGGAAGCTGGATTAAAACAACAGTGAGATACCACTACATACCTGCTAGAATGGCTAAAATTAAAGACAGTACTGAGTGTTAGAGAATTTATAGCAGTTGGAGCTCTTAACGCATATTGGTGGGAATATATAATAGTACAACCACTTTGGAAAACAGTTTGGCAGTTTTGTATAAAGTTAAACATATACTGGGGTGCCTGGGTGGCTCAGCTGGTTAAGTGTCTGACTTCAGCTCAAGTCATGATCTCACGGTTCGTGGGTTCGAGCCCCACTTTGGGCTGTGTGCTGACAGCTTAGAGGCTAAAGCCTGCTTCAGATTCTGTGTCTCCCCCTCTCCGTACCTCTCCCCTGCTCATGCTCTGTCTCTTTCTCAAGAATGAATAAATGTTTAAAAAAATTTTTTTAAGTTAAACATATAGTTATATAACCCTGTGATTTCACTACTAAGTATGTACCCAAAAGAAATGCAAACATGTCTACAAAAAGACTTATATACGAATGTTCATAGCAGATTCATTCATGATAACCTAGAAACGACTCAGATGTACATCAACAAGTGAATAAGTAAATTGCAGTATATCCATAACAGTGGGATTCCACTCAGCAGTAAAATCTTAACCAGCTGCTGATAGATCCAGCAACATGGATGAATGTCAAAAGTATCATGCTGAGAAGTCAGACACAACAGTGAATCCTGTATGATTTCATTTATATAAAACTTTAGACATATCCATAGTGCTAGCAAATTAGTGGTTGCTTTCAGCAGGAGGGGGCTGGGGAGGAAGATGGGGATTGACAGGGAATGGATGCAAGGGAAACGTTCTGGGGGTGATGGGATTGTTCTAAATCTTGATTGTGATGGGGATTACACCTGTGCATATGTTTGTTAGACTTACCACACTGTATCTTTAAAAATGTGTATGTTTTCTGCATAGAAATTATACTTTATTAAAGTTGATTTAAAAGCATATCTCCTAAGGTTTGTATTTTCCAGAACTTACATAGATAACCATCTCATCTTGAGAGTCAGTGTTCAAGATTTATCCTTTTGTATCATTTATGACTTAGTCTCAATACTACCAGATACAGGGAGAAGAATGCCAAACTGTTACTTCCTTTTATAGTAGAATTCATTCCCATTTCCCCTTCATGTTTGTAACACATGTCTTGGTTTTAGAGGCAGGGTAATGGGATGCCTTGTCTGGGTGGCTTTGTGAAATCTTTCCTTCCAGTGGAGTGTGCTATTATGGCTACCTTCCATTTGAATCGTGTCATTGTGCTTCTTGACCAACTTGTCAAGATAGGTGGGCAGGAGATAGCTTATGACTCTTCTTAACTGACTCATCTCTTACGGTTGCAGATTCTCATAAACACAAAGATAAACATAAAGATCGAGAACACCGGCACAAAGAACACAAGAAAGACAAGGAGAAGGACCGAGAAAAGTCCAAGCATAGCAACAGGTAAGGGTTAAACCAGCAAGTCCTTCATCATTTGGCAGTGGGTTGACTGTGGCTTGGCTCACCTGGAATGGGCCTTAACTTGAGCCATGGGTAAATAGCATGGATAGCAAAGTAAGCAGAGACTGCATTTGATTCCAGAGTTGCTAGAGTATAGCCTTGCTAATTCGGCCTTACTGGGAAGGCTATTGTTCACATCAAGGTTTACAAAACAAGTATGGTGAATCCTCTTTCAATATATATTTCATTAGAAATACAATTTTTAACTAAGTCCGCTATGGATTCATTGTAACACATGAGGTCCAGAGAACTTTGCTTGATAAAAAGGTGTGACTGGATTGGAGACTCTCTATATATTCTTTCTGTACTATAAACAGGCATAAATTAAAATTTCTTACCTTGAGCATCCATGGTCTATGAGCCCCTGAAATCATTTGCAAAGGTTGGATATATGAGATTTTCCTCGAGAGAGCATTTTTAGTTTCATGAGATTATCAGAAGGGTTCAGCTCTTACAGAAGCCAGTGACCACCAATATAAATGAAACTCAGTAGTGCTACCTCAGGGATTCAAGCCTCAGAAAGATGTTTTCATTTTTGCTTTGCTCCCATTTTTTGATGTAGGAAGCAAGTGATTAAGCCCAAAGACTTTGCATATCTTTGGATATGGGACCCCTTGTTGAGGACTTATGCTTCCATTTTAAGTTAAAGGCAGTTGTTGGGGAAGAGTGCTATATGATATCCTCAGAGTGGCCTAAGTTTTGTTAAAAGGGAACGTAAAGATCAATTGTATGTTGGAATAAGTACCTCCAGCCTAGAGTTTCTTAGAAGTGCATCATTCTTGGCATATTGTCTACAGACAAGTCAAAAGTGAGAATTGTTTTTCCAAGTCTGTTCTTTATGAGCCACTAAAAAATGTTAAGATATTTCTAATGAATTCCTTTTATGAATAAGTCTATGAATCATTAAAAGTACCAGATTAAGGGCGCCGCCTGAGTGGCTCAGTCGATTTAGTGTCCAACTTCAGCTCAGATTGTGATCTCGCAGTTCACGAGTTTGAGTCCTGCATTGGGCTCTGTGCTGACAGCTCCAACCCTAGAGCCTGCTTTGGATTCTGTGTCTCCCTCTTCTCTCTGCCCCTCCCCTGCTCGTTCATTCTCTCTCTCTGTCTCATAAAAATAAATAAAAACTTGTAAAAACTTTTTTTTTAAATAACCAGATAAATTTTCTCTAGTGGGGACATTGCTTTTATGTATCATCTACCACTCCTGTGGTCTTTTTTTCCCCCCACCACTCACTAATTTCTTACCATTCGATCATCTAGTTTCCATTTTCATTACTCTGGTGAATTTAATATCAGTAGTTGAATCCAGTCTCCATTCACGTGTATCTTTTCTTCTCCAGTTTATAGTTGTTCAGCCCGTATTAACATCTACCAAAGTAGATTTGAGAGCAGAGAATATTGCCAAGAATAAGGAAGTTCATTTCATAAAGATAAAAAGGGACCAATTAGGAGGACATAACAGTTATAAATGTTTATGTATGAATATCAGAGCCTTAAAATACACAAAATAAAAACTGATGGAACTACAGAGAGAAATGGACAATTTATAGTCAGATTTTGCTAAGTCTTTCTCAATTGATAGTATAAGCAGAGAGAAAAATCATTATGTAGAATACTTGAACATCACAAACTAACTTGATTTGATTGGAATTTATAGAATATTCCACTCAACAACAGCAGAATACAGATTCTTGACACCTAGAGCATTTTCTGAGATACATCATATTCTGGGCCCAGCCCTCCTCCTTGAAACCAGCTTCCTTGCTTTTCATGCATCTGTCCTTTTCCACCTTTCTGGCCACCTTTCTCCTCTCCTTCCAGTGCACATAGCAATTCTCTGGCTCTCCATCTGCTACTTCTCTTGCCATTTACCCTTCTCTCATATTCCATATCCAGTCTTGTGAAACTTTTTTTTAATGTTTATTTTTGAGAGAGAATGGGCACGTGCAAGTGGGGGAAGGGCAGAGAGAGAGAGGGAGACAGAGGATCTGAGGCAGGCTCCATGCTGTCAGCGCAGAGCCCGGTAGGGGGCTCAAACTTACCGGTAGGGGGCTCAAATCATGACCTGAGCTGAAGTTGGATGTTTAACCAACTGAGTCACCTAGGTGCCCCTAATCTCATTTGAATTTAACGTGCTGTTAAAATATGCCTTAAAATATGCAATTACTGTTTCTGGAGTACTCTGTTGCCCTCTTAATATCATTCTTTTAGTTACAACTTAGACTTTACTTCTTTCAGGTATCCTTTCTGTCCATCCCCTCATTGAGTGTGACTTCAGTGTGCTCTCTTGGATAGATTCCTATCACAGTAATTGCCAAGTTGTGTTGGTGTTATAATTGTCTCTTTACTTCTTTGTATTCCCCATTAGACTCTTAAAGTCTCTCAGAAGAGAGCTGAAGTCTGTTTTGTTCTCCATTCTCAAGGCTTTGTATAGTCCCTGGTGGATAGCTGGCACTTACCTAGCATGTATTGGATCAGTGCATGGATGACCTGTGGGTACACTAGTTGCCATCTTCTCTCGTCTTTTCACATACTCTTAATCTTCGACGAGATAGTTCCCTCTGGTGCTTCCATTTTTCAAGCAGGTTTTTTCTGTGTTTTTAGTAAAATATACATAATGTGTTTTGCGCTTTCAAAATGGCATTAAGTGTATTTACAGTATTGTACGACCATCACCAGTGTTCATCTCTAGAACTTTTTCATTATACCAAACCCACTAAACCATTCCTTCCCATTCTCCAACCGCCATCCCTTGGCAACTTTTTTT
Source organism: Panthera uncia (assembly GCF_023721935.1). Lineage (NCBI taxonomy): Eukaryota > Metazoa > Chordata > Mammalia > Carnivora > Felidae > Panthera > Panthera uncia. Next base: position 18,805,260 of record NW_026057578.1, on the reverse strand, counting down.
CTACTTTCTGTCTCTGAATTTGCCTATTCTAGTACTAATGTAAGTGGAATCACAAAATATTTATCCTTTTTGTGTCTGGCTTATTTCCCTTAATCTGATGTTTTCAAGGTTCATCCATATTGTTGCATATCAGGATTCCATACCCTTTTTTATTTTTATTTTTTTAAATTTTTTTAGACAGAGAATGTGAGAGGAAGAAAGAGAATCCCAGGCAGGCTCCATGCTCAGCTCAGAGTCCAACACACGGCCCGATCTCATGACCTGAGCCAAAATCAAGAGTTGTATGCCCAACTGACCGAGACACCCAGGCGCCCCTCCATTCCTTTTTATAGCTGAATAATACTCCCACTGTGTGTCTGTACCACATTTAAAAAAAATCTCTTCCTGTGTTGGTGGATACTTGGGTTGTTAGTACCTTTTGGCAGTTGTGAAGAACACTGCTGTGAACATGGGTATACAAGTCTCTATTTGAGTCCCTGCTTTCAATTCTTAGGGTAAATACTTAGGAGTAGAATTGCTGGCTCATGTGAAACAAGTATTTTTATCCTGCCTGCTGTGCTTCTCTTCTGCTGGTTGACATGAAATACCAAAAAAAAAAAAAAGAAAGAAAAAGAAAAGAAATCCTTGACCACGAAGAACTTCATCCTGAGGAAAATGCTGTTAAAGAATGCTAATTTCTTTGTTAGCATGAATCTGTCCCCCCTCTCCCCCCCACCAACAAATCTTAAGAGAAACGGAGGTTAATGTTTAAAACAAGCTTTTTAAGATGAATCCCTTTTTCTCTGGTACATCTGACTTCACCAACCAAAATTTATCCTTGTGTGAGAAAAGATTAGGTAGAAGTGGCATAAAAAGCTTTGGGACATCTGTTTGGCCCTGCTCCGTTTTACCAAAACTTCCTTTCTAAAAATAAAAGATATTATTTTGGTGTCCTTTTTCTTGGAAAGCCCAATGTAGCTTAAGTGTCTCTGTCTAGAAGAAGGCCTCATCCTGGTCCCTCTGCTTAGGTCTCCCATGACCTTGCTTATTAGGTCACCTAACCTTTCTTAACTCCTCTTCAGTTCCTGTGCATCAGTACACATTTCAGAGGGGACTCAGAGGAGTCAGGAGGAGTCTTTAATTGTGACAGCTCTTTAACTGTGAACAGTTTCACAAATAGGAGGAGGTGGTATTTTGTACATCTATCAAGCATACTTTTCCAAGATTATAGCATAAGCAAATTCATTGAATATTTCATTTAATTCATTTAATATTTTCTTCATTTTTATCAAAATACTTAAGAAATAATAGCCTGTGTTTGCCAGGAGGCATTGAAAAACCTGGCCCAAGTTTCTGTTTACTAAATCTGGTAAATGACTAAATCTAGCCCTGGATCTCTAATTCACATGTAAGTTTAAGACAGTTTAACCAGATGATGTGTTGTAAGCAGACTTCTAAATACTTCCTGTTTTGACCTCTACTGACATACTACCTCTTTGCAACAAAGCAAGTGAATTGGTTATATATTTATATTTCATTAAAATCCTGTACACTGTGTTCCTTTTTTTTTTTTTTTTTTTAAGTTTATTTGTTTTGAGGAGAGCATGCGAGCAGGGGAGGGGCAGAGAGAGAGAATCCCAAGCAGGCTCTGTGCTGTCAGTGGGGAGCCTGACTCAGGGCTTGAACTCATGAACCATGAGATCATGACCTGAGCCGAAATCAAGAGTCGGACCCTTAACCTGGTGAACCATCTGTGTGCCCCTGTTTCAGTTCTGTGTTCCTTTTTTTTTAAGTGACTTCTGATCTTTCTAGTAGTTTTGGGTTTCTTCATTTTCCTTCTGTAGCAAAAGCCCAGAATAATTAAGATTTATTAACATGTTTTCTTAAAACTTCATTTGATTCCAATATTCGCTAATCAGTTTGGCATGATTTTGTTGGTGTTATAAGGAAACAAGTTTTACACTAATGTGTTTCTGTGTCTTTTCTTTTCTGTTAGATATTAGCATCGGTTATTTTCTCAGGCTACACTTAGGGCCCAAAGGAGGTCCAGGAGACCTCTTTCTCCCACACAGTAACATGTGCTGCATACTTGGAATGCCAGAGAAAGGGAAACCAGCCTTTCTGCTGAGACAGGACGGGATGTGGACCCATCCCATCCCTCGGGAGATCCCATCTTATTCATATACATTCTCCTGTATTGTTCTTACTTAAGGTACAGAATAAGGGAGAGGGTATGAAAGATCATTCCATCTTATCTCTTTGTGTGGTCAAGAGTCTGAGGTGACATGCCCGAAGTCACATGGTGGTGTGGTAGCAGAGCAAGGATGAGAGACCAGGGCTTCTGAGTTGTGTTTTTTCCCCACTACATTATTCCTTCTAGTAAAAAGAAAAAAATCTCCCTGAGAAAGGTTAGTTGTATAGCTGAACCTGCGTTAACACAAGCACTTCTTTCTTACATGCAGTGGTTGGCAGCTCAGGTTTTAAAATGCCAGACCTTTCAGGCACTGCCTCTTCTCTTTGGGCCCCAAATCCCTGAACGTTTTGGTAATAGAAGTATTAATCTCATTAAGTTCCGACCCTATGAAAACCCCATCTCTGACTACTGCCTTTTTGGCCCGTAATAACACAGAGTTTATATCAAAGTCAAATAAAAATAATTTATTCTATTATTTATCTCTGGCACTGCTTCTTTCTTTTAGCATTAATATTGAGCCCTTCAGGTCCTTTTAAAAATATATATATATAAATCTTGTCAAAAGAAACAAAAGGAATATTCTTTCTAGATGCTGAGGAATCACTGGGCTTGTGGGATCTCACTGGATACTTTCTTGAAAAGTTACAATCTTAGCCATAAATTATCTTTAATACTGGACCTGTTATGTAAACAACATTATTATTAAAAGCAATTGTGTGTGTTGGGGGGGGGGTTGGTTTTTAGAAATAAAGGACTATCATACATTAAAAACAAGATTCCTCCTGCTAGAGTCCCTCCCCCCACCCCAGTCCCTGCTGGTTTTTGACTGTGCGTCTCTGGCCAATTTTAAGCCTGGCACTCAGGCTGGAGTGACAAATTTGTGGAAAGCCAGGGAAGATAGAAAAGCTTTGCTGTGAAATAGTAAGGGAAGTGCTTTTCCAGCCATGTTGGCAGTGCTAGTCTGTACAGTGTGAGAAACATGTGAGGATAAGGATGGTTTTGGTTTCTGTTTTCCTCAGTTTCAAACTCTACCTGAATTAGAATTGAGAGAATGTATGATCTTAGGAAAATACACTGGGATTAAGTATCCATTTCTCAGGGGACCTTTTCTTAAAGGAATCACATTTAAAAGACGTTTTGCTTTCGTTTTTGTGAGCTATTTGCCAACGCCCTGCCACTTATCTGCAGATCCCTATATCAGCATGTGGCGGGGGAGGGGGGACAGTTAACCTAAGTAGGTAGGTAAAGTTGAGTAGTTGAGAAACGAAACTGAAGTACCACCACCATTCACGTGGGAGTCAATGTTATATAGTAGAAGCACACAAAAAATAGAAGTTGAGAGTCCAGGTTCTATCATGTATTGTGTGTCCTACATTTACTAGTTGTGTGTCCTGATTCAAACCATTTTATTTCTTTCTGGATCTTGTTTTCCATTTTGGTCAATTGTTGATAGCAGTATTGGTCTGGTAAGCCTTTCAGGTTTCTTGGGGGGAGAAGTCAGTGGAATTAGGTAGATAAAAGGTCTTTGGAAAGTTTAACATACTAAATAATTGAGGTGGTGGTGACGGTGACCTTAAATCCTAGTAGAGTGTCATTCAGATAAAGTAGAGCTGTCAGTTTTGGTAATCTTAGAATCTAGTTTAGTAGTTGCTAATTGATAACATCCAATTTGGAGCCCTAGTTTTCAATTCTGTCTAGCCCTATTATAATGAACTGTAATAATTTATTTTTAAAGATCTCATGGTAGGAAGAGGATTTGAGCTAGCCACTAAAAAAGACTGTTAAGGTCTTGACAAGGGAAGATGATGGCTAGAAAGATGACATGAGACAGCGAGAAGAGTTTTATACAAACATGGACAGGCTGTAATGTGCTTTGCTCTGGAAGGAATCCATTTTGGTAGGCCTCGGGTTAATAGAAGGTGGGATAGAAAATGGGACTCAAAAAAACAGCTTGAAGCAAAACTATTAAATGTTATTTTGCAAAGTTGGGACTTGATTCTGAAGGGAGCTAGAAGCCATTTGAAAACACTTGAGAAAGGAAGATACAGGACTTAGCCACAAATGGTATGAGGGGTCTATAAATACTTTCTAAAATTCCATTCAATACAAAGTTTTCATAATTCTCGTGATTTTGTTTAGTAACTTGTAATAGTGAGGAAATCTTCGTTTCTTAGAAGCTTTCAGAAACTGCTGGGTTCTTTATCCAGAGACAACTTTTGAATTTACCTGGAATTTTTTATTTAGCAAACGTTACGTAAGCCATAATTGCCTGCTTTCCTTGAAGGGGCCATGAATGTCCTCCTTCCATAGCTTTGAAGCTCTCTAGGCTCTCCCATAGGAATTCCCCATTGGCTGTGCTCTGCTTCCTTGAGAAATGGCCCAGTAGCAGGGATGAGTTTGTTCTCTTAGCCATTAGTGGCTAAGTCCTATTCTCAGAAGATAGAAAGCCTCCTTCTGTCCCTAGCAGTCTTTCTTTTTTGTTTTGAGAGGTGACATAACAGTGATTGAGTGCTTGACTCAAGCTAGACTGCCTGAGTTTAAATCTTTATGACTCTCGTTAGAGGTATTCCTTGATGAGTTACTTTTCTGTGTCTCAGTTTCCACATCTGTAAAATGGAGATACTAATACTTATCTCAAGAGTTTTGTTATGAGGATTTAAACTGCTTGGGAGGGGGGATGGCACTGGTGCTGTTAAATTTTTTTTTTAATATTTTTTATTGTTTGTTTATTTTTGAGAGAGAGACAGTGTGAGAGGGGGAGGGGCAGAGAGATACAGAATCTGAAGCTGCTCCAGGCTCTGAGCTGTCAGCACAGAGCTCGACGTGGGGCTCGAACTCACGGACCATGAGATCATGACCTGAGCCAAAGTCAGACGCTTAACCGACTGAGCCACCCAGATGTCCCATCTGTTAAATATTTTTATTGGTGATAGAGGACAGTTTCTGTTTTCTTTAACAGATTTAAATGGTTTCCCATTGCCAACATCCTAGCTTCCCAGAATGTCGGACACAAGTTTGTTGTTGTTTTTTTCCCCTAAAGAGGTACCAAGTGCCTTCCCGGGACAAAAGGAAAATACTTTTTCCTCCTGGCTTCTTGCTGCCATCTCCCTACTTCCACACTTCTGCCTCAGTGCCTTAGAACCCTGGTCAACCTTCTCTGTTGTCTACTCAGCTCCGGCAGGAGTCACAGACCAAAGGTTTCACTGTCACTTTAAAAATAGTGTAGCATGGGTTACTTTTTTTGGTAGAATCTGGAGATGTGGCTTTGAATCTTTCCATTTGTTCTCTTTGGCATTGCCTTTTGCTTGTCCAGGCTCTGCTAGTGTGGTGGATCTAAACCCCAGACAGACAGGGGCCCTAAGCCAAGGAGCCAGCTTCTGTACCTAGCCAATAATTGGTGCTTTCTCTCCCAGGATTCTAATGGTGAAATTAATATTTCATCCAAAAATGTGACCGTTACAGAAGTTCTAGGAATGTTAGCTACTGTCTGTATTTTGGCCTTCAGTATATCCCAGACTAAACTCATTCTTAAATTTTTTCCTTTTTTTTTTTTTTTAAATATTTATTTATTTTTGAGAGAGACACACACACACACACACACACACACACACACACACACACACACAGTGTGAGCTGGGAGGAGCAGAGAGAGAGGGAGACACAGAATCCGAAGCAGGCTCCAGGCTCTGAGCTATCAGTGCAGACCCTGATGTGGGGCTCAAACCCACAAACCGCCAGATCATGACCCGAGCTGAAGTCAGACACTTAACCGACTGAGCCACCCGGGCTCCTCCAGACTAAACTCATTCTTAAAATGCATTTTTTTCTTATATTTGGGTTTCTTACTATGATCAGTAGTAAGCCTTTCTCCTAGTTGATGTCTCTTATGTCACCCCACTGAAATTTCTTCAGTGTTTCAGTCATCTGTTCACTGCCTCTGAATTGGCCAGTATATTAAAGTCTATTTTGTGACTTTGACGTATTGTGTCTATTTTTTTAAAGTTTATTTATTTTGAGAGAGACAGAGACCATGCTAGTGGGGGAGGGGCAGAGAGGAAGAGAGAGAATCCCAAGCAGGCTCCGTGCTGCCAGCGCAGACCCCGATGCAGGGTTTGAATTCACAAAACTGCGAGATCATGACCTGAGCTGAAACCGAGAGGCAGATGCTTATGACTGAGTGAGCCACCCAGGTGCCCCTGACATTGTGTCTATTATGTGTGGAAAAGTTGGAAGGATCAGAATAAAGATGAAGGTAATTTCTCTCAAGACAAGCAGTCAACATATGAACTCTTCTACACGGGTCAGAATTTGTATCAACTCACTATCAGTGGAAAAGATGCTGCTCATTAAGCCACCATGAAAATCAAACTAGTTTTAAGCCTTCTGGAAAAAGAGGTACATGTTAGGAAATCCTCAGTGATGATAAGTCAGTCTAACTGATCCCAGATTGGCTCCATTTATCTACCACTGACCTAATCCTGCTTCTAACCTTCCATGGCACAGCCTTAGACATGCTTCTGTATCACAGGTCTTTGTACCCCACGTGCATTTGCCACTTCAGGTAGATTCCCAGGAAAGACTGACACTGGGTCTTGCTCGTTGCCAGCACTCCTGCCAGCATGGGAGTTATGGATGAGGGGGTAGGACTCCAGTACTCTGTTCTCTGTTTTTGGACACAGGGACAGGAACAGCACCTGACAAGTAGACTTGTTAGCCTTGTGTTCAGGGATTCATAAACTCTAATTTTTAACAGTCCTAAATTGTCATCTGAGCTCACTTAGTATAAAAATCCTTACTGGCTCTCTTACATCTAAACGATTGGGAATGGAAGAAAGTGAGTTTCTTTTGGAAAGTCACATCAGTAGTTCCCATCTCATTCTGGTCTTTGGTTTAATTATGACTTATCAAAGGGGTATTACCTAGCTGGTACTTTGAATTTCCTGAATAGATTTCCCTCTCGTTATGTAGGCAGAGGAAGTATCATTGACTTTTTTCACTTTCCTGGGCGTGGCCTGGGTACTGTCAGATTGCTTTGTTGTTTGCTGACTTCTTTTCCTTGATCTCTGTTTGGTATGATAATGAACAGCAAAGCTGAAAACTGGAGGGCTGTGTGTACACTTACAGATAGGTTCCCATGCTGTGATGGCCAAAAGACCAGAAAGCCAGTTTCCTAGCGAAACAGACTGATGTTCTTTCTAGGAATTGCTTTCATTGAGAAAGAAAGGAAAGTGGAAAGGAAGATGGAGCGTTCCTAAACTTAGATTCCTAAATCAACTGTTTATAGTTTCATGGGAAGACAAAATAAGGAACAACTATCCCAAAGGTCTTATCATTTCAGGTATCCAAGATGTCTATTCTAGAAAGTTTCTCCTTGATGGTACAATAAAGTTTTGACTTGTGTTTCAAATCTCAGACTGGCCATGCATCTTTCTCTAATACCGGTCTACTTTAAGTAGTAGGTATCAATTTTGTGGACATGTAATGGTACTGATTTAGTGGAAAGTACTTTGAACTGGAGGTGGAAATACTGAATTAAATCCCAACCCTTCTTTCTAACATTGTACCTTTGAATTAGACTTTGAAACACTGACTCCTCTGTTTCTTCATCAGTCTAAGAGGATAATAAAATCCACCTCACAGGTGAGGATTGCATGAAATGTATGTGAGAATACCAAGCACAATGCTTCTTTGGAAAGTGGGAGTTTTTCTTACTGTGTGTGTGGGGGGGGGAGGTATTTATCCATAAGTATTATGGATGTAATTGTTCCAAATTTTTTGCTCTTAGGCAAAACCTTGTGTAGATGGCCATTAATTCCTCTTATAATTAATGTTTAAAAAGCACTAAAACTACAGTGCTCGTCTAATGGAATAGTAAGCTCACATGGTTTGCTGTAATGGGATTTCGTACATGTAAGCTTCTGAAGAATTCATGGCAATCTTGGCATCTTTGCTCTTTGGTTAGTCAGTCTAAAGTGGGAGAGAACTGGAAGTAAGAGTGTTAAGGGAGTCGGGAGCCGTTTTTGCACAAAGTAAAGAATAATATTTTGGTAAAACATTGCATCTTGGTAAAAACCAGTTAGGAGAACACACTAAGTGGAGGTGACATCCTTATCATGCTGAGCACAAGAAGCATGGTGGGACACTGTCACCATATGCCTCCAAGTACACTGAACTGGGCTCAGCCTTCATGAGTTAACAGAAAGCTTGCCTATGGAGAAACTTGTTACTTCATTGTGTGGCACATCTAAGTAACAACCTAATGAGAGCAACAGAGGGAGGAATATATAAACAAGTGGAAGTTGACATCATTTTCTTTTATCTGACAGTTCCTGGATCTTCCTGACCCTGTAGTCCTGTTCCTACTACTTCCTCTGTCGTCCTGGCTAGATTTCATAAAGCTTTTGCTTATTTATCACCCAAATGCCTACCTCGAGTTGAGGCTCCTTTCAAGCAAAGAGATGTGTGTGACAGAAGATGCCCTTTTGATCCAGTTTCTGCGCCTCTCCCCTAACTGGATGCCATCATTTGTTTCTCCCTTTTTGGCCTTTTATGTACCCAGGTGTGCTGGCCAAATCTCTTTAGAACAAACCCCATGGGATGAACATAGCCTAATGAGATCATTGTTGGTAAAATGTCCTTTTTCTGGGCTGAGGCTAAATATGACAGATGGGAAATTCAGTGTGTGGTGGCAGGATAGGCAGGAGCCGATGCTACCTATAGGCCTGACTGTCCCTGTCAGATGGGGTTGCTGCCAGCTTCCTGCATCTAAGGTGGGCTCCCCAGTGCATAGCACTTGAGTTCACCCTCCTTTTGTTAACTTGTGGAATATATTGGTTGGTGCAGTAAACAAGTTTCATAAACTACCTGCCCAGCGCACTGAAGAAAACACTCATCTAGGTCATCTGATGTTCTGCCACCCTAAATATGTGATTTTGCTTATTGCCTCTTTAGTTTTTATCCACATGCATGCTTTTATATAGTTGCACTCATTTTATATATTCCTTTTTTCCATCTGTGGCCATAGGCATTGTATGTATATATCTGTAGGGCTCACAAATTATATAGCACGATAGCTGCATAACATCTTTATGCAATGTTATTTCCCAAAGAGAAACTTCCAGGATCTAGATCCTAGGGTATGAACATTTTTTTAAATGTTTTTATTTTTGAGAGAGTGCAAGTGGGGGAGGGGCAGAGAGGAGGAAAGAGGATTCGAAACAGGTTCTGCATTGACAGCAGTGAGTCCCATCAGGCTTGAACTCACGAACCCCAAGAATACAACCTGAACCGAAGTCAGGTGCTCAACCAGCTGAGCCACTCAGGTGCTCCTAGGGTATGAACATTCTAATGGCTCTTGCTTTGTAATGTCATATTTAGTTTTCCAGAGGAGCAGTTCCTTTACAGTGGTTACCATTGTGTCCACAAAACCCTTTAATTTTTTAATGAATTAAAAAAAATATTTTATGTATTTTTGAGAGAGTACAAGCAGGGGAGGGGTAGAATGAGGGGGACAGAGGATCTGAAGTGGGCTCTGTACTGACAGCAGTGATCCTGATGTGGGGCTCAAACTCACCACTAGATGATGACCTAAGCCGAAGTCGGACGCTTAACCAGCTGAGTCACCAAGGTTCCCCGTCTACAAACCCCTTTAAAAGCAAGGCTTTAAACGTTTAGCACAGGATATGTCTTTGCTTTTAGCTAGGTCTTTTCTTATTGCAGGGTTTATAAGCCACCTCTGGAAGGGACCAGCCTTGGAACACCTGGGTGACTCAGTCGGTTAAGCGCCCAACTTTGATTTCGGCTCAGGTCATAATCTCATGGTACGTGAGCTCGGACCCCACATCAGGCTCTGTGCTGTCAACGCAGAGCCTGCTTCCTATCCTCTGTCCTGTCCGCCCCCTACGCTCTCTGCCCTTCCCCCGCTCTGCACGCGTGTGCTCATGTGCACGGGCTCTGTCTCCCTCCCTCCCCTTCTCCCTCCCTCCTTCCCTCCCTCTCAAAAATAAATACACATTAAAAAAATTTTTTTTAGAAGGGACGAGCCTTTCCTAGTTAAGCTAGCAGGAAACATCTACTCTGTTGGGCTGTTGTTGGGTGTACATAGTCACCAAATGCATTTTTGTGTCATTTGTTTCTACCCTCTCACCTCAGATGTGATTGCTCAGTTTGGAGCTTCCATCATAGTTTTTGCTGGTAGAATATTGTAGAAGCCCAGTCTGTATATTATTAGTCACTTAACAAAAAGTCCTGGTATGTTTAGAATGACTGTTTCTCTTTGGTTTCTTTGCTCCTTCGAAAACAAAAACAAACAAGAATAAAGAAAGTACAGTAGCCAAGAGCTTCTACTTGAACCTTCTGTCAGGATTGTTTGTTTAAAGCATTATAAGTTTCCATGGTTTCATGTCATCTTAGGGTATCTTGTGAGTTGATCTTGTGAAATGAACCCTTGTGGTCCCTACTCTGGGCTAACTCTTTCTTTTCCTTTTTTTCCTTTTTACAGTGAACATAAAGATTCTGAAAAGAAACACAAAGAGAAGGAGAAAACCAAACACAAAGATGGAAGTTCAGAAAAGCATAAAGACAAACACAAAGACAGAGACAAGGAAAAACGAAAGGAGGAAAAGGTACAGAACTTTCTTTCCAATGAGGAAGGAAGAGCTGTGAGATGTACTTTTCATTTTCTTTATCTACAAAAGCAGGTAATGAAAGTACCTTCATTGCATAGTAAAATCCCTTGGCCTTTGAGTGAAAAGGTCTCTGTCAGGAGACTTTGGCATCAGTCACAGTCTTAAGCAATGAAGACCAAAGCCCTTTACCACTGAATTTCACAGAACCAAATCTATCCATATCGTTATCTTACTTTAAATGGCATATGGATAAATGAAGAATGTAGAGTTTCTGGAAATGTCAGCTTTCTTTTGTGGGGAAAATAATTCTGTTTTTGGGAGAAGGCATAATGCCATGTTGGTCTTTTGTTGAATGAAGGTCCTTCCTGAGTGAAAACTTAGTGATGCTGGTGCCCTTTGTGGCTTTTGGTTCCAGCATAACCAGTACAAGCCTTCTCAAAATGGCTAGGCTCATCTGGCTGCAAATGAGTGGTAAATCATTAAAAAAAAAAAATCATTTTTATTTTAGTTTCTGAGAAAATAGTGTTGGTACTTGGTAAATTCAGACAATATGAAATAGAGAATGTAATGAAAATTACACCTTCTTTCACCTCTTGCTCATTGTCCTTCATCTTTACCTTTTGTTTTGTTTTTTATTTTCTCTGCACACTGCCAAGGGCAAATCCTTGAGAGGTGGAGTATATTTATTGAGGGAGGGGGACCTGCCATCATTTAATGATAAAAAACTGTCATTTTGAAGGGAAACATTTCTTAGTAAATTGGATAATTCACCCTGAAGAACTGTAAAAAATGAGTCTTAGGAAAATGTCAGGACCTTTAGTTCACCTGTTCAGTTTTGCTAATAATAAGTCCATCTGTGATCAAGAATTGAGGCCACATGTTCTCAAATCAGAGCGAGGCTTCTTCAAATTTAGTCCTGTCAAGGTACTAACCAGTTACTATTATTTTCAGGTTAGAGCCTCTGGGGATGCAAAAATAAAAAAGGAGAAGGAAAATGGCTTCTCTAGGTAAGACTCCTCTGCTACCTTGGCTGTTCTTTCTCTTGGCCAGCTATGCATGTTGTAGTGTTGTCTGAACTTAAATAAAATATACTGACTTGACCCACCTCTAGGTTCCCAAGGAGGTCAGTAGTGAGAGGACTTGCTCTAAGCCAATCTAAGCATTTCCAAAGTGTCATTTAGTGAAACTGACCAGCACATTGTCCAGAAGGCTATTTTCAGTGGAGAAAATTGACAGGAAGAAATTTGTAAAAATTCAGATATAATTTACATACCATAAAATTCACCCTTTAAAGGTGTACAGTTTGGGGTGCCTGGGTGGCTCAGTTGATTAAGCGTCTGACTTTGGCTCAGGTCATGATCTCACAATTCTTGGGTTTGTGCCCCGCATTGGGCTCTGTGCTGACCGAGCCTGGAGCCTGCTTCAGATTCTGTGTCTCCCTCTCTCACTGCCCCTCCCCACCTCTGAAAAATAAACATTAAAAAAAATTTCTTAAAAAAAAAAGTGTACAGTTTATTGGTTTTTAGTGTATTCACAAGGTTGTACAGCCTCCCCCTACCCCACTTTCTAATTTCAGAGCATTTTCATCACCCCCAAAAAGAAACTTCATATTCAGTGAGTAGTAATTATGGATTTCTTGAAGAAAACTCTACTCTGAATTCCTCCTTAGTAATACAGTAATCCCCCCTTATCCACAGTTTTGCTTTCTGTGGTTTCATTTAGCCACGGTCAGGAAGTAGATGATCCTCCTAACATACCGTCAGAAGGGCGGTAGTAGCCTTAATGCTACGCACAGTGCCGACATCATTCACCTCACTTCATCCTATCACATAGGCATTTATCATCTCACATCAGCACAAGAAGGATGAGTATAGTACAGTAAGACATTTTTAGTGAGAAAGAGACCGCATTCACATAAATTTTATTATAGCGTTTTATAATTGTTCTGTTTCATTATTATTATTAATCTCTTGCTGTGCCTAACTTATAATTTTATTGCAAGTATGTATGTATACGAATAAACATTGCATATATAGGGTTCAGTACTCTCCGGTTTGAGGCATCTACTGAGGGTCTTGGAATATATCCCCTGTGGACAAGGGGGCACTACTGTATTCTGAGGCTCATCTGTAGAAGCTTACTTGATATATGTTTTAGGGATTGGTGTAGATTTGAGTAGAGATACATGATTTCTTTTCACGAAGAAGAGGAAAATGCACTCTCGAGTTTGGTTTTCCTGTACTGTTTTTGCCATTTTGATTCTCTTCATCAACCTTAGCTCCCTAAAAAAAACATGAAAGTCCCCTCTGGTTTCAAAAAATAAAAAGTTTATGGTCATATATTCTCATTTGTTCTATTGAATGACAGAATGGCTTTTCTGAGAGTTGGTGGAAGGGTTTGCATATTAACTAGAGCACAGTGTTGGGGAATTTTGCCTCCTTGGAACTTCGAACTTTCAGTTTCGTTTGAGAACAGTTTTGAAAATTCTGCTGTGTACTCTGAGTCCATAGACTAGGAGAAACAGGTGCCCTCTTCAGGCACATTTTGTAACTGTTCTAGGAATGCAGAATAATACAAGTCAAGAAGCATTAGAGCTGAAAGCCTCCCTAGTTGTTCTGATTTCTCACAGTGAGTACAGGGTAGCTATTTGCTGCCAAGAGACCACCTAGGACTTTCATTAAACTAACACTAAGATACAAATAGACTCTCTGGACTTGGTGTGTAGTCCAGGATTCAGTTTCAGAAATTCCATGTTAGAAGATCAGGAACACAGCCTTCCAGGCAGCCTTCCATTCACTTTGCCAGACCACTTGCTAGCTTGCAGGGTTTTTTTTGTGGACCAATCCAGATGCTTTACTGGGTGGAACACAGTTTTACAGTAAATTGTTTTACAAGTTCTTCCTTCAGGCCTAGTAACCCTTCCCACATGTTGTTAACTTCACCTGTGATAGTACTAGGATCTAGCATTTACTTAACCAGTTGGGTGAATGACAGTGTTTCTTTCCTTCTGGTGCAAAGTGTTTGGAGATACTGGACTCTTGACACTATGTTAGTAATTTCCGTGGTGAGGAGAAAGCAGCTATAGAGATTGGCATTTGAGGAGTGTGCAGGTATAAGGAAGAAAAACTGATCTCTTTAAACAGTCAGATTCTGTTCCAAGCAAGCGGATCCAGTATCCTTGGGGAATTGTGGGGTGGTAGCATTGAAACCCTGTGAATATCTTGAGTGTTCTTGGCAGCTGACTCTGGATACTTATCTCTTGGACCCCTTAGAAACAGATGGTTTCATGTTGGGAGGCATTCCCTGTACTGAGTTAGCTTTGTTGTTGCTTCTGTCTGTGAACTGTGAGGTTTTGCTGACTTATGCCAGGCCAGGGAACATCCCAAGGTTTGGTGATTGCTGGTCCCATGGTTTTGTGTTTTGTTTTTTTTTTTTAACTTGTTCCTTCCTCTTTCTGGTTCAAAATAGTTGTCTAAGAGAATCATCTTTTTGTATTCAGAAGGCAAAAAGTCTTAACAAAAATAGGGCAAGGCACTCTCCTGTGTATAAAGTAAGTAAACTCTGGGAGGAAGTTGAACGATGAATAGATTTGGCTTGGAATGGCTGCAGTTTGTTGTCATTTAGCACATGCACTTCTTTTGTTGTAATGTGAGCTTAGTTATTTTTCCATGTAACTAAGGTTATTTTCCATTAGAATCTTAAGATACAAGTTCGAGAAATAAATTTTTATTCCCTTCCTTATAAAAGCTGTATTTAGCTTTTGGTACTAGAATAATCAGTTCGCATCATTGGTGGGTTTAGATACATGTTCATGTTGTGGTTTGGGTCATGCTGGCAAAGACAGCGAAGATGCAGTAGGAAAGAATACTGACTTAGATTAAGGAGTCCTGATCCCAGATTTTGATATTGCCTGTTCACCTGTAAAATGGCGGGCAATACTGTCTACTTCACAGTAGATACTTCTGTTCTACTTCTCACAGTAGTGAGAATTAAGTGTAAGGAAGTGAAAACCTTTATAATTTGTACAAGTGCATGTTGTTATCCTTGTATTAACTACTTCTCAGTGAGATGATTTATCCCTACTTTGCAGTACTTAACAAACTATAGACATTCCCAGTCTCATTAACTAGTCTTTTTTCCCTCTTCAGTCCACCACGAATTAAAGATGAACCTGAAGATGATGGCTATTTTGCTCCTCCTAAAGAGGATATAAAGCCATTAAAGAGACCTCGAGAAGAGGATGAGTGAGTATTTCTTATTCCTTGATTTTTGGAAACAAAAAAGGATTTGTTTAAACAGTAAATGCGATGTATGTCTCTCCAGTTTGCAGAAAAATGGCATTGATTGACTTTAGTCATTTGGAATTTGTGATTAATGGTCTGGGCAGCTTAGTCATCTTTGATTTATAAATGTAGGCTTTGCTAAGCAAATAAGTAGTGTACCTGACTGATGCTTAATGCAGAAATATTTATCTTTTTATTATTTTTTCATATTAAAAAGGTAATGCCTGTTTATTGTACAAATTTCAAATAATATAAAGTTCATCAAGAACATTTAAATTATTCAAGTTACTTTAACTTTATTATCTCCTACCACAGATAAGTTTTCACTGTTAAAGCAATTTTTCCTAGGTTCTGTGCCTGTCCATGCATTCTAAGTGAAGTTTCAGTGTATAGAGATAATAAAATTGCTCTTAAAACAATTATTTGAGGCTTGTGTGTACCTCTTTCTCAGATTCAGTGAGGTTAAGTTCTACTCATTATAATTTCAATCTTGAATAGCTTCTTATACTCCAGGAATCTATAAAAGATTTATGATAGAAAGTGGGTGGAAAGGGAGGAGGGAAAATACTTGGTGAACTCATTTGTATTCACTTAGAATGCATATAGTATTTCTTTCCTCCCCTTTCCAGGTAGGTATTACTTTGTGGTAGCTGTTGTTGCGCTGGGCATTTAGTCCCCAGACTTTCATCTTCTAGTGGTGTCTGTTTCTGTAGATAGCCCTCCATCCCCCATCTCTTCCAGGCTTGTATATAATATAAATGTTTTGTTCTATGTAGGACTATAACTGTTAGTCCTTGTTAGGCGTTCTTGACTTTCTCCATTCCTGTTCTGACTGTGGAATCAATCCCCAGCCAAGAATAATAGTCATGCCTGCTTTGGAAGCCTCCAAGAGGAGTTTGGAGGTCCTGATCCTGTTGGTGAGAACTACTGAGTCAAAGTTGTGTTAATTGCATATTCATGTTCCCCTTTGTAGTGCTGATTATAAACCTAAGAAAATTAAAACAGAAGATCTCAAGAAAGAGAAGAAACGAAAACTGGAGGAAGAAGAGGTTAGTAAAGAGACTGTGGCCCTTGGAGGCTTGGGTTTGGAATAGGGAATTTTCCATAAAACAGCTTTTGAAGGCAGGTGAGTTTTAGGAATTTATTGGTCTTTCGTAGGGGAACTGCTAAGAAAGACGTGTAACAGTTGCTGTGGCACTGCAAGTTTTAAGATCTTTCTTAGCCTTCGTGGGTGACTGCCCATAGCTCTGCTGCTAGCTGATGTTCTTGGAGAAAGTACACCATCTTCATACCTGCAGAGGAAGTGTTAACAAGAAATCATACTTTGGCTTACAACCTAGAAGAGTTTTCCCTAAGAATGCTTTTTAGTGCTCTCATATCTAACAAAGCTTGCTCATCACTTACTTAGGGTAACTCTCCGTGTTTAAAGGTCTTTAATGGGTGCCGCTTGGACATATGATGCAATCCAAGCTCTTTACCGCAACTCCTCCAGATCTGGCCCCTGCATCTGGTACCTCCCTTCATCTTGTGCCTCTTCTCTAATTTAGCTTGTTCCAGACACACTGAGCTCCTTTGTTTCTTTTCCACACTGGATTCTTTTGTGCTTCATGGCTTTGTGTAGCACATGCTATTCCCTCTGTCTGGAACACACATGCTCTTCCTCCCTTCTTCTCCTGGCTTATCACCTTCCTTAACATCTCAGCTCACCACAAGTACTTTTCTAGGGGTTCGGTTTTATGCTTGTAGTAGATTTAAAATAATATGGTCCCTTCTTTTGACACTTCCTATTTCTTATACTAAAGAGTTATTATTATTAGCAAGTAATTCAAGTGAAAGATGTTAGAAGATCACAGGAGTCTTACATCTTGCATTCTCGGAAGGGGTTGAATGAGTTCTTGGCTCTTATGCTGTGTTTGTGGTTAGCCATGGTCATGGGCAAAATGGATTCACAGGTATTAAGTCACTAGCACATCAGAGTATGAGCAGTAAAGATAGTAATAGGAGCAGTGGGTTTTAAGAGTAATCTATTATAGTAGTAGTAAAATTTATAATAATTAAAATTAAACATAATAGATGCTTACTGTGTGCCAGACACTATTAGTGCTTTAAATGAATGATTGATTTCATTTCATCCTTACAATCACCTTTAAGAGGTAAATACTGCTACTATCGTCTCTCCATTTTACAGATGCAGAGACTGAGGTATAGAGAAGCTGAATCATTTGTTTGAGTCCTACTTACTACTAAGTAGTAAAGCCAGGATTCAGTCCCATGCACTCTGATTCCAGAACCATTACACTAGCTACCATGTTATCTTGTCTCCTGCGTGTCTTTGCTGATCTTTTAACTCCACGGGAGGGGAGAAGAGTCTGAAGTGAAATCACATTAAGATTATTAATGAGAAGGAGAGCCATAGAGAGATGATCAGGTCCTAAGTTAGGAAACTGGTTTTCCTGACTGCTAGCCCGTTCTTAGCAGTGTCAGCTTATGAGCACCCTCTCAAGGAATCGAGAGTGAAATGCTGAGTGGTTGTGGTAGTCACCCCACTTTTGTGTAGATTATCAGTACAGACTAGTGGGTAAAGAAATACACACAACTTTAGCTTTTCCATGCTTTCTGTACTTTAGGCCTTTGCTGCACTAATGTAAAATAATACCTTTTTCACAGTTTAGAAGGAGGTAGTAATAACTGCTTTAAACCGTTTGGAAAAAAGGACGCTTAACTTTATTTTTAATTGTCCTTTTCAGCAACCCTCTTCCTACAGGGGAGGAAAAAAACCACACAGGCTGAAAGACCTAGAGTTAATACACAGTCTTATTATGGCCAGTACCCTAGATGGCAGGAGCAGTCCTGAAACCTCACTAACTGGCTGTGGTTTTTTTTCATTTCTGGGAATTGTTGGGAAGTCTCTTGGTGACTGATTATCCCATTTTGAGGCTTGAAAACATACAGTGTAGCCAGTGGTTTCTTGATGGGACCGTCTGCATGCGTGTTCAGAAGCTGTAGGGAGAACGTCTTAACTGAAAAACATTTCCCTTTCCTGTGGTGTGTTTCAGCCTAAATAGTAAACATTATCTGGATTATATGATCCTCTAGTACTTTCTCCTCCCAAACATAGATTTATATTCTCCATTCCTATTTTAAAATAGTTTGGTATCATAGTCCTTCCCCTTTCTTCTACCCCAAAAATCATTTGCTTTAAAATCCTGAGTTTGGGGCGCCTGGGTGACTCAGTTAAATGTCCGACTACAGCTCAGGTCACGATCTCGCGGTTCATGGGTCCGAGTCCTGCGTCAGGCTCTGTGCTGACAGCTCAGAGCCTGGAGCTTACTTCGGATTCTGTGTCTTCCCCTGTCTCTGCCCCTCCCCCACTCATGCTCTGTCTCTTTGTTTCTCTCTCTGTCTCTCCCTCTCTCAAAAACAAATGAACATTAAAAAAAGAGTTTTTAAAAAATCCTGAGTTTATCCTGATTGTTATATCCTGTCATGTAGTCCTAGAATGTTTATATATTCCAGTCATTCCCATGAGTCACACTATTATTTTTCTGGTAATAGCAGCTATATAGGACCTTGAACAAGTGACCAAACCCTGTTTTGGAGTTTTCCTTGATTATAACTGGAAAAGGTCAAACTGTCGATAAAGGTCTTGATTCAAGCCCTGCCATTCTGTAATTGATTTTAAGAGGACTCAAAACCACCTTTCAGAGCTACATAAAACTTGCTGAATAAGAAGTTATCTTGGATAGTTAGGACAAAGGAAAATATTCTTTAAGAGTTTAGATCCTGTGGAGCAGGACCCCTACCTGTTGAATAACACACTTTTTACTGGATGTGTGTATTTTGAGATTAATCTCCTGTGTTACTGAGTTGTATTTGTTTATGTTTGTGCCACAATGACAACTCATCTAGGGTCACAGTTCAAAGAAGAGCCATAGAGAAATACATTACTGTACTAGGAATTGGTGATCATTTTAGGACCTCTCAAATACTTGTTTACTGCTTCGTGACTCTATATGCAAGCAACAGTGATAGTTAATATTCCCCCACTAGACTCCATCAGGAATTTCCTTTCAAATTGTATATAAGTGTCTAATACAAGGCCTATACCCATTATTTGATGGTGTTGGGAGAGGTTTAAAAACAAGTGAGGGTAATACATTGGGATTACTCTCTATTAGCAGTGCTCTCCCAAACATTCCTCTGAGGCTAAAAAATATACGTATAATTTCCTAGACTCTTCCATGCATGGTGAATGTTTTTAACTACTTTCTTAGGTAATCATTTGTCAGGGAATTTTGGGAAATACTGCTCTAGAGAAAAGGACCAGTAAATTTTCATTCATTTATTAAATTGAGAGGATTGGATTTAGGAACCTCTCCACTTGTAATATTCTGTGGTTCCAGTTTTTCTTCCTAATGGCCCCTCAGAACTACTTCTAAAAATGTGATTGGTACTTACTTAAGTGCTTTCTCACCATGTTTCTTTGTAGGATGGTAAATTGAAAAAACCCAAGAATAAAGATAAAGATAAAAAAGTTCCTGAGCCAGATAGCAAGAAAAAGAAGCCGAAGAAAGAAGAGGAACAAAAGTGGAAATGGTAACATGGTAGCCCTGGTTACAGTGTCCACTCTTGGGTTCCACGGCCTAACTGAACAAAAGTGTTATTAAAATTTAATGGCCTGATATTTGGAGGAGGAGGAAAGTACTTAAAATCTTTCCAGAATAACATGCTGAAATAAGTTTTCTAGGTCCTAGCAAACATCCTAGTGAAAGCATTAACTACGTTTCAACGTACTGGTTGTCAAAATTTGGTCCCACCCTGGAACAGAATGAACTACAGAAGGAGAGAGAGAGAGAGAGAGTGAGTGAGTGTGTGTGAGTGTGTGTGTGTGTGTGTGTGTGTGTGTTAGAGGAATTGGCATATGAAGAAAGTTGCATTTAAAATGATAGAGAAAAGATGGATTATTCTATAAATCAGGTTCAGGAAACTGCCTATTTATAGGTTTAAAAAATAACCTCCACAAGAAAATCTGGATGAATATTTTATAATTGTAGAATAACGAAGACCTTTTGAAGCAGGATATATAACCAGAGCCATAAGGAAGAGATTTATAAAATTGGTCTATCGAAACTAAAATGTTGCATATGGCCGACAAATTCATGGCATTAAAAACAATCATAAGGGAAAATACTTGCAGAGGACTGAGATTCTTAATATGAAAAAAGGTCTTTTAACATAAATATGAAAGGAACGGTCTTAGAAAAGTGATCAGTAAAACATCTTAGGATAGGGGAAAAGAAAGATGCCAAGAACAATAATCAATGATACATCTTTTTGTTTAATGTCTTTCAGATTAGGAAACAATGCGTATCAAAATATCTAGGGTTGTAATTAAGAAAACGAGTGTCATCGACAATGGGAGTGAAGATTTAGTCTTTATGGGAGGAGTAGAGTAGTAACAGGGTACTTCTGAAATGTGTTTAGGTGGGAAATTTTATTTTTTAATAAATTTAGCTATTTAGAATTTTGAAGTAAACAAGTATTTTTAATACTGATATGTTTTTTAAGCTATTTATTTGAGAGGGAGAGAGAGCACGAATGGGGGGAAGGGCAGAGAGAAAATCCTAAGCAGACCCCATGCTTGTCAGTGTGGAGCCTGACGTGGTGCTTGATCCCACGAACTTGATCTCCCATGAGATCATGGCCTGAGCCAAAACGAAGAGTCGGACGCCCAACTGACTGAGCCACCCACGTGCCCCTAATACTGATATTTCTTACAACTTTTTTTAATTTTTTTTTTTTTAATGTTTATTTATTTTTGAGACAGAGACACAGCATGAGCAGGGAAGGGGCAGAGAGAGAGGGAGACACAGAATGTGAAGCAGGCTCCAGGCTCTGAGCTGTCAGCACAGAGCCCGACGCGGGGCTCGAACTCACAGACTGTGAGATCATGACCTGAGCCGAAGTCGTCAGACGTTTGACCGACTGAGCCACCCAAGAGGCGCTCCTCTTACAACTTTTTAACTACTGTATAATTATATATAATTTATAGTTGTGTTGAAAAAAATTTGAATGATCCAGAGGTGTACAAGTTAGAAAAAAATGAGTTCTTTTTCCCATTCTCGTTTTTCTTTTCCAACTCTGAAGTAACTACCATTCATAGTTTGGTGTGTAGAGTTTTAGACCCACTAGTATGCGTTTCCTCTGTGGCTTTTGTAATTTGGAACAGTAATCTCCCCAACACAGCATGTCTGAGGAAAAGGGGAGGATCAGTCACCAGGGAGGTGACTGAGAGGAGCAGAGCTAAAGTGGCAGAAATGCTCAACACAGCTATGTAATTGGCATAGTTGGTTTGAGCATATGTGGGGTTAAAAGGAAAGTCTAGAAACAGAAAGTCACAGAGCAAAGGAATCCTGGGCCAGAGTCAGGAAACAAAAAGATGTGTGTTTTTATTTTCTTCAGAGTTTTTCAGAGATAGACTGTTGACTGTTTTAAGATAAAATGAAATGATTATGTAAATTAGGGGTTGTTATTAGGAGTCACGAGAATGGTGAGGTAGTGATCAGTTAAGTGTTTGCTGAACCAACAAGTTTATTTCCTGGTCATCACTAGCTCCCTGCTGTCTTCCCCCTTCCTGTGGAGCCTTGGCTTTTATTGGGCCCTGAAGCAGACATTCTCTTGTCCTGGTCCAGCCTTGTATGTGTGGAATTAGATAACCCTTGAAGAGTGTAATAGTCTAATTTTGCTTCTGTGGTTGAAATCCTTATCAGTGTTGCCACACATTAATCCCGAGAGACCATGACCTTTGATTTTTATATTCTTATTTTGGTTTAAGTGGGACTGCTTAGTCTTTCACTGAAGATGGTTGGTTTGGGGGTGAGCTGTCTTTACTATAGCCTCCAATGCATGCTATCCTCATACATTGTTAAATTTTGTGCTTTCTTAAGCACATTGCTTGTTGGCACACTGTAAGTTTTTAGAAGTAGAGAACAAAAATGATTGGCCTCTTAACTGATAGCTTGCCCGTTCTTTCTTTCATGGTAGGTTGCGTACTGTACTCTGAAGTCAGTTTTCTAGTCCTCAGTGTCTGCCTGCCACTGGCAGCATAGTCAGGGACCTTAAGTGGAAGATACTCTCATTTTTATTATTCCTCTTGGCATCCCACTGAAAGTGTTACACACTTCACCAGGCACATATGAAGAACTTTTTTCTCCCCCACCCCTCTTACCCACCCCGCAAAGTCTGCAGACTTGTTAATCTTGCCGAAAAGAAACCAGAAAAACTTTGATCTTTATCTTCCTCACTTTGGTAATTGTGGAGAGGGGAAAATGGTTCAGATCCCCTCTGGGTTTTATTTTTTCACATTTCCCCCATACAAACCATGTTACAAGTGCTTGTGGTATGCTCAGGCTTGTCTGTGAAGACCTATTTACCCAAGAGCCCCCCTGTTTTTGAGGGTTACTCTTTGTAGGTGTATGGGGTTTCAGTTCTTGAGTTAAACACACTTTTCTGTCAGGACTGACCTGTCGGAACAGAAGTCCCATGTTTGTTCTAAACAGATGATTCTTCACAAAAAGACCTAGAAACTGGGGTGTTCGTTTGCTGTATTAGGTATGACTTTAAATGGAGTTTTCAGTCTTTTTCAGCAAAGGCAAAATGCTGTAAGGATTTAGGATTGTAATGTAAGGAATTAGTGTTGAAAGACCAGGACTCAGAAATATAATCAGTAATAGTGATAATTAAATTTATGGAATATGAATTGATACTCTCCTCAAACCAGAGAAACTGTCCTTGATTCCAGAGATTAGCTTCAAGAAAGCTGTAGTAACTGAGCTTTATTTCTGAAATTTTAAAAATTACGCATTTACAGTGTACTGTGAGGTGCTTCTTAACTGCGAGGGAGCTTGATTTCACACAGCACATGGATGTTTACCTTCCTGTCTTACATACATTTCTAGCACATTTCCACCTTCCCCTTTTCAAGCGTATTTTACTATCCATTGGTACCTACTTTGAATTCATAAGTCAAGTCTGCCATAAAGAAGTCATTTTGGTGTCTAGGTACATGTTTTTCTTAATTTTATTGGTGAGCCATTGATGTAGGCCTAAAAGGGCAATACTACTGTTTTCATATTTATAGTAATAGTTGTTGATCCGATGATATCAGCCTGTTGAAGGATATGGTCTCTTTCTGTTTAAACTGAGGTTTAGTGTTGAGTGATTCACTGAATCTCTTATTTTACTTAAATGGTAGAGAAGTTATTGTGAGTCCTCAGGATGAACATGCTGGAATAGGAAGAATTATAAAAACAGTTTGGAGTCTTAATTTAAAAACCACTGGAGGGCGCGTGGGTGGCTCAATTGGTTAAGCGTCTGACTCTCGGTTCTTGGTTTCATCTCAGGTCATGATCTCACAGATCATGGGATCAAGGCTAGGGTCAGGCTCCACAGCTGGCAGTGTGGAGCCTGCTTGGGATTCTCTCTCTCTCCCTCACTCTCTGCCTACCCCTCCCCTGCTCATGTTGTCTCTGTCTTTCTCAAAATAAATAAATGAACTTTAAAAAAAAAAAAAAAAAAAGAACACCGGAGTTGGGGTACCTGGGTGGCTCAGTTAAGTGTCTCACTCTTGGTTTTGGCTCAGGTCTTGATCTCACGGTTCGGGGATCCAGCTCCCCTGTCAGCCCAGAGCCTGCTTGGGATTCTTTCCCTCCCTCTCTTCTCCTACCCTTCCCCCCCCAAACAACAACCACCACCACTGGAGTTGATGAGAAGAATGGAACCGAGTCCCAGTATAAGGGAAAACGTGGTCTCAGTCTCCTCACTGTCACTCTGGCAGTGCTGCACATAGGTTTCTTGCAGTTGCTTTCATATACATGCCTACACACATAATACATATATACGTACATGTGGATTTTTTTATGATTTGGAGAGTAACAGACTCTGGGATTTGGATGGGTTCCTGCATCTAAGCCTTTCTGTGCCAGTGTCTAGTTGGGAGATTCTGCCAGTTTCATATGTAGAAGTGGTAGGTTGGTTATTGAGGATCTTCGATGCAGTGCTCCTTCTAGATTTAAGATTCTGTTAAATCTTTGAGGTTTTTTTTTTTTAATTCTTAGTTATAAAATACAAAAACCTAGAATTTGCCATATTAACCATTTAAGTGTGCGGTTAAGTGGTACTAAGTACATTCACATTGTTGTGTAACCCTTAGCACCATCCCATCTATCTCCAGGACTGTTTTCATCTTACAAAAACTGAAACTCTCTCTCATTCCCCTTTCTCCTGGCTCCTGGTAACTACCTTTCTGCTTTCTGTTCTTTGAATTTGATTACATAACCTTATGTAAGTGGAAATATACAATGTATGGCCTTTTGTGACTGGCTTATTTCACTTAAGAAAATGTCTCCAAGGTTCATCTGTGTTGTGGCATGTGTCAGATTGTCCGTCTTTCCCAAGGCTGAATAATATTTCATTGTATGTATAGACCACATTTCAATTATCCATTCATCTATTGATGGATCCTTAGATTGTTTCCACCTTTTGGCAGTTGTGCATAGTGGTGCTATGAATGTTGGAATGGAATGTTGCTGTGAATTTGTTTAAATATCTGCTTTGAATTGTTTTGGGTATATTCCTAGGAATGGAATTGCTGGACCATGTGGTAGTTCTGTGTTTAACTTTCAAGCACTCATTCACTATACTGCTTTCCACAGTGGCTGCACAGTTTACATTCTCACCAACGGTGCACAGGATTCTAATTTCTCCATATCCTCATCATCACTTGTTATTTTCTGGTTTGTTTTTGTTTTGATGATAGTCATCCTAATAGGTGTGAGCGAAATCTCATAGTTTTCTTTTATATTTCCTAATGACTGGTGATGTGGAACATTTTTTTTCAGATGCTCACCAGCCATTTGTATATCTTTGGAGAAGTGTGTATTCAGGTCCTTTGCCTATTTAAAAAAAATATTTTTTTAGCGTTTTTTTTTTTTAAATTTTTGAGACAGAGACAGAGCATGAGCAGGGGAGGGGCAGAGAGAGAGGGAGACACAGAATCGGAAGCAGGCTCCACTCTCTGAGCTGTCAGCACAGAGCCCGACGTGGGGCTCGAACTCACGGAGTGTGAGATCATCACCTGAGCTGAAGTCGGATGCCTAACCAACTGAGCCACCCAGGCGCCCCTCCTTTGCCTATTTTCTAATTGGATTGTTTGTTGTTTTTATTGTTGTAGTTCTTTATTTTGGATATTAATCCTTTATCAGATAATAATGCTTTGCAAATATTTTCTCTCATTTGTGGCTTGTCTTGTCACTCTGTTGATTGTGTCCTTTGATGTGCAGTTTTTAACTTTGTAGTCCAGTTGGTCTTTTTCTTTTGTGGCCTGTACTTTTGTTGTCTTAGCTAAGAAATCATGGCTTAATGCAGAGTCATGAAGCTTTTGCCCTTCTGTTTTCTTCTACAAGTTTTATAATTTTAGCCTGTTTGTGTCTCTGATCCATTTTGAGCTTATTTTTGCATATAGTGTAAGGTAAGGACCCAATTTCATTCTTTTGCATGTGAATGTCTAGTTTTCCCAGCGCCATTTGTTGAAAAACCTACTTATACTCCATTGAATGGTCTTGGTACCCTTGTCAAAAATCATTTGATCATCTCCGTTGACTTTGGTTTTATAGTGATGCTCTTTTTACAGTAATTTGGTATGTGTAATTTTTATTTGATGTTTCTGAACTTCGTTTAAAGTATTGGAGTTAGGGGCACCTGGGTGGCCCAGTCAGTTGAGCATCTGACTCTCAATTTCAGCTCAGGATGGTCTCACAGTTGTGAGATCGAGCACCACAGCAGGCTCTGTGCTGGGCACGGAGCCTGCTTGGGATTCCCACACCCTGCCCTTCACTGGCTTGTGGGTGCGCTTGCTATCTCAAGATAAACAAATACTTAAAAAAAAATAAGGGGCGCCTGGGTGGCTCAGTCGGTTAAGTGTCCAATTTTGGCTCAGGTCATGATCTTGCAGTTGCGCGTTCAAGCAGAGCCTGGAGCCTGCTTCGGAATCTGTGTCTCCCTGTCTCTGCTCCTACCCCTCTTGTGCTCTCTCACTCTCTCACAAATATATAAACATTTTTTTAAAATTATAAAAAACAAAATATTGGAGTTGGAAAAAATATTGTAGTTAGAAGATGATAAATAATATGCATAGTTAGCCTTTAGGAGTATTCTGTAGAACTTTAGAGCTTTTTAATTTTAAAGTAGAAATAGTGAAGATTAAAATTTATGAAGTTTTAAAATATCCTATTCTGAGGCATCTGACCCTCGATTTCGGCTTAGGTAATTATCCCAGGGTCATGGGATTGAGCCTTGTGTTGGGCTCTGCGCTTGGCCTGGAACTTGCTTAAGGTTCTCTCCCTCTCTCCCTGCCTCCCCCCCCCACTGTCCCTCTCCCTCCCTCCATCCCTCTCCCCCATTGGCACTCTTTCTCTCTCTCTAAAATAAAACAAAAAGTAATAATAAAATATTCTATCTGTAAGACAACTGACTCTTAAAAAAACAAAATGGTGATGATGGTGAGAGGGTCTAATTCAGAAAAAGAAAGACTTTGAGACCTATCAGCCAATTTCAATTCATGATCCTTAATTGGACCCTGGCCTATAAGATACATTTTGAGTATAATTGGGAAGTTTTTAGTATGGTCTAGGTATCAGAATGAAGCTAATTTTGTTAGATATGATAGTATCATAGTTATGTGAGAATATTTTTACAGGTGAACTATTTAGAGGTGAGGTATCATATCTGCAGTTTACATTGCTGAAATGGTTCAACAATGGTTGAACCAATGGTTCAACATACATTGCTGAAATGGCAAAAAATAGGAAACTTAGCATAATATTAGCAGCTGTTGAACGCAAGTGATGGGGATATGGTGTTCCTTGTATTTGTCTTTTTCTGTATGTCTGATCATTTTTAAGGTTTTTAAAAAACTCTTTGCACTAAACTTTACATTCAGTTAGTTACCAGTGTCTGTTAGATAGCTCTAGGTAACCTATGAGTACCTTAAACTCAGTACCCCAACTGAACTGTTATTTCCCAGTCTTCTGTTCCGTCTTGCGCTTTCTTATAGGGTTGTTTTTCCCTACATCTTCACCTGGCATCTACCTCTGTCATGTATACCATGGTGGTAAAACAACTCTTCCATTTCCATATCTCCCAGTTATTGCCAAGGTCCTTGAGTTGGGATCCCTTGTATCCAGTCGTAGAACTGAACTGTTGAACTGTATTTTCCTGTGTTCACTTGAGTATTCCATTTTATTTATTGTGAGTGTTGGCTTTTTGAAGGTGAAGAATACTGGTTCTCTTGATCCAGGTCTTGAATGTGGCGCCCAGAGTTATTTTAGAGCATCAACCAATTGAACGATAAATTCTTTGGGCATTTAAAAATGACACTTTGGGGCGCCTGGGTGGCGCAGTCGGTTAAGCGTCCGACTTCAGCCAGGTCACGATCTCGCGGTCCGTGAGTTCGAGCCCCGCATCAGGCTCTGGGCTGATGGCTCAGAGCCTGGAGCCTGTTTCCGATTCTGTGTTTCCCTCTCTCTCTGCCCCTCCCCCGTTCATGCTCTGTCTCTCTCTGTCCCAAAAATAAATAAAAAACGTTGAAAAAAAAAAAAAATTTAAAAATGACACTTTGTATACTGGGTGATCACTGAACGGTGTTATACTTTATCTTTTAAAGGTGGGAAGAGGAACGCTACCCTGAAGGCATCAAGTGGAAATTCCTAGAACATAAAGGCCCTGTTTTTGCTCCACCATATGAACCTCTTCCAGAGAATGTCAAGTTTTACTATGATGGTGAGTTATTCCAAGGTTGTCTAATTGTTGGCCAAGAAAAGAGCCTGCTTCTACTTAGGAATAGAAAACGTGGAGGGATCTTGTGCTATATAATCCTTTTTGTTTATTTCATTTTGTTTTATTGTCATTGTGTGGTTTGGGGGAATGGTCATCAGGTGTTTACTTACCTCTTAAAGGCTCATTTGGTGATGAAGGAACTGCCTTGAGAAAAAGGGACTGTTAATGTTTTAATTACATGGTCCCCAAAAGTTCCCTCCACATAGCTTACAGCACTTGGTCCCCCAGTTAAATGTTTTTTATCTGAACTTCATTTCTGAGAAGCCACTTTTTGCAAGATTTATTAGAAAAGCCTTACTTGAATGGTAGTATTTTACCTTAGCAATGTAATGCAAGCTGATAAGCTGCTCATCATGAGAAATAGTACTAGTATTCAGTTGAAGATTAGTCAGCCATCAGCCTCTAGGTAGGGCTGGTCGGTGTCAATCACTCTGTACATAGCACAACAATATGCCTTTACTATATGTGCAGTCAGATTTCATAGGCTGCTGTAAAGAACTGCCCTGCCTACGCGCTTCTCTCAGAACACTCAGAGTTGTCCATTAACTACCATTGGTGTTTCTGTCCTTGGGTTGAAGAATTGAAGAGTACCTTTGACATTCTTCTTGTTTGCAGTGTAGCACTGTGCAGATGGGAATGTTCAACTGATCTCCCTCATTCCAAGAGTTCTATCCATTAATGGCTAGAGCATTTTCCCCCAGACCCTTACATGCTTAAGATTTGCTAGGTGGATCTGGACTCATTTAATAGATGCGGAATAGTATTGGGTGGTTCTGAACCAAGGGGTCTCCTGACCAAACTTTGAGAAATACTGGGCAGGAAAACTACCTAAGGGCATTAGTGGTGAACACACTCAGGAAAATTCTCGTACATCTCTTTGTCCGCCAGTAATGGCCTTAGGACCACAGATATTTATAGATAAAGGTAGTAGTTTATACTGGGTCTTGCAAGTGGGGGACGTGTCAAGCTTGGCAAGCTGGAATTCATTTTTTATTCAGTGTGCCTGTGTTAGACACCAAGACCCAGCAATGGACAATATTGACCAGGCTCTCATTGCATGATATTTGCAGTCTACCAGGACCCTATAGCCTGAATGACAATTACTTGCATCATATAAACATTCTGACTTGTGTCGACCAGAGCACACAGGACACAGTTCTATTAGCTCTCATAATTGGTTACTTAAATATAACTCCAAAGCCAAACTCCAATGAGGAAAAAGAGCCTAGAACCTTGGAAGAAGACAATCCTAAAAGGCCATGTATTTTGTAGCTCATGTCTGGACTTACCAAGAGCTTTAGAAAGCTCAACTAGTAAAGCCCCATTTTGAGGTTCAAAATGATTTGAAGGAAAGCTAGATTCTCTAGTCTCTGGGTTTCTCTTTTTCAAGATGGGAAGCCAAGGCCTGAACCAGTCATCACTGGTCACTGTGGTCCTTTCCTTCATTCTTGGCCAGTGCTCCATTATAGGAGCTCCAGCTGTATCATTTTCTCAGTTGGGTTTCTCACCGGTATTTCTTCCCTTTGATTACGTAAACTCACAATGTGCAGTAAGTTAGGATGTTGTATTTGAATTACTGGTCCAAATTGATACTGTAAGTCCTGCCTGCTCTCTAGGGAAAAGAGTTCTCAGACTCCTTTGGAACTGCCAGGGAGGCAGGGCACCCGCTTGCTGAAGCAGTGATTTGCCTCTCTTGAGAACCTCCAGTTTTCAGCTCTGACTCAGCAGTTTCTTCTTCCTGGAGCTCAGGCTTTTCCACAAAGTGCTCCCATTGCCAGGAATCTTCTAGTCCTCTTCCCACCACTCTGCTACTGGGGAGCTGTCATTTCCTCTTTTGACAGCTCATCTAAAACAGGAGGCATCAAAATTCCTTCCTCTGTTGGTACAGAATTCAGTAAAATTGCCCAAAGAGTCTCCATTTTTTTGTTTTTCAAATATTTATTGATATTGGTTTATGTCAAACAGACCTAAGAACAGTTTACATTCTTTTCTTGCTATTTATTTTATTTCATTTATTTTATTTTTAGTGACTTGAATATAGTGACTTAAATTTATAGTGACTTAAATTTTCCTTTATATCAGAAACATTACAGGGCGCCTGGGTGGCTCAGTCGGTTAAGTATCTGACTTCAGCTCAGGGCGTGATCATGTGGTTTGTGGGTTCGAGCCCCGCATCGGCCTCTGTGTTGACAGCTTGGAGCCTGGAGCCTGCTTTGGATTCTGTGTCTCCCTCCCTCTGTCTCTCTCTGCTCCTCCCCTGCTCATGCTCTGTCTCTCTCTCAAAAATAAACAAACATTAAAAAAGAAAAAGAAACATGTTACAGCTTTACTGGCAACTCTAGTTCAGACCTGAGTTGGGGAGAGCTGAAGAAGTGCGGGAAAGCCTTGAAAGCTAATAACTCTGTTGTCCTGAAAATGACTTCTTTCAAAGGCAGGAGGTTGGGGGGAGGGGGAGGAGGTTTGAATGGGGAATGTGGTGCCACCTGTTGGCCTTTTGAGTTGCGGATTCCACACAAGTTCTGTCTACCCTGACAATTTCAGTTTTATGCCATGATTCCCTATATCCCGCAATTAGGGATGATGATTTCCCAGCCATCATGAAATGAGTTATCTTCTGAGTTTTGAAATGAATGGATTTCTGGTTAAGATTTAGTTTTCTATAATGAAAGTGAAAATCCTTGGTGAATTTTAGTAGCTATGTAATAGCAAGACAGTGGGATGGTGTTTAACCGCATTTTAGGTATAGTCAAATTATTATGCCGTGGATTAGTTCCAGATGGTGTTGTAAAGTTGGATGCTCAAGAAAAAATGGAAATTGTCCCTAAGAGTACGGTTAAAGATACTCTATTCTAAAAGTAGATTAAACTCCCAAGTACTTCCCTTTATTGCTTTATTATCTAATTAAGGTACACAAAGCCCGTAGGCCTCATTCAGATTTACGTTACAGTTAGCATTTTTCATTGTGTAACATCAGGATTCCTTTAGAACAGCTTTTGCTAACGTGCACGCTACCAAGAATCCCAGTCATCCCTTGTGCTCTGGATGAGTCTGTTTCCCTGAAAGAGGCAACTTCATAATGCCTGTGTTCCAGAGCAATCATCTCAGACTCTAGTATGCACACGAGTCACCTGAGGGTCTCTTAAAATGCACTTGCTGAATCTATAGATCTGGGTTGGGGCTTCGAGATTCTACGTTTCTAAACAGAACTCCCACGTGATGCTAATGCTGCTGATCTGTGAGCCACACTTTGAGTACCAGAGTTCTAGAGGAAGGTCTTACTTAGATTTTTCGTGTGGGATATCTGGGCTTGCCTGCTGTGGATATATATTATTTTATTCATATTCCACCCACCTAACTTTAAAGAAGAAAGATGCCTATTTCTTTTCCCCACAATTCCTTTCTTCCACTCCCTGCCCTATCCCTTCCTCCCCTTCTTGAACAGAGGCTGCTTAGCTTAGCAGTGGCAGGAGTCCCTCTGAGGATTTGATTTTTAAAAACCATTGAAGAGGTGTAAAGGACCCTGCTTGCTGAAAGGAAAAGGAAGAGTGGCTGGGCCTCCCCCAGCTCATCCCTGTCCTGAGCAGGCACCTGGGAACAGTTTACTGGCATAGTCTCCAGAGAATGACCCAGGTAAATATCTGCTAAAGAGAAGGAGAACTTCTACAACTAGATATAAATCAGTGTATTGTCTTTGTTGTTGTTGTTACCATGTGTCACCAGACCTTGTATACCTTGGGAAGGTAAACCATTAGTTAGAAGACTTCTCCAGAGCTCAGTATTTATACTCAAAACATGAATTATACACCTCAATTTTTGGAACCACTTTTTCCTCTAGGTAAAGTCATGAAGCTGAGCCCCAAAGCAGAAGAAGTAGCTACGTTCTTTGCAAAAATGCTCGACCATGAATATACTACTAAAGAGATATTTAGGAAAAATTTCTTTAAAGACTGGAGAAAGGTATTGTAGCTCATGTATTAATATCCTAGCACCTCGCAAAGATATTAATCAAATACTAAATAGTAAACTGTAACTTCACAAAAAATTCTGATGTAAAATTTGAGCTTTATGAATTTTATTGTATTTAAAGTTTTTCCTTTTTCCCTATTTGTTCACTATGTTACATAGATTTTCTATCCAACAAGAATATGTATATTTCTTTCCTCTCACTTTCATATGGCTGCAGGAGGGATTTTATCAGACCAAACAAAAAACCTCAATTCTGGTTGAGCAAAGGAAACTTTGTCTCTGCAAGACTGCCTGCCCCTCTGTCTTCTATTGCAAAGAGAGATGTTAATGTGATGTCCCATTCCCTTTTTATTCTTACTTCCTTGCTTTTGGTACTTTTTGCTCTTGAAATCACATGTCCGACATCTGTTTAGGTGATTTTAAACAATCTACTTATTCTCAATTTGAATAATGTGGACAGAGGCTGAGGTGAAGTTTACCTTCTGAATAGCCCTGAAAATAACATTTTAAGTGAGTAGAGTAGGGATGTTTCTAAGAGAGAATAAGTATGGAAATGTTTTTCTTATTGCTAAAGGAAATGATACGTATTCATGTTTCTCAACTATGGGATACACAGGCCTGTGGATATGGCAGGGTGTAAAGAGCTCAAATTACATAAGAGTTCCATGAGCTTTTTCAATGATAAATCATGTAAAGCTTTTTTCTATTAAATATTTTATAATAGCACAAAGTAATAAAATTATGTTTTCTTTTTTTCGAAACTCACAAATTTAGATTGGCTACCTCTCCAAACACCTTTGGCTGAAAAAAATGGTGCTTTGCTGTAATCACAAAGAAACCTAGGGTATTAAATAGTGTATTTACCTTCTTCTTCTGTCTCCCCCCCCCCCCCTTTTTTGACTAGGAAATGACTAATGAAGAGAAGAATATTATCACCAACTTAAGCAAATGTGATTTTACCCAGATGAGCCAGTATTTCAAAGCCCAGTCAGAAGCTCGCAAACAGATGAGCAAGGAAGAGAAACTGGTACTATAGAATTTTTTTTTTTTTTTTAATGTTTATTTATTTTTGAGAGAGGCAGAGACAGAGTGCAAGCAGGGGAGGGACAGGGAGAGAGAGAGGGAGACACAGAATCCGAAGCAGGCTCCAGGTTCTGAGCTGTCAGCCCAGAGCCCGATGTGGGGCTTGAACTCACAAACCGCGAGATCATGACCTGAGCTGAAGTTGGATGCTTAACGTACTGAGCCACCCAGGCACCCCGGTACTATAGAATGTCTTAAACCTCTGGAGAATTTTGGAATAGTGATTAGTTCATCTAATTTTCTTCTTGGTTCCTACACAACTTTGACTTCAGTAATTTCACATGGCTCTGTACTGAAGATTTAGGATTCTTGGCCTAGTAAAGTTTAAATTTTCTTAAGGGCTTTACATACTGAATATTGTGAATAATAGGCACTTTATTGATTGACTTAGTGTAAGAACCTGGTGCTCTTTTGATCCAAAACCAGTCAGTAATTCCAATAATACAGTATTTAAGGACGGGCAGACCTGCACAGCGACTTCTGGATATTAGGGTTTTAAACAGATAATATTGTTCCCATCTTGATCTCCCTGGGATCTAGGCATGCTCATCCATCTCCATCTTCATTCCAGAATGATCTTTCTAGTATCCAGTGAGATGTCATTTTCTTCTAGGGTACCAGTAGGCAAACTATAGGCTGTCTGTTTTAATTAAAAAGTTTTATTGGAACACAGCCACAGCTAGCTGTTTAGATATCCTCTGTGGCTGCTTCTATGAGGCAGTAAGAGAGTTGAGTAGGTCCAGCAGAGACCGTGTAGCTCTCAAGACCAAAATATTTTCGGTCTAGAGAAAGTTTGCCAAACCCTGATCTACAGAAATTCAGGCCAAAGTTTCTTTTTCTTTTATTCTCTCTCCCTTTCTTCTTTCTTTCTTTCTTTCTTTCTTTCTTTCTTTCTTTCTTTCTCTTTCTCTTTCTCTTTCTTTCTCTTTCCTTCTTTCTTGCTTTCTTTCTTTCTTTCTTTCTTTCTTTCTTTCTTTCAATTGGAGGTCCAGAAGTTAAGGATTGTAAGGAATTTTAAAGCCTTTTAATTTCTATATTTTAAAGGACGTGCATGCTTATACAGTTTAGACGACTGTATTTATATAACTCATTGTTTGATGGTACCTATTTGACCTTTAGTTTAAAATTCGAGTTACTGTAAGAATGATAAATGCACCAGACTTTTCAGTCCCATTTTAGTCTTCTCAGTATTCCCAGTTAGTGAAACTTGGTTTATTATTTACTTCAGGGGTGTTTTAAAACTTAAACCACTTTGGAGCTTTGTTTTTGCAAATAGTGATCCAAAGATAGGACAGTTTCAGAAGTATCACCTTGTCAGAGCCCTGGCCAAGGACACCTGCTGCCAGCAAGTTCTGAATCTGTTTCTACCTACAAGGCAACAGGACTTAGTTAAGTTGAATTTCTAAGTATAATACGAAAGAGTCAGCAGAGGGTAAGGAGGCTCCAAATTCCACACCCACACTCCTTTTTTGGAGCAAGGATCACGAAGTAGACAATGTATGTACCCATATACCTAGGAAAGAATCTGTAACAGGTATGCTTGAGTTGAAAACCCATCTGAAGTGCTGTACAACTAAAATGTGTCTGGAACCTACGAGAAAACATGGAGATGTTTTTTATGAGGCCTGTCAGAGTCATACCCCTCTGCCATTTTGACACTACTCAACAAAATGACGTTAGTTTTTAAAGTTATATTTAGAAATACCTATGTAACATGTTCACACATAAATCCTTTAAGAGAATAGAATCAGTTTTGAATCTGTAATTAGAAGTCAAGCATAGATATTTTGGGGAATTTTTATTGTGTTTATGTTTGGTGAAACTGTTAGAGGTTATCCTTATTTGCATTTCTTTCCTTTTTTTTTAATTTTTAAAAACGTTTTATTTATTCTCTATACTTATCGTGGGGCTCAAACTCATAACCAAGTTCAGGAGTCACATGCTATTCTGACTGAGCCAGCCAGGCACCCCTATTTGCATATTTCTTAGTGATTTTTAGACTTTTCTCTACCTTGACCTGTTCGCAAATAAGAGCTAAAATAGTAGGAATAGGGAACAGCAATTTGAATCCCTTTTGAATACTTCTTTGCTCTGTTCCAGAAAATCAAAGAGGAGAATGAAAAATTACTGAAAGAATATGGTTTCTGTATTATGGATAACCACAGAGAGAGGATTGCCAACTTCAAGATAGAACCTCCTGGGCTTTTCCGTGGCCGTGGCAACCACCCCAAGATGGGCATGCTGAAGAGACGGATCATGCCTGAGGATATAATCATCAACTGTAGCAAGTGAGCACAGCTCACTGTTTGGGCCAGAAATAAAGTTGGGGGCTTCATTTGTTCTTGGGAATATTGTTGCTGGGAGTATTTCCTAGGTTGCACAAGTCTGTTTGGGAACAGCACAGTGTTTCCATATATATAGATCTCCTAGTATTTTTCAGTTACTGACTGGTGATGAGGAAATTTGGAAGTACATGCTCAGCAGATTTACCCACTTTAGGTCACAAAAGGTGAAACTGTCCCTCACTTCTCCTCAATTCACTACCCTCCTACTTTGTTATTTCCACAGAGATGCCAAGGTTCCTTCTCCTCCTACAGGACATAAATGGAAAGAGGTCCGACATGATAACAAGGTTACTTGGCTGGTCTCCTGGACAGAGAACATCCAAGGTTCCATTAAATATATCATGCTGAACCCCAGTTCACGAATCAAGGTAAGAGGTAGCTAAGAGCTGCCCCAGTTAGTGGGGCTGATAATCTCTTGTTGAAATGTAGTGTTCCTGGTCTCTAGAATCACTGTGACAAATTAAAAACTCTCCACAAAATAAAGCAAGTATTTTCATGCCTTCCTTAGGTGTATCCATCTTCTGCGTCACATTATAATCTGATTCATTTATTCACAAATATTTACTGAAATCCCAGTATGTTCCTGGCATACCATATGTATGCATGGTGTTAGGAACTGTGTTGGTAAACAAAACAGATGCAGTCCCTACCTTCGTGTTGCTTACTATCCAGTGGTGGGGTTGTGATGAAAAATGCAGTAAATGTAAATTGGCTTCTGCTGCTTTCTCTTCCCCCCCCCCCCCCCCTTTCTTGGCTCTGAAGAAGGGAGCAGAATTGCTCTGAATCCAGAAGTTGTAAAATCTAGAGTCTTACATACTTCGGCTTCCTAAGGTTACATCTGGGTAGGTTTCACCAGGACCAGGTGAGATTATGTATATGAAAGCACATCATAAACCATTGTATACCCCTGTGTTGTTATTTGTTAATACTATTATTGAAAGGGGAAAACTGTCTTGGAAGGGCAGTCCGTTTTTGTTAGCCTGCTAGGCATACCCTGCTTGGGAGAACTTCCTCCCTCAGATGTACTGTGGAACTTTGCATAACAACCTAAAAGAGAGATGAGCTCTAAAAAGGCAGCCAAGAAATGAGTTCTTTGTAGACTATGACTGTTAACTTACAGAGGACTGGCACTAAAGACACTCTTAATTTTGGTTTATAGGTTATTGAACATGGTAAGACATGAAAGCCACACCTAAAAAGGCTATGTGTTTTGCCAGCGCTATAAACTGCACACTCTCTAGCTTATAGTTCTTTGTTCTAATATGAAAAGTCTCTGATATTTCCTGCCATTCAGTTGGAAAATGTCACTTTTCCTAGTTTTGAGTAAGTATAGAATCAGAAAGAAAACCCTCACGAGCAGAAGTCAGGTCTTCTAAAGGGGCATGTTATTTTCTTCCGAAATAAAGGTGGATAAATGGTGGTTTTAGCTCTCAACTCCTAGGCTAGTGGGGAAATTGGGTAAGTATTCAACTGTATTAGAAGAAAGGTAAGCATTACGTGCTTTCGAGAAATGCAGCAGTTATTTCCCAGCACTTACGGATGAGGAACAACTTTATGAAGGAAATTAGGTTACTGTTGGTGTTAAAAGAGAGATATTCCAAACAGAATTGTGTCATTATAGATGGAGAGTGAGAAGTGTTAAAAAGAAGTAACAAAAAGAATTAGCAAGTGGTGATTCTTGCACAACATTGTGAATGTGCTAAATTTTATGTGTATTTTACACATGGAAAAAAAATAAAAATTTGGGACACCTGGGTGGGATCAGCTGGTTAAGCATCCAACTCTTGGTCTTAGTCTTAGCTCAGGTCTTGATCTCGGGTGGTTCGTGAGTTCAAGCCCCGTGTTGGGCTCCACACTAGGCATGAAGCCTACTTAAAAAAAAAAAAAAAAAAAAGGCAAAATAATGATACCAGGTTACTGTTAAGTATTTTCACATAAGTTGATATTTGATTATCTTAACCATACGACATGTACTAATGCCACTGTCTTATAGAGAAATAAATTTAGTCTCTTGGAAGCCAAAAAACTTGCTCATGATCCAGTAGTTAGTCACTCACTCTGACTTAAATCCTTAGCCTCCTGATTGCCTGCGTGTGATAACCCTACTGCCAAATTGTGGCCAGCCTTAAGTGCCATGCTAAAGAGAGTGGTCTGTGCTCTGCGTCTGGTGAGGACCCATTGAAGGGCTTTGAACAGAGGCGTGTCTGGAACATAGACCTGCTTCAGCAAGATTCTGAGGCTCTACACACAGTCACACCAGTAAACACGAGCTCTTGTAAATGATGCAAAGGGAAAGTACAGGGTACCATATAAGAATGTATCAGGGCATTCGATTTGACCAGGGTGGAGGGAAGGCCTTTCTGAGGAAGTGACATTTAAGATAAGACTTACAAGATGAATAGGATTTATCCATGGAAAGGATAAGGGAATGGATGTTCCAGATAAGGAAAATTGCGTTTTGAAATCCCTGAGGTGAGAAAGAGTTTGGTGGTCTTGAGGACTGAGAGAAGGTCAATGTAGTACAGTGAGCAGGAAGGGGGCAGGAAGAGGAGGCTACAGGGGGATGCAGGCCAGGTTTTCAGGCTGTTTCTTAAAATTGTTTATATTCTCCTAAATCCAGTAGGAAGCTATTGGGTTTTAACAAGAGGAACAATACCAGATTCGTATTTTAGAAACTTGTGACGTAACTGATCATTCTGAGCACTAACCTCTGTGAAGATTGGATTATATGCATACCAGAAGTACGAATATTGATCGGATGCTTTTGTATTCCAGGCAATGGATAGTGGTGGCCTGGACAAAATGATGCCAGTGTGGGTGGAGAGAGGTGAACAGATTCCAGATAAATGTATACTGCGTTCTCTTAATATCCAGGATTCAAGTTAATTGTAGGAGAGCCTTCACCGGTTGAGATCTCCATTGTTGATAGGCCAGGTGGAGACCCTCCAGAGCTGAGAGCCACCAATTAATTCCTGACAATATCCAGATAACTCCCATATACTGTAGGGATTTGTGCAAGTTTCTGAATGATGGTTATGGTAATGAACCTAGAAGTCACCCACAGGTAGGCCTGCCTAGAATCTTATACCCCTCACAGAGTGGCTGACTCTCCTCAGCTGGGTTGGGATCCTAAGAGTCATGAAGATGGTTAAAGCCTTGGGAAGTTGGAAGGGAAAAAGAAATGTGATTTCTCCAGCTTTTTGCCAATCCTTGTTGGCTGTTTCCCACTCAGCAAAACAGTGAGAACATCAGAGGTTGGGGTTTGACAGTGTTTTGAATAGTCTTTAAATGCAGTGCCAGTAGGAGAAGCATTCTCTAGATAAAAATAGACAACTCCAGGGCGCCTGGGTGGCTCAGTCAAACGTCTGACTTCAGCTCAGGTCATGATATCATGGTTGGTGAGTTCGAGCCTTGAGTCAGGCACTGTGCCGGCAGCTCGGGAGTCTGGAGTCGGCTTTGGGTTCTGTGTCTCCCTCTCTCTCTGCTCCTCCCCTGCTCGTATGCGTGCTCTCGCTCTCTCTCTCTCTCTCTCTCTCTCTCTCTCTCAGGAACAAACATTAAAAAGAAATTTAAAAGAGACATTTGCAACTATGTGGATGGAACTAGAGGGTATTATGCTAAGCAAAATCAGTCCGAGAAAGACAAATATATGACTTCACTCATGAGGACTTTAAGATACAAAACAGATGAACATAAGGGAAGGGAAGCAAAAATAATATAAAAACAGGGAGGGGGACAAAACATAAGAGACTTAAATATGGAGAACAAATAGAGGGTTACTGGAGGGAGACTGGGCTAAATGGGTAAGGGGCATTAAGGAATCTACTGAAATCATTGTTGCACTATATGCTAACTA
Source organism: Panthera uncia (assembly GCF_023721935.1). Lineage (NCBI taxonomy): Eukaryota > Metazoa > Chordata > Mammalia > Carnivora > Felidae > Panthera > Panthera uncia. Next base: position 18,766,033 of record NW_026057578.1, on the reverse strand, counting down.
ACTTGGATGTAAATTTAAAAAGTAATAAAATTAAAATTAAAAAAATAGATACAAGCATTAGGGGTCTTATTTTTTATGAACTAGTTCAAATATACAAGAATAGATAATGTATTGAATACTATGTCCACCATCTGGCTGTGTCAAACCTTAACATTGTATCCTGTTTGTTCAGTTACTTCATTTCCTAAAAAGTATTCTGATGAACACAATTGAACCCCACCCCCCATTCTCCTTCTTCCTTGGAGGTTACTATTACTGAACTTAATGTTTTCATTCTTGTGTATATTTTTATTTTTCATAATTTATTTCTGTGTGCATAAACAATATGTAGTATTGTTTTACAAGGCACACTTTTAAACTAGGTAAGTTATTGAGATCATTCTGCAACTTCTCTCAGCTTTTGTATTGAGATTTTCTTTTGACATATACTTCTAATTTATTTGTTTTATTTGCTACGCAGTATTCTATTTTATAAAAAAAATTATTCTTGGGGTGTCTGAGTGGCTCAGTCGGTTAAGCGTCCAACTTCGGCTCAGGTCATGATCTCATGGTTCATGAGTTGAGGCCCCACATCGGGCTCTGTGCTGACGGCTCAGAGCCTGGATCCTGTTTCAGATTCTGTGTCTCCCTCGCTCTCTGCCCTTCCCCTGCTCCTGCTCTGTCTCTCTCCATCTCTCAAAAATAAATAAATGTTAAAAAAAAAAAATTCCCTTGTCAAGAAACATTTAGAGTTATTTATGATACTTTGCTATTATAAATAGTTCTGGAATAAACACATTTTCCTTGTATAGATGAAAATTTTCCTTAAAGATTCTTTATTAGATACTTTTAAGTTCTCTAAAGTGCCTGAACCAGTTTACATCACCATCATTCCCCCAACAGCGTATACACATTTCTGTCTCATGTATCCTTGTCAACATTTCTCCAGTTTTGCTTTTTGCATTTGGATCCTTGATCTATTCAGATGTATTTTTTTTTTTTTTTTAACGTTTGTTTATTTTTGAGACAGAGAGAGACAGAGCATGAACAGGGGAGGAGCAGAGAGAGAGGGAGACACAGAATCTGAAACAGGCTCCAGGCTCTGAGCTGTCAGCACAAAGCCCGACGCGGGGCTCGAACTCACGGACCGTGAGATCGTGACCTGAGCCGAAGTCGGCCGCTTAACCCACTGAGCCACCCAGGCGCCCCTATTCAGATGTATTTTTGTGTATGGTATGAAGTTGAGATCTAATACATTTTTTCAAATGAATAACCAGTTGTTCCAGAACTATTTAGTTGTATTACCCTCTCTGTTTATATATCAAATTTCTACATATGTGTCAATCTGTTTCTGGGCTCTCTGTCCTGTTTGTTTGTTTCTTCATCAGTAGCTTACTGTGTTAACTACTGTAGCTTGGTAAGTTTTTACTGCATAGGACAAGTTTCCTTCATCTCGTTCTTCAAAATTGTCTTGACTGTTCTTTCTTCTCTGATGTTTTGCATTCATTTTGAGATAAATCTGTCATATTCTAATGGATACTATTGAGATATTTTTTAATTTTTTTTAATGTTTATTATTTATTTTGAGAGAGAGAAAGTGCGTGCGCATGAGCCAGGGGAGAGGCAGAGAGAGGGGGAGAGAATCCCAAACAGGCAACTTAGGGCTCAGTCTCACGGCTGGTGAGATCATAACCTAAGCTGAAATCAAGAGTTGGATGCTTAACCGACTGAGCCATCAAGGTGTCCCGAGATTTTTATTGTATTGAATGTGTAGATTAATGGGGGGGTGGGAGGATACATTATTTTGAGTCCTCCAGTCCATGAACATGTTCTACTTCTTCACTAATTCATGTCTTTGAATATACCCTCTAATATTGCTTTGTAATCTTCTCCATAGAAATTTTTCCTATGTTTAAAGCCTTTTTTTCTTAGAGACCTTACAGTTTTTAGTGCTACTGAATGTGATTTTTTTCTACTACATTTCTGTTCTTCCTAGAGTGGTAATATATGACAACGTTGCTGAGCTCTTATTCTAAAAGCATCTGTCCTTTGTATTTTCTACATAGACAATTAAATTACCTGTAAATAAGGGCATTTTAAACTAATCATTTCCAGTTCTTACACTGCATACTTCCTCTGCTTAAGTTTTACTTCTTTTTTTACAAGAACCCACAATCATACATAAAATCCTAACCCTCTCTCTATTCAGCAGTTATCACAGTGAGATATATTTGATTAGTTTATACACTCCATACCTTTCTCTAGGTATTTATTTATCTGAAAATTTCTGTATTTTCATTCTTATAATCTTTTCTCCAGTAAAGAGTATCTTTATTATTGTATATCTAAATACGGATATACAGTAAAACTTTGGATTGTTCTGAGTGTTCCTCAAGACATGCAAACTTTAATAAATTTTAACTTGATTAGTAAGCGATGTCTTGCAATAGAAGTAGTAGTATGTGGCGCCAAATGTCACATGATCACCACTGAGCCAGTGGTTCTTGAAATTCGTTTTGATATACAGGTGCTTGATTACAAGCATATTTCCAGAATGAATTATGCCCACAAACCAAGGTTTTGCTGTTTTTGTATAGATGCTCAGACTAGACTTTGAATCAGATGACTAATGTATTTTTATTCTAGAAAACTCTCAGCCATTTTTCCACAGCTTCTAGATCATTCCTTCCATTTGCTTCTTTTGGAATTCTCTTAGATGAACATTGGAGCTTCTCCATCTACACTTTTTTTAAAGCTCTATTTTCCATATTCTTTTTTTTTTTTTTTTTTTACTGTTTATTTACTTTTTGAGAGAAAAAGAGACAGAGCGGGAGTGGGAGAGGGGCAGAGAGAGAGGGAGACACAGAACCTGAAGCAGGCTTCAGGCTCTGAGCTGTCAGCACAGAGCCCGATGTGGGGCTTGGACTCACAAACAGTGAGATCATGACCTAAGCTGAAGTTGGACGTTTAACCGACTGCACCACCCAGGCGCCCCTCTATTTTCATATTCTTTACCTCTAGTTCTGGTCTTCATTTGGGGAAGTTCTTTAGGACTCCCTTCCAATTTGCTAATTCTCCTTTTGATTATATGCATCCTGAAGTTTGTATCTCCCCTATAATTCATTTTAATTATTAATTTTTGCTTTCAGAATTTCTAATTATTATTTCATGTGTACCGGATTTTATTTCACTTCATTTCTGTTGTTTTGTTTTATAATTTCTTGTCCTTTTTTGTGGCTGTTACATCTGTTTTCTCTTTATTCATAATTGATATATATGAGAAAACCTTTGTTAGATTGTTTTTTAAAATGTTGCCTGAACTGAATTTGTGTACTAATTATTGTTGGCAGTTTTTCTAAGTCATTTTTCTTTTGTCTTCTGGAATTTCTGTCTGTAAACTTTGGGAGGTGGTTTTTGTCCATGTTATCATTCTCGTTTGTTCTTTGCTCTCCACTTCTCTGCTCCCTCCTCATAGCAGTCTTCGAGCCCAGCTCAGCCTAAACTAACACAGGCCCTGGCTTTAGGTCTCCCCATCTTGCTTGGAGCACTTTCATTGCTGTTTGAAGCAACCTGAGCATTAAAGTAGGATTTCACTTAACCCCATCTGACCCAAAAGTCTATAAAGAAGTTTTTGTAGAAGTGTGTTGAGTGGTAATTGATGGTTGTACTTCATCAGGGACTTTAGATCCAAAACATGGGAGGCTACCGTGATGGGGCTTTGTTATATACCTTTCTGCTCGGCCTCCAGAGACTTTTCTATTCCGAGATTCTTTGGCTTGTCTTTATTTTACTTATTCACTTCCCCTGTGTTATGTTACTGTTCTGTTCTACCCCATCTCTGTTCCATTAAGAAATTTAGCTCAAGCATGACGTGACTTAGAGATTTTTGACAATTTTATTTTTATTTCTTAATATTTATTTACTTACTTTGAGAGAAAGAACACACGCAGGGGAGGGGCAGAGAGAGAAGGCGAGAGAGAGTCCCATGCAGGCTCTGCACTTGTCAGCCCAGAGCCCAGCGCAGTAGATCCCACAAACCGTGAGATCATGACCTGAACCTGATGCTTTAACCAGCTGAGCCACCCAGACACCCTAAGAGACTTTTGGCGATTTTTTAAAGTTGGGCAGTCAAGGGTTAAAAAAAAAAAAAAAAAAAAAAGCACAGCTGAAGTGTATCTTTTTAATGTCTCCCACTCCGGAAACTTTGATTGGCCTACTTGCAGTCAGAGTCAGGTTTATACTACAAACAGCCTCACAAGCCGTCGAAAGAATAGGGACTTTAGGGACTTTTGAGAGCCGCAGGAATGTGTGTTTCAGGTAAAGACTGTCCTGAGCTCATTTGCATCTTTCTGTGCTCATCTTGGTTAGTTCTGCTTTACCTTCCAGGATTTTCATTATATAGACATCTTGTTGCACGTGTTTCCATTCCCTTCCTCTTCCACTCTGTACTTTGGTGCCCATAGAATCTGAAATAGCAGGAAAATGACAGTCAGCCTTCTGGAACCAGTGGTTTCTACAAAGCTCTCTGATCTGGATAAACCATAGATCCAGAGGTTAAAAGGACTGCTTATTAAGGTACTCACTGCTAAGTCCAGCCCACTGCCAAGGTTGGAAACATGATCAAGTCTCATTACCTGTAAAGTAGCCCTTAGTAAAAGTGAGGTTCTTCAACCGGTCTTAACTTTATGAACAAAATTTGTCATTTTTTCTTTAAATTAAGTACAGCAAACTTTAGAATCCGTGTTGACATTACATTGCATTCAATCCTAATAAAATATTCTTAGGGAGAAATACACTTTTCTGTCTTTAGAGCTTATAATTTTGGGGGGTTTCAAAGATGTATATACCTACAAACTTTTGAATGTAACCATCTGGGGATTAAAGAGCTGGATTGAAGGAAAATGTCCTTATAAAACTTTTTAGTCTTGGGAAGCTCTGATTTTGGTGAGTTTTATTAGAAAAGGAAAATAAGGGGCGCCTGGGTGGCGCAGTCGGTTAAGCGTCCGACTTCAGCCAGGTCACGATCTCGCGGTCCGTGAGTTCGAGCCCCGCGTCAGGCTCTGTCTGGGCTGATGGCTCGGAGCCTGGAGCCTGTTTCCGATTCTGCGTCTCCCTCTCTCTCTGCCCCTCCCCCGTTCATGCTCTGTCTCTCTCTGTCCCAAAAATAAATAAAAAACGT
>NW_026057578.1:18601261-18760775 GCF_023721935.1 Panthera uncia | reverse complement strand
AAAAAGAAAAGGAAAATAAGACATAACGCTTATTTTTTAAAAAGTTATATTCTGAATCTTTTAAATAAAATTCTGAATTCTAAAGTAGAAGGAATAAAACACTAGAACTTGTAGATGATATCGTGATAGAACATCTACATGACCTTGTTGTAGATTTCCTAGGACACAATAAGCACTAATGATAAAAGAAACAATTGATAAAGTTGACTTCATTAAAACTAAAAACTTGTAGGGGCACCTGGGTATCTCGGTTGGGCATCCGACTTCGGCTCAGGTCATGATCTCACAGCTCGTGAGTTCGAGCCCCATATTGGGCTCTGTGCTGACAGCTCAGAGCCTAGATCCTGTTTCAGATTCTGTGTCTCCCTCTCTCTCTGCGTCTCCCCTGCTCACTCGCACTCGCTCGCTCTCTCTCTCTCTCTCTCTCTCTCTCCCTCCCTCTCCCCCTCCTCTCTCAAAAATTGACATTAAAAAAATTAAAATTGGGGCACTTGGGTGGCTCAGTCAGTTAAGCATCTGACTTCGGTTCAGGTTCTGATCTCACGGTTTGTGAGTTCGAGCCCCGTGTCAGGCTCTGTGCGGACAGCTCAGAGCCTGGAGCCTGCTTCGGATTCTGTGTCTCCTTCTCTCTGCCCCTACCCCACTTGTACTCTGTCTCTCTCTGTCTCTCAAAAATAAGTGAATGTAAAAAAAAAATAATTACAATTAAAAACTTATGTTCAACAAAGGACAAGGTTAATTAAATATATGTTACAGGCTGGGAGAAGATATTGGCAGCATGTATATCTGACAAAAAACTTGTATCGAGAATATACAAAGAATTCCTATAACTCAATAAAAAAGACAAACATTCCCATAAAAAGCAAAAGATTTGAACAGATGCTTAACAAGATAGAGGTATGGCCAATAAATAAGCACATGAAAGAGTTCTCAACATCACTAATTACTAGGAGATTTAAACCACAGTGAGATCTCAGTTTCAGTTCTAGGTATTTTTGCCCTAAATGAAATTGAAAACCTATGTCCACAAAAAGAGTTGTACAAGAATGTTTATAGCAGCGCTGTATTCGTACAAGTCTCAAAATGGAAACATCCTAGGGGGGTCCATCAACAGAATAAACACATGGTCTCATCAAACACATTAGGGATAGTCCTGGATTGTATCTATATACCAGCAATTAAAAGGAGCAAGTTACTGATAAATGCAACAACATGGATGAATCTTAAAAACGTATTGGGAAGCCCAGACACAAGAACCTATACTGTATTATTCCATTTTTTTTTTAAGTTTATTTTATTCATTTTGAGAGCGCATGCATGAGCATGAGTTAGGAGCAGAAAGGGGGGGTGGGGAGAGAGAGAAAGAAAGAATATCCCAAGCAGGTTCCACGCTGTCAGCATAGAGCCCTACATGGGGCTCGAACCCACAAACTGTGAGACCATGACCTGAGCCCAAATCAAGAGTCAGACGCTTAACCGACTGAGCCACCCAGGCACCCCTGTAGCATTCCATTCTTAAAATATTCTAAGTTAGGCAAAACCAAGCTATGATGATACAAGTCAGATTAAAGGAATAGTGCTTGCTTAGTTGGTGATTAACTGGGAAGGGGCACGAGGAAACTTTCTCAAATGATAGAGAATATTCTCTGTCTTGATGAGATGTAGGTTACAGGGGTTATGAATTGTCAAAACGGATTAAATGGTACACTTAAAATTGTATAACATAAAATCTCTTTTAGATTTATTCAGAATGAAAGATGAATAGGAAATAGTGGACTAAAATGCACTACTTGTATCTGGGAAAGAATTTGAATATATATAACGACCTCTACATATCAGTAATAAGGCAAACATCTAAAAATGAGCATATATGAAAAGTTGGTTGGATTTTATCTTTAAACATGGTATTAAATGCATGAGGCCAGTTTGTTGTATCTTTTGTTTAAATGTTAGCTGTTTGGAATTCAGAATGCTAGTCATTCCTCTTTTGGTGCATCACCAGCTAAGTGAGAAGAGCCACTTATGGGCCTCCTGACTGGCTCAGTCGGTGGAGTGTGTGACTCGATCTCAGGGGTGTAAGTTCCAGCCCAAAGTTGGGTGTAGAGATTCCTTAAAAAATTAAAAAATCTTCCAACAAATAAAGAAGAGCCACTTAAGAATATTGGCAAATGTCATTGCTCCCCAATACAAATCTCTGAGAGAGGATTGGAGAACAGGATTTAGCTCATTTCCCACTTTGTATCCTGAATTCAGATCCTGACCACATTTACCGAGTATATATGTATATTTTTTTAGACTTTTTTTTTTTTTAAGTTTATTTATTTTTGAGAGAGAAAGCAAGTGTGCCAGTGGGGAAAGGGCAAAGAGAGAGGGGGAGAGAGAATCCCAAGCAGGCTCACACGGTCAGCACAGAACCCGATGTGGGGCTCAATTCCATGAGCGTGAGATCATGACCTGAGCCGAGATCAAGAGACACTTAAACCAACTGAGCCATCCAGGTGCCCCTATCCAGTATGCTTAATGAGTAAGCAGTTATATTAGAACCAGAAAATATGGTGAGCCCACTAGTTAAAAACAGTCTCTCAAAGAATGTCACTTATAAGTAATCAAATTAGATTCTCATCCATACAGAGGGTTGACTGGGTAGGGAAAGATGGGAGGGGGTTAAAGGCAGTTCCCCTGTGGTGGATACCTCGTTTCACTGCGATGGTTTTGAGGAGGACCCTGTCTGGAAGACCTAAATGGATTTTTTTTTTTCTGGGAGTAGTCTGAGAAAGCCTGTTCGAGTGCATTTTACTGTCTGGATTCTGTTCAAGGAAACTGACGGCAGGGGTAAGCATACTTTCTGGAGGCTAGCTTTCCTTCCCCCAGACCCAGACAAGGTGGCTTCTGCCCCTCCACCCCGCCTCTTATGTCCTTACTTGAGAGAATCCTGGATCCTTGGGTCAGGAACCGAGCCAACCTGTGAGGAAAAGTGGTCTTGTGGTATCCTCTGTGAATAGCTTATTTGTTGGGTTTTTCTAAACCTTGTTTCAGTGGCATAACTAAGGAATTGCGCAAATGTGACCCTACAGGACTTTGAAGACTTGGAGTTAGGCTTTAGTAGGCCTGCATGCATTAAAGTGATGGCCAAAAGCCCACTCCTGAGCGGGAGGCTGTGGTGTTGAAGATTGTGCGTGTGTGTCTCTCTCACATGATTGTCATGGAAATGGACTACTTGTATATGAGGACAGCTGTATCATACCTTTTCTTCACCCTGTTAAATGTTAGTACATACTTGGAAAAACCAGTGAGAAATTTTCAGCTTGCCATTGTCAGGAAGTAGAACTTTTATATTTCTTCTGTATTGTATCAACAACTGCTAAATCACCCACCCACAACAAGTAGTTCACTTACCAACAACTTGGCCACATACGTTTGTGGCAGAGTGATGAACCCTTAGTGCAGCCGGGTGAGCTTGCAGTTCAGGGCGCTGGTGGAGCTAGAAGTAGATCTTTCTTGCTTTCACTTAGCCAACTTCCCTGCATGCTCAGAAGGCTAGTTACTTTGACCACAGTTCTGAACACTTCAAGGACCATGTGTCCCATGGCATAGGCGGGAACTAGGCATATGTGGGTAAAAATCACGATGTCCCTCTCTCTCGTAGGTGGGGGAATTAATTGCAGAGATTCTTGGGTTCTTGAATTCCATCCCTGTATTCATGTCATATAATCTGTTTTAGACCTTAGAATACTCCCTGACTCTCTTGGGAGTCCTTGGATTTTTTTTTCCCCCTTTCTTACCTTTCTCACTTGACATTAGTATCAGCCCTTGCTTGTGAATTTCCTTTCAGCGTGGCAGCAGGACTAATCTCCTGTCACTGTTGGGTAGAGACCATCTTTTCACTCTCTTTCAAAAACATTTCATTGGTTTTAAAATCCATCTTAAAATCTTATATCAAAAGCTCTAATGTTTAAAAAAAAAAAAAAAGTCTTCCTAGTGACATTGCTTTCCTCAATCTAATCAAGAATACTTTTAAAAGCAGAAGTTAGGGTTGATGGGGGGTGGGAGGGAGGGGAGGGTGGGTGATGGGTATTGAGGAGGGCACCTTTTGGGATGAGCACTGGGTGTTGAATGGAAACCAATTTGACAATAAATTTCATATATTGAAAAAAAAGCAGAAGTTAGAAAATGGTGAATAATTACAGCTGTTCCTGGAAGTCATTGTGTTCCTTAGTAATTACAAGTTGTAATCTTTGGCTCTATTTCCTTGACACTTCCATCAAATTGTGCATGGTTGTCTTGAATGTAATGAAATTCGGTCTTAGCAGAAAACTGCTATTGGCTCACAGATTCAGGAGCAGAGAGAGCCATGATGCTGATGTGGGAATGGGGATGTTTATACCCTTTGTGTTGACAGAAGTCCGTTTTGGGGATGTGCCATGTGGGCTTTTCCCAAGAACATAAACAATTTAGCAATTAGAAAGCAGCCGTGTGTGTACTTGACAGTGAAACAGGACAGCATGAGTTCTCATCAGGTTAAATGCTTTATGGTTTCTCTTCAGTACTCTTTTTCTACCTAGCTTAAGCTCAGGCTTCTTTTCTTTGGTTCAGAGCTCTGAACTTGGGTGTTCAAAGTCTGTTTTTACTCCACCATTCCTAAGCAATCCACCTTTGGGGTTGGGTCTCTGCAGGGTGAGAAAGATTGGCAGAAATATGAGACCGCTCGGCGGCTTAAGAAGTGTGTGGACAAGATCCGGAACCAGTATCGAGAAGACTGGAAGTCCAAAGAGATGAAAGTTCGGCAGAGAGCTGTAGCCCTGTACTTCATCGACAAGGTGAGCATCGTCCTGTCACATTGCTTAACATGTTCAGCTTATCAAAGATGTGGAGCCTGTTTACTCCTCCAGGCCCTGTACTAAGTATTAGAGAAGCACCAACCTCTGGTTGAGTAAGGAAGGTAGAGGTGGAGAGAGAGGCGTTCAGGGTCTACTGCTATCTGAATCTGCCAGAAATACTGTGACGTTTTCAAATTCTTTTTGACTATAAGCTACCAAAAAATTTTATTTTACATCACAGACCCAACACACAGATATATACATATACGTACATATATGTATACATATATATATAGGTGTTTGTGTATAACTGAAACAAAAGTTGCACAAAACAATGTTTAGCTTTCTACAAGGAGTGAATTCTGACATTTTAAATTCTGTTTCTTGTTTTTAAAAAGGGCAGTTATAACCCTTAAAACTGGTTAAACCACTAATGTATCACTACAGTTTGAAAGACTGTGTTTTAAAAAAATTTTTTTTATTAAGTTTGTTTATTTTGAGAGAGAGAGAGAGAGAGAATCCCAAATAGGTTCTGCACTGTCAGTGCAGAGCCCGACATGGGGCTCGAACTCATGAACCATGAGATCATGACCTGATCTGAAACCCAAGAGTCTGACGCTTTAACCATCCGAGCCACCCAGGCACCCCTGAAAGACCGTGAGGGAGGTCAGTTTGTTAGTACCTTTTAGAAGATTTTAGTGCTGATTAGCTCAAATTCTGAGTTATCTAAAAAATAAGCAAAATTAAGAGTCTCGCATGTTGAGTCTGATTGCCCAGAATAGGAATGCTGCTTTGTTTGCTGCTTTGTTTTATTATTACTGCTTTTTTATAAACTGAAATATATCTCTTTAAGTAAAAAATGCTTGAGAGAGCCACTCTTTTTCTTTTCTTTTCTTTTCTTTTTTAAATATTTGTTTATTTTTGAGAGAGAACACAAGCAGGGGAGGAGCAGAGAGGGAGACATGGAATCCGAAGCAGGCTCCAGGCTCTGAGCTGTTAGCACAGAGCCTGACTCAGGGCTTGAACCCACAAACTATGAGATTATAACTTGAGCCGAAGTTGGATACTTAACAGACTGAGCCACCCAGGCGCCCCTGCTTTGTTAAAAAAAAAAAAAAAGAAAGAAAGGAACAGGAAGGGAGGGAGGGAGGGAGAAAGGAAAGAAAGAGAAAGAAAAGAAAGAAAGAAAAAGAAAGAAAGAAAAGGGAAGGAAGGAAGGAAGGAAGAAAGAAAGGAAGAAAGAAAGAAAGAAAGAAAGAAAGAAAAATTCTTTCCTCCATCCCCATTTGAGAGAACAGAATAAAGAGAAGCTTGGTTTTCTGAGACAGGATCATACTATTTTGATTCTCTGTACTTCATTTTATTTGAAGAAGAAGCACTGGTGTAGAATCCAGAATTCCCAGGCCTTGCAGACTGATGCTCTGTCCCAAAGAGAATTGGGAGACTTATTTGGGTTTCTTGTAGATCCTGTGAGATTGAAGTATTTTCATTTGTTCTCATTTTTCCTTCCTCCCTGGACAGCTTGCTCTGAGAGCAGGCAATGAGAAGGAAGAAGGAGAAACAGCAGACACTGTGGGTTGCTGTTCACTTCGTGTGGAGCATATCAATCTGCACCCAGAGTTGGATGGTCAGGAATACGTGGTAGAGTTTGACTTCCTTGGGAAAGATTCAATCAGATATTATAACAAAGTACCTGTTGAGAAACGAGTAAGTTCCTGTGGCCTGTGCTCCCTTGCCTGTTTTTTCTTTCTTCCATTCAGTCATTCAACAGTTATTGAGTGCTTTTTGTATGCTCTGCATTTTGCTCAGCACTAGAAGAAAATGATTTGAAAGAGAGGGGAGAGGTGTTGTTGGTTGTCCTGTGTACCTCCTTTTAGTCCCTGTCCCTCACCTCCTCTGCTCCATGCTACCTTCCTGGGATTAGGGGGCCACATCCTGTAGTAGTATTCAACAGAGCATGCTGTAGAGAGTGGGCCCTTATGACAAATTTCAGCATAAGATTTAACTCACCATGTTGTAATGATTCGACCATGTTTTAGTATCCCCTGGTCATGTTGTACATTTGTCACTTTTGTAGCTTTGCTCAGCCTCTCCCCAACTCCTGACTGAGCAAAGCAGTAGCCTGTTATCCTCAAACTTCTGAGCCCACAGCTGAAGACGGTGCTGCAGGGCCCCCATAATCCAGTCCTTTAACAGCCTGATGTCTAATCAGGTAATGGGGCTTTGCTGGCTGTGGCAGTGGTCCGTATTAAATGAGGCTAAAGAGACATGACAAATATAATACCTTACCTTAGATTGGGTTCCATACTGGGGAGGTAGAGGATATCACTAGGTCAGCTGACCAAACTGGACGGCTAAAGTATGTCCTCATGCAGATTTATAAAGTTGATGAGTACTGTGCATATGTAAGGCAGTATCTCTATCCTTAGAAAATTCTTGGAAATACCTTGAGGTATTTAAGGGTAAAGGACTATAATACAAGTACCCATAAATGGTTCAGAACAAACAATGAACATGTATATACACACACATAGAAATGGGGCAGACATGTGTACTATGTGAGTGGCAAATGATGTGTAAAATGGTAATAATGGGTGAATCTGGTAAAGGATGTCAGTGTTCCTTGTGCTTTTTTGTTTTCCAAGTTTTTGTACGTTTGCAATTATTTCCAAAGTAAAGGCTTTTCAAATAATAGGTTCTTCTATTTCTTTTAGGTTTTTAAGAACTTACAGCTATTTATGGAGAACAAACAGCCTGAGGATGATCTTTTTGATAGACTCAATGTGAGTGGACAAAGTGCAGTGGGTTGAAGGAGGGGCCCAGCCAGAGCCAGTCGAGCTCCTAAAGGAGAGGTTTGCCCAGGGGTGGCTTGGACTCTCCCTTTAGTCTGTCCTGTGCCATCCTATCCTAGACACACTTCCTCCCTCAGGCACATAGTGAATTCACAACCAAAGTCCTGAGACAGGTAGACAAACCCTGCCTTTTATCCCCTTCTGGCTCTTAACAGAGTCTTCTCTTGCTGGATGCCCAGCCACCTCTGCTGGAGACCAAAGCCCTCTTCCTGATAGCTTATCATGGAAGGTCTTAATAGGGAAGGACACATTTGTTTTATTGGCCTGCTTAAGATTAAAGTACTTCATAGGGAGGTATCATGCAAGCCTGTAATTTGGAATTCTTTTCTTTTTTTTTTTCTAACTTCTCACTGGCAAGGCAGTAAACTTGGCAGAGTTGAGATTGCACTGGCATAAATGTCCTAGGGCTTGCTTGCCAGAAGGGGCAGAGTGGTAGGGCTTTTACCTAAATCCCAATATACTCTGCCTTGTCTCCTCCAGACTGGTATTCTGAACAAGCATCTTCAGGATCTCATGGAGGGCTTGACAGCCAAGGTGTTCCGTACATATAATGCCTCCATCACGCTACAGCAACAGTTGAAAGAACTCACAGCCCGTAAGTATTGTTTGGCCAAACAGGCCTGTACCCTTATTTGTACGTCCATTGCCCTTGCTCAGCTAGCTTAAGTCCTGGATCGGTTTTGCTTTTTCTCCCTAACTTTGTGACTGGAAACTTTTCCTTCCGTATCTCTAATAGAGAGCTGAGGCTTAGTTGTATAAACAGAAGGTCAGTGCTATTTCACCTTTCCTACCCCAACTTCAAGATTTATTTTCATGGAATGCTGACAGGAGCTTTTATTTGTTCTGAAATGCCTGCATTTTATATTTTATATGTATGTTAATAAAGGTAATAGGATGAAAGTGCGATAATGTTTGGTTAAATTGGAGAGAACAAAGTTGTCATTGTTATTTTGTAAAAGGAGAGCACATCCTTCCCCTGAAGTTTCTGCCATTTTTACCCCCTTAAGAGTTGATAGTATTCTCCTAAAAACTAGGTGCAGGAGGTATGACCAACATCCACAAACTTCTTTTTCTAGAGCCCAGCCACTGCTAAATTTCCTCTGTCCTCTATGTCAAATGGCTTTAGAATATAAAAGCCAGAAAATCCAAAGAGGGTATTTTGAGGGTCAGTATATTGGGGTGGGACAAAGTATGCCATGTGACATAAGTAAAATATTCCTCCAATGACACTTTTAATTTTTCTTTGTAAAACAGATACCGACTTATGATTTTAAAACATAAAGCTTGTGATCCTTTTGTCTTGTCCTCCTCTAGAGACCTTTTCTGTTCCAATTCTACATTTTCTTCAGACTACATTGGGGGACAGGGGGTGGCCTTTCAGACAAGCTGATGACTTGACTCTCAGTTTTGACCTTGTGTCTCAGGAGAACTTGATCATCTTAGTGAGATGAGGGCTGGCAGAATCATGAGGAAGTGCTGGGGAAGCCATGTGGTGTATTCTCCTCAGATATACAAACTCTTTTATTGTCATGTTTCTTTCTTCACAGCTGATGAGAACATCCCAGCAAAGATCCTGTCTTACAACCGTGCCAACCGAGCTGTTGCAATTCTTTGTAACCATCAGAGGGCACCACCCAAAACTTTCGAGAAGTCCATGATGAACTTGCAATCTAAGGTAATGTGGATCTGGATGGTGTGGTCGCAAAATGAAGGGAGCCACATCTGCTGTGGATAGATGATCTGCAAATAAGAGGCCTTCTGGGCTGGGATATGAGAAGGCCAGTTCTAGGTCTGTTCTGGAAGATACGTCCATGCTAAAGATCAACAAATGGAAATATGATAGGAGTTATCCCTGATGAAGATAACTGAGTATCAGGTACTCATTGTTCAGAAAGTCTGTTTCCAACTTCGGCTCAGGTCATGATCTTGCGGTTCGTGGGTTTGAGTCCTGTGTCAGGCTCTGTGCTGACAGCTCAGAGCTTGTAGCCTGCTTCAGATTCTGTGTCTCCCCCCTCTCTGCCCTTCCCCTGCTAGGCTCATGTGCGCGTGCACACTCACCTGCTCTCTCTCTCAAAAATAAACATTGAAATTTTTTTTTTTTTTTTTTTTTTATATAAAGTCTGTATTCTGTGAACAGAACTCCTGCACTGGCCACTCTTCCTATTTTGAAAAGCTGAGTTTGATGTGTACCCTCTTTTGAAATATTATTGTCCTTATTATACACGAGAATAATGGATATAAAGATGGTCTTCACCATTCCTTGCTACAGTCCAGAAATACAACTGTTTCTAAATTAGATTGCTTCAAATTAAAAAGATGATGAACAATGATATTTTATTTCCCCCTAATCCTAGCACAACTATTTTTATTTTTACACATTCCACATGACTCATATTTTTATGTAGCTCATCATCAAACATCTGTTGAATTCTGGCTGTGTGCCAGAGTTGCTGCCCTAGAGGGAGAGAGACATGCAAACAAGTAGATGCTATTCCTCTTCCATGTGCTTTTCTTCCTTCTGACTCTGTCTGGTACTGTGCTTTCAAGCCACAAGGCACTAAACACTTCGGTGGTGAGCGTTTCTGTGTTAGCGATGGCTACGTAACTAATCCATTCCAACGTACTAACTCTCAGTGAGAACTGGCAGGTATTTCACTCTAGAACAGACACATAGGGTTGTCACAAAGGACCAATTATCCTGAAATACACTTACCAAGTATATTTTAAAGTCTGTGATGTGCTTCCTTATTAACTTATTAAGTAAGATCTGAAGGTGGGTCTAATAATCACTAAATTTCAAGGGTAGTAAAGAATACGTAAACAATACTTAAGATTTCTGCAACAATTTTAATGATCCGGAAATATCTGTATTATATTGGTCGCGAATATATCATAGGTACTACTGATACTACTATGGTTTGTTGCCCACATTCATAATTGAGGACGAAATGATGAATTTCAAACAGAGGTTAGTGAAATTACAGATGTAATTCTTTTCCATCCACATTTACAGAATTCTGTACTAGGACAGGTGGAGTTTAAACATGACTTGTTATAGGGGTGCCTGGATGGCTCAGTTGACTAAGTGTCCAACTTTGGCTCAGGTTATGATCTCATGGTTCGGGAGCTTGAGTCCCACACTGGGCTCTCTGATGTCAGCACAGAGCCCACTTTGGATCCTCTGTCTCTCTCTTACCTCTGCTCCTCCCCTGCTTGTTGTCTTTCTCTCTCTCTCTTAAATAAATAAATAAATTTAAAATAAAATCTAAAAATGACTGCTATAAAGTGAGGCTCCATACACATTTTCAGGTCCATATATTTTCCTCCTGTTGAAATTTCTTCAAGATAAATACCCAGTAGTAGTATGTCTGGGTCAAAAGATACCCACAACCTACAGTTCATGCTACAGGTGCCATCTGGTTTTGCTAGAGGGATGCACATATGCACAGTAAATGAATATATACCCCTAGACCTCTCAAATCCTTAGAATATATGGTTGGCAGGCAAAGAACCCTATAGGCCACCCATCCTAGCAGCTCCTGTTCGCTGCCACTCTGTTAAATGGTGGTCATGTGGAATCATCTACTCTCCCCATGTTGTTATTCCAAGCCAGAAATAAAAGCATGAATATTCAGGTGCTGTTTACCCAATTCAAGCTACCCATCCCCCTGGAGCATGAGGAGGTATTTTGTTGATCTTACTCTGGAACCACTGTTTGGGCAGCCCAGGGCCGCCTGCCAGACGAGCCCTCCAAGCCCAGGAACCCTCTCCTGTGTGCCCACAAAGCAAACACACGCCCCTGTTTGCCAAGTGAATCAATGGAGTCTTTGATGCTTTGAGAGAATTTGAAACAGCCTGCCAATATAGCATCCACAGAAATGGTTAAAAGATTGTGGTCTGTTAAATTTCTAGCCCAAGAAGAATCTAGCTAGTGGTGTCTGATGCTTTTGTGTATAGAATCAGTTCCTTTAGCTTGACTTTAGACAACATGGATGTTGGAAGTAAGCCATTCATAGTAAAATACATTTAATGATTCTCTCACAATGGTGGCCTCTGTTTCCAAACTTGGGCTATATGTGTATATTTAACAGACAATTCTAGGCTGAGAGCAACAGCCCAGACTGTGTTGAATCAGGCAAGTATTTATTTACTCTGCAGAGGTTCCCTTGACCTTGTAGGTTAGGAAAGGTAATAGCACATCTGAGGTTCTGCCCCCAGCAGCATGAGCTCCCTGGTTTGGGCTCTAGTTTCCTGGTGTTGCCTGCTGCTGTCCTTAAGCAGGAACTAAGAACTTAGGTTTTCCAGAGGCCCTCCAAGGGTTCTATAAGTAAGAAAGGCTGGAATTGCTTGTTTCATCCTTTATAAACCGGGATTCCATGAGATTTTATTTGGAAAAAAGAGCTCCATAGCTAAAAATGTTTTCAGACCTCTGTTTTTGAGTGATAACTGCTTTAATTTCCTTCCAGTCTCTGCTTCCTTTCATTTAAAATACAGAAGGCCAAAGCCAGGCTGTGCCATATATAGGTTTCAGCCGACTGGCTGAGCTGTTTAGCTTCCTGGGTTCCCTTGGGTATTCTCTCCAGTGCATCCTTTTTTCCTGAGAAGCTGGCAGCTCCTTCCCAGAGTGCTGGCAGAATCTGAGGAATGAGCTGGGTTCAGTAGATGCAAGGATCCTGTCTCAGCTTCATAAAGAGTTATCTCCTGCAGTATTTGTAGAAGGAATGCTATAACCTGACACAGGATCCATTTAGTAAACAGTTTTCGTCTGTAGCCCTCCTCCCAGGTGTCTAAAACTAAAGCGTTACGTGATCGAAAGATTGGCACCCACATTCCCAGTCCTGGCAGGTTCTGTAACCTGAGCTTTTGCATTAAGGGGACAGGCCCTGGGTCACTGCCTATAGAAGGATCACTGCTTTCTTGAAGGGGCACTGAAGAACATAAATGACGAAATAGCATTTGCATTCAGCAGTCACTGTGCACCTAATCTGTGCCTTCATGAAGCCACCCTGGGAGAGGGGGCAGGTTTATGTGGCATGCCACTGACATAGGCAGCCTGCCTGGTGGAGACAGCTTCTAGGTTTCATGTCTGATGGAGCTCTTTTCTCTCCGGGCTGATTTTATTTTTAAACCTTACTGTTCTTCCCCACCTAGATTGATGCCAAGAAGGAACAACTAGCAGATGCCCGGAGAGACTTGAAAAGTGCTAAGGCTGATGCCAAGGTCCTAAAGGATGCAAAGACCAAGAAGTATGTACCTGGTTGTTATGCAGAGCTGGGGACTGGTTGAGAGAAAAGCAGGGGTAATATCAGAGGCCCAGGGGCCCCAGCTTTTCTAGAGTTTCTGAGTTGTATCTTTTGGAAATCTCGATGTATTTAGGGTTTTCCTGCTTTTGCTGCCCCTGCATGGCCGGGTGGGGTTGCAGTGTTTTTGTCCAGAAGCTAGGCCTGGTTCTTGATGACTTCCATTCTTCCAGGGTGGTAGAGTCAAAGAAGAAGGCTGTGCAAAGACTGGAGGAGCAGTTAATGAAGCTCGAAGTTCAGGCCACAGACCGAGAAGAAAATAAACAAATTGCTTTGGGAACCTCCAAACTCAATTATCTGGACCCAAGGATTACAGTAGCTTGGTAAGTAATCTTTGGGCCCTTCTTGGGTTCCTGCTGCTGGCTTGAGAATGTAGTGGAGGGTTCAAGAGCACTGTTGGCCTTCCCATGCCATCCCTTCACCTCATACTTGGAAGTCCTTTGGGAAATCCTTGCCTTTCTACTATGCACACTGCAACTGCACTAGAACATCTTCAGTGACCCTAAATGGTCAGTAATGCTGTTATACTGCCTTGGAGCGTGTTTTTGTCTGTTTTTAAAAGGCAGTTGCAGCCTCTACCCCTATGGAACTTTAGGACAAGAATAAGAACTCTTGGCCCTTATTAAAGGAAAAATCTAAAAGGAGCCCATCTATCTACACTTGAACAAAACTTTTCGATAAATTTTTTTTACAAGTAAAGGAAGAAAGGAACAAGCGGAAAAAAAAAAAAGACTGCAGATCTGAGCAATGTACAGAAAGAGTTAGAGGGAGCTTATAACAAAGATAAATTCTCTATTGCTTGTGTCCCCTTTTAACCCCACACAGTCATAAAATGACATCCAAAATAAGTGAGTTTTATTTATTTATATTTTGGAAGATGCTTATTAATTAATGTGCATTTTTCTGAGCCTGACCTGCTCCTATGGGTCAGGGGTTCCACCCGGCTCTTGTACCCTTTTTGCTCTTTTGCCCTGTTGGGTGCTAGAGGTTGAGTTAGATTGAGGGGCAGTATGCATTGTGGTTGAGAGCATGGACACCAGAGCCAGACAGCTTGGGTTCACTTTTTAGCTCCATCTCACTAGCTGCATGACAAGGTAAGCAAATTACTCAACTCCCTGCATTAGGTTTTTTTCATTAGTACATCTGTAGTAGCATCTACTTTAGAGGTCACGAGCACATGATACTGTTAGAATATGTTTGGCATGTTCTTAAAATTCATTCTCAGCAGATGGACACGAAGCAAGCATATTCAGGTCCCTGCCCTGAGTCTGGGCTGTCGCTCCCTGAGACACTAATCCCCCTTTTTCTCCTTTGTGTACAGGTGCAAGAAGTGGGGGGTCCCAATTGAGAAAATTTACAACAAAACCCAGCGGGAGAAGTTTGCGTGGGCCATCGACATGGCTGATGAGGACTACGAGTTCTAGCCAGTCTCGAGGGGCGGGCAGGGTTCTGTGAAAAGGAACAGTGTGGTTTGGGGAAGGTGGATAAACTGTGAGCCTTGCTTACCCTCACAGCTGAGGGAGAGAGGCAGCGAGTCTTAACAAACGAACATCTTTGCGAAAAGATAAACCTGGAGATATTATAAGGGAGAGCTGAGCCAGTTGTCCTATGGACAACTTATTTAAAAATATTTCAGATATCAAAATTCTAGCTGTATGATTTGTTTTGAATTTTGTTTTTATTTTCAAGAGAGCAAGTGGATGGGAATTTGTCAGAGTTCTGCCAGGCAAATTCACTGTTTCACTGAAGCATTTGGATTCTCTTAGCTACTGTATACGAAGTCCGATTATATTGGTGCGTTTTTACAGTTAGGGTTTTGCAATAACTTCTATATTTTAATAGAAATGAATTCCTAAACGCCCTCCCCCCTCCCCCATTTCAGGAATTTAAAATTAAGTAGAACAAAAACCCAGCGCACCTGTTAGTGAGAATTGTCACTATCTATTGTCATGGGAATCAATTTTCATTAAACTTGAAGCAGTCGTGACATCGGCAGTGTTTTGGTTCAGACACCTATTCACAGAAAAGCATGATGGGAAAATATTTCCTGACTTGAGTGTTCCTTTTTAAATGTGAATTTTTATTTCTTTTTAATTATTTTAAAATATTTAAACCTTTTTCTTGATCTTAAAGATCGTGTAGATTGGGGTTGGGGAGGGATGAGGGGGTGAGTGAGTCTAAGGATAATGAAATAATCAGTGACTGAAACCATTTTCCCATCATTCTTTGTTCTGAGCATTCTCTGTACCCTTCAGATGTCCATCTTTTTCATTTTAAACCCAATCTTTCACTTGAAAGATTTTATTGTGTAAAAAGTTCCACAAGTCAATAATTTAGAGGAAAATGAGTATTTGGTCCAAAAAAAGGAAAAATAATCAAGAATTTAGGGCTTTTATTTTTTCTTTTGTAATTGTGTAAAAAATGGAAAAAAAACCATAAAAAGCAGAATTTTAATGTGAAGACATTTTTTGCTATAATCATTAGTTTTAGAAGCATTGTTAGTTTAGCGTGTGTGCAGAGTCCATTTCCCACATCTTTCCTCAAGTATCTTCTATTTTTATCATGAATTCCCTTTTAATCAACTGTAGGTTATTTAAAATAAATTCCTACAACTTAACGGAAACCTAGTGTCTGCCTCTTTGTTACACAAGGTTCCCGACCTGACTGGGGCAAAGTTGGGGTGGGGGGGCGTTGGTGCGAGAGGGCAGGGCTCAGCTCTGTGTGGGATGTGCTCTCATTGCTCAGCTCGGCACTGGAGGCTCCCTCCCCAGGGGTTGGGTGGGGCCTGGAAGGGGCTGCACCTGTCTTGCTGCCTTGGGTGTGGGTCAGAGGGGAGCCAAAGTCCATATCCTAAGATAAAAGCGGGCCCAGGAAGTAAGGGAGGGTGCAAGAACTGAATTTGGAGCCCAGGGTAGGTATTGTTTATTGAGCAAGATAAAGTGAATGTATTTGGGAGACAGGCTTTCTGAGCATATTGGCCAGAAGCAGTAGGGAGCTTGTCTGGGTAAGCTTACAGTCAGGATGGCAGGAATTAAGGGTCCTAAGCCAGTTAGGACACTGGATCCCAGAGACCCAGCTGTAGGCTTCTCCTCGTGTTGATTGGTTAATTGAAAAAGCGTGGTCTGTGGCCACTCCCCAGGGCTCCTGTATCCACATTTGTAGGGTCCCTAAAAAATTGTTCCTTTCTTTATACTAGGTTACTGTTAAGTCTGGAATTTAGGGTGAAGAGCGAACTTTCCTGGCCAAATGGAGCAGGAAGATCAGTGGTCAGAATTGGCCACTTAGCCCTGGGCCCTCTAGCTTGCTAGCATGCACAGGTATATTCTGGGAGGAGAGCCATCTCCTGGATGGTCTCTCCGCTCCCTGGGGCTGGGTGCTGGGCTGGTGTTGGCCCACTGCAGAGAACCCTGGAGGTCCTCCTTGGCAGCCTGCATTTCATCGGTCAGTGAGGGAGGTAGCATTCACCCCAAGAATAAAGGAGGTTATATACCATCAGTGCTTTGGAGCAGATTACAACCACGTATTTTTTTTAATCGTGTGGTGTAGAGGTAGCTAAAGCATTGAACATAAGAAATGGCAACAGAGGCTCTTACAACACCTGATCAGTACACTGTACTTTATGGCTTGGGGGTGAGTGATGAGAACGTGGGCCCAAGGTTTGGGACTGGAGCAGGACCTGCCACAACCAGGGTACAAATCTTAGTCCATAACTAGGGATTAGGGACAGGAGGCCTCACAGGCATGATTTTACTCATGGGCAGCAGCAGCTCGTGCCTACCTTTCCCAGCAGGGATCTTCCTACAGGTCTTCTGAGGGCAGGTGCATGGCAACTAAATCCTGGTCAAGAACGATTGTGAAGGGCTCCCTCAGTGGTGGCAGGCCTGGGAGAGCAAACCAGAGTATGGGAAACTGAACTGTCCAGTGGGGATGAGGGAAGAGGCTGGACAGGTAGGTGAGGGCCAGATGTGAAAGGCCCTGAGAAATACTTGAGCCTGGAGTCAGGAGAGAATTTGCCTCACTTATTCCTCCAGTAGATTTGGTTCCCTCCTCACACTTCTGGCCTTGTCCAGGAGCAGAGGCCTGATGTGTAAGGTCCGGAAAAGCCCCTCCTGTCAGGGTACTCTGGAATGCTCAAGTCCAGCTGTAGGCAAAGCGGAACGCAAGCCAGGTATCTGGGTGCTTGCTTGCTGCTCAGCAGCTCCTCCATCCATCAAATCCACCCTGGACTTATGTCACGTTTGAAAGAAAAAAGGAAGCTCCCGGCTCCCAGCCATCTCCCTCTCCCTCACCATCTCTCTCTCCATTTCACATATGAGTGCCTGGAGCCAGTCATCCACACCACCGGATCATTCCCCACCCACTGTAACCAGCTTCTGTCCCACCTTGCCCCCAATTCCTCCCTCCATTCCGACCACAACCGCCAACAAGTGAGTGACCGATAGATGGGCTTGTACCGTGTATCTTAAGCTTTTTGTGGCTCTGGGCATGTGACCATTCTTTGATTTAGTAGCCCTACTGAAATATATTTTACATACCATAAACATCCACCTGTTTCAAGTGTAACATTTTTATCTACTGAAGGTTATGGCTGTCACCATAAGTCAGTTTTAGCATATTCTCCTCCAGTAAGATCCCTCGTGCCCATTTAAGAGTTAATCCCCACTCCCACCTCCAGCCTCCACTAAATCTACTTGCACTATACCTTTGTCTTTTTGTGGACATCACACACACAAATGGAATTGTACAATACGTGCCCACTCCCCTCTTCGAGCACTTCTCTTTGGCTTCCACAATGGCACCCTCTCCTGGTTTTACTCCAGTCTCCGCCAGTCTGCTGCATCTTGGTTACCCCCCCCCCCCCCCCCCCAGGCCTGGCTGCTGTGACTGTCTCCTTGGCCTGGCCAATTTCATTTGCATGTGAGGGTGATGACTCCCAGACCTCTGTCTCCAGCCTAGACCCCTTTCCTGAGCTCCAGACCCATGGTGGAGCTGCGGGCCAGGTCCCCAGGCTATTAGATCTACCAATTTCTGGAACTCGGCTCAGTACCAACTACACGGCCACTGGGCTGTTTCACATCTCACCGAAAGGCACCTCCATCCACTCTGCCCCCTCAACCAGAGTCTAGTGGAGCCACCATCCTTCACTCCTTTCTCTCACCTCCACACCTGGTAAATTACCAACTGAAATCCCCTCCTAAATACACCAAACATAGGTAGTTCCCCCTCAGAAAACTTAAAAAAAAAAAACATGTATTCTGAGAAAAGAGTTTACTTATTACATTTTGGTCTTTACAGAATCCCTCATATAATGGGATGCTCTCAACTTGTTTTGAACCAAAAAGCGCTTTTTGGAGAAAACACATTACCCTGAAATGACCTCAGTCAAGCTAGTTTTGGACGATTACAAGTAGTCCCCTGACAAAATCAGTAAACAAAGAGGCAAAGAAATTTACCACAGACTTAGTAATTATTTCTCACAATCCCAAGTATTATGTATAAACAAGCCTCTCAAAGGTCACTTTAATAGCAATACGGTATTGATTTTTTTTTAGGTTTGGTAGAGATCATATATATATATTTTTGAAACAGTTTCAGAAAACCACTGAAATACATGTAACAGAATTAAGATTTGTGTCAATATGGAAGGGGTTGGTTAGTGGGTGGAGTTTGACATGAAACAAGAGTGGCCATCAGTTCATAATTGAAGGTGGCTGATAGGCACAAGGAAGCTCACTATACTGTCCTGTCTACACTTAGATCCATTTGAAATTTTCCATAAAAGTTAAGTAGTTATGCAGTAATATATACCCCTGGGAGAAATGAAACCTGTTTTAATGTTATATATGAAAGATAATGATGCTCAGATTGAAATTTCTAGTAATAGCATAACATACTGACCCGAAAAGTACTCTCTCTGCAACAACATGAATGAGTCTCGAAAACATGCTGAACAGAGACCAAGGGTACATACTCCTTGATTCCAAGTATGTGAAATTCCAGAATGGGCACCACTACTCTAGTGATGGAAAGTAGGTTAGTGACTGCCAGATGGGGGCAGCGGAGATGGACTACAAAGAGGCACCAAGAAACTTCAGCGTGATGGAAATGTTCCAGATCTTGATTAGGTGGAGGTTACAGGAGGGCATCCGTTCGTCAAATCTCACCAAACTTTACACTTAAAAAAATGGATGCGTTTTTTAGTATGTAAGTTATTCCTCAATAAAGCTGATTTTTCAAAAATGCTCTCAACTCGAGAAGGCAGTGAAGGTGATAGGCTTTCAGAAACTATATTAGATGAGTCAAAAGTGGCCCTAATGGTGAACCTTACATAGAAATCAAGGATTCATAAAGAGTTTGAACATAAATTTATTACTGGACAGGCAAGAGTGGGAAAAATCAATATTCATACATCAATATACTATTTTAAATAATACATGATTTAAAATACTATGTGTGTGTATACACACACACACATATATATACATACATATATGTATATATACATACATATATATATGTATGTGTGTGTATATATATACACACACACACACACACACACAGGGGCGCCTGGGTGGCTCAGTAGGTTAATTGTCCAACTTGATTTCAACTGAGGTCATGATCTCGCAGTATATGAGTTCAAACCCCATGTCAAGCTCCACACTGATAGTGCAGAGCCTGCTTAGGACTCTCTTCCTTCCTGCTCCTCCCCCTCCTCTTTCTTAAACTGTTATATTGGGCATTTGAATCATGCATCTCTAAGAAGGTTTATATTTTAGCTGCAAAAAAACACAAAATATCTGGAGTGCCCTTATTGCATAAACAAGTTGATCGCCTTATATTTGGAGCTGCCATATCTTCAGGCATATATGTTATCTCTCACTTTGCTCTACCCCCACACCCACCAACAAGTGTCCCTTCTCAGTGCTCCAAGGGCCCTTACCACACTGAATTGTCATCTATTGACAAATGTCTGTTGGCATTTCTTTACCCACAACTAGAGTAAGAACTTGGTCTGATTCATCTCTGCTGTCTTACTGCTATAGAGGAGCGTCAGGAGTGTCTGTTAAAGAAAGGAAGAGAAAGTGGAAAAACAGAGGTCAGCCTGGGCCATGGCTGGCAAGGGCCCTCCCCTTCTCTTCAGAGAAGCAGTTATGGTTTCCCTGCCACCTCTCTGAAAAATCCATATCTGGAGCCCGGCTCTCCTGCCTCAACATCTGGGACCTACTTCAGGAGCCCTTCAGCGAAGGGGAAGCAGAATCTGCAGTGAAAGCCAAGTCTTGGGTAGGCCTGGTTTTACCTGGAGTGATAGAAAACAGGAGGCTCTTGGGGCTGGGAGTCCATCCCAGGTACAGAGGGAAGCAGAAGAACATAACCTAAGAAGTGTGAGATCCAATGACTAAGTTGGAGCCATAGATGGATATTGGGGCCAGAGGTCAAGAGCCTGAAAAGCAGTTGTGGGGTGGAGCTCAGGGTGCATTGAGGTGAGTATGGAGTACCAGCTATGTACTGAGGTACAGGTTACAGAGTCAGAGACGGGCTGATCAGACACCTAACATGAGAAACTACCAAGCAAAAATTTTCAAGAAAAAGGATAAAGTTTTATTTGAGGAAACAAGATTGCAAGTCTATAACTCTGCCTACTCTCAATTGTGGAAGGGCTTCACTGAGCTATAGAAGGTATATTATATCTTCTATATTCATGCAAAGTCATTACAAGGAACAAATGAAAACTGCATCAGCATTTGCTATCGATCTGCTGGGAACATTCTACACTATATCAGTCAAGTGTCCAATTGAGAAACTTCTTTCATAATTTTTTTTTTAATGTTTATTTTTGAGAGAGGGAGAGAGAGGGGGAGAGAGAGAGAGAGAGAGAGAGAGCGAGCAGGCAAGGGGCAGAGAGAGGGACACACAGAATCTGAAGCAGGCTCCAGGCTCTGAGCTGTCAGCACAGAGACCAATGTGGGGCTGGAACCCATGAATCACGAGATCATGACCTGAGCCGAAATTGGACTTCACCAACTGAGCCACCCAGGCACCCCAAGAAACTTCTTTTAGAATTTAACCCCAAGAAAATTTTTCTCCGTCAGGGAATGTTACCAGAATAAAAAGTTTTTGCTTTGCCTACCAGGAAGCTCAGCCACATTCAATTCTCAGTAACAGCAGTCACGTTAACCCATACTAACCATATTATATTCCTCCTTCTAATGGCACATTCCATTTCTACAGTGCAATATTTTTGTCCTTTGTTTTAAATACTCTAAACTTTTTTAAAGGACTGGAAAGGAATACATTTGAGGTAGGCATAGCGATGTGCCACTCAGATTCTCCTTCAGGGAAGCACTCGTTGCCCCAACTGCTGGAGGATCTCTCAGCTCTCAAAGATCACCTCAGCTGCAGAGAGCCATGTGACTGAGGCTGTGCTCTTCCCAGGGCTGACTGAAGTGGGGCTATGAAGGCCCAGCCATTTCAAGCCAGCACCAGACAAAACAGCTCCCTGGAGGTTGGCTGCGGCTGTCATCAGGCCTGCATCACAGCTGAACTTCTCCCTGTGCCCTGTCCTGTTTCCTTCTCTCCTTTCCACAGTGTTGGTCTCAAGAGCACTCCCTAACAAACATTCTGCACACTAATCTCTGCCCCAGAGTCTGCTTCCAAAGAACCTAACCTGTGACATCATTTAACCAACTATATAGATGGTCCCTGATTTATGACAGTCTGACTTACAATTTTTCATCTTAATGATGGTGCAAAAGCGATATACATTCAGTAGAAACCGTATTTTGGATTTTGATCTTTTCCTGGCTAGCCATCCGCAGTATGCTCCTCTCGCATGATGCTGGGCAGTGGCTACGACTCCCAGTCAGCTGTGTGATCAAGGTCAACAACCACTCTGCACCTGCACAACCATTCTATTTTTCACTTTCACTACAGTATTCAGTAAATTACAGGAACCATTCAACACTTTAGTATAGGACAGGCTTTGTGTTAGATGATTTTGCCCAACTGTGGGCCTGTGTAAGTGTTCTGAGCACATTTAAGGTAGGCTAGACCAAACTATGATATTCTGGAGGTTAGGCACAGTAAATGCATTTTTGGCTTACTGTATTTTCAACTTACGATGGTTTCATTGGGCTGTAACCCCATTGTAAGTCAAGGAATATCTATAACTAAAAATAAAAAACACATCAGGTAGGGGTATTAAGGAAAAGGGTGAGAACACACAACAAAATAGTTCATACCTACATGAGAGGCAACATAGCATTGACTCCGCAGCCAGGATGCCTGGGTTTGAATCCCCTCTCTGCCACCTCTCAGTTCTATGTCCATAAACATGTCTCTTAATCTCTCTGTGCCTCAGTTTTTTCATCTGTAAATTAGAGATAATAAGAGTACTTATCTCATAATGCTATAATAAGTGAGCCAATGTGGGTAAAGCAGTTATAGAGGACTTACTATATGCCAAGCGCTGCTCTAATTGTTTCGATAAAGAAACACCTATCAGATCAGGCCCACAGAGCCAGAAGGGCATCAAGCCGGGACTCTTACCCAGAATCCAGGCACAGGGATGGTGGAGACCTGGGCATGTTGAAGCATGAGTGCTGACACAAATAGGCCTAAGCAGGGCTAGCCTGGGTGATGTCAGGGCGTGTGCCTTGTGTGGGTTCTGGGCTGCTCCCTCCAAGCCAACACAGCTGCATGCCTTGCCAGTAACACCCACGTACCCATATATATGCTGAGCTGGGGGAAGCCCAAACCAACCACACCCTCTGCATGCCCTGCTTTTCCTGAGTCTCTTTGGGTGGAGGGAGGTACCTGAGGCTTGGGATGCTGGTTCAGAAGTCCCAGGAGGAAATGGGGCCTTGTTTTCTGATTAAGGGCCTGGCAGCAGGCTGAAAACTTGAGCTCCTGTTGACAGAGATTTCTGGAGCCCCTGGGGGCCTGGCCCTGGAGGCAAAAGCAAAAGCAAGGAAGCATGGTCTGTGTTGGGAAGCTCTTGGAAAATGGAGAAACAGATTTTAAAAGTATATCACAGCCTTCAGGCTGCCCAGGTCAGTACAAGGAGGAGGGGGGCAGGAGTACTTAGGAGGGAGCGTCCTGGACATATGGACAAGATCAGATAAGCAGGGAGAGGCCCCATCCAGTCTCTGCCTATCTTCCTGGCTTCATCACCTCCCATGCTCCCCCTCACTTAGTAAACTCAAGCCTTCTTTCTATTCCTACACTCTTTAAGTTCTTTCTGGCCTCGGGGCCTTTATATATGATGTTACATCCACCTGATAAGTACTTTCCTCCAACCCACCCCTAATAATTCACCTGGCCATCTACTCACATCCTGTAGGCCTATGCTGAGTCCTAGCAACGCCTTCCATTTCTACCAAGAGAGATCTAAAGTACGTGTTCCTTGTGTTTTATCTCCTAACCCTATGTGCTCTTTCTCCCTACCCGCCATCACCACTGTCCCTACATAACACCGTTTCTCTGTTTAATGTCTGAATTCCTGGAAGGCTGGTGCTGAATTTCTCTTTTTCTTCCAACACATGGCACCAAGGCCCAGCACATGGAAGCTCAGGAGGAACACTACTTTAAGCCCAAGTCAGCCCAAGCCATACTCTAGGAGCACTCACGTTCTGTGAAGTTCCCTGTGCTCAGGACCAACCATGGCCAGAGCCTCCCCTCATCTGTACTGACTGGCCAGCTAGCCTCTGTGCCCACTGACTGCTGACCACCAGGACCCACTAAGGCTCCCTTGTGAAGCAGAAAATGTATTAAGTCAGACAGACCTAGGTTCAAATTCCCATTTGTTTCTTACGTGGCCTTGGGGCAAGTTGTAGAACTTACCTGAATCTCAGTTTCCTCATCAGTAAACTGGAGACAATAATCCCTGATTAGAGGGTGATTATGAGGATCAGGTGTAACCACAAGTGTAAGCCTAAGCCGGGTGAGTACCAGGTCAACTTTAGTGCCCTCCCTCCCACTTTAAAGGGTGGGCACTAGGTGGCAGTCCATCTCAGTCACTACACCTCCCTTCAAGTGGCAGAAGCCTGTAAGAGTCTCAACTTCATGCTGGATTCTCAGCTTCTTAGGAGCCACACTTGAGGGAATTAAAACACAAACCCACACAAGTTACCACTGCACCAAGACAAAGTCAGAGGCAGCCCCAGGCACTAGTCACCACTCAGCTGGGTAGGTTGTCTGAGCACACATATACTCACAAATTCCAGAAGCCTGGATCTTTCTCTGGCACCAGCTGGGTGCTCTGCTGGGCCTCTCGCCTCTGAAGTTGTCCTGCTCTGCCTGACTCAACATCTGTCAGATGGGCTCCACTGTGACCACAGGTGTCTTCAGTTTGTCTGTGACAGGGGTGTCCACATTGCAGGGGCAAGTCTAGGGAAATGGTTTCCGGAAGATGGAGTGTGAATTATTCAAATAACCACTTAAAGGCCTTGTGGCTGGAGAATGGAGAGTGAAGAGGAGGTGGGGAGAGATGAAGTGGGAGAGAAAGAAAGGGGCCAGACCACACAGGACCAGCTGGGACAGTGGTGAGTGTGAATTTTACATGCAATGGGAAGTCATGGAGGGTTTGAAGCCAAAGGTAGGGGATCACAATTTAAATTTCTTTTTAAAGACTGAAGCATGAAGAATAGACGCAGACCAGACCAAGGAGGGTAAATAGTCTGGATGAGAAAAGACAGATGTTGGGTTTGTGGGAGGAGTGGAGATATTCCGTGGTAAACAGGCCTTACAAGATTGCTGGGTGGTGGAGGCCGACTGAGGGCTCAAGGATACCTCCAAGGGTCTTGGCCCAAGCATCTTAGAAGAATTGGGGCCATGTTCTGAGAAAGTAACGACAGCAGGAAGAGCAGTTTGAAGAGGGACGTGGAGCCGGCAGTTGGATGCTTGGGAGATACAGATTTGGCGCTATGGGTGCCCTGGGTCTGGGGGTGAAGCCATGGAGAAGGTCAGGTCGTCTTAGGAACTGGTTCAGGACCCAGCCCAGAGGAAGAAAAATTTCTGGGGCTGAAAGGCAGCGACCTGAAAGGAAGGAGGAAAACGCGGGGAGTTAGTCTGGGATAACCAAAGCTCCGGAGAGCGTTTGCAAGGGCGCGTGGAGGCAGAGCGCGAGGTGGGGCGGGCAGTGGCTGATGAGTGGAGGGCGCCGAGGTTTAGGCCACTGGGGGCCACGGGTCTAAAGGCCCTACAGGGGACGCCCAGGACTGGGGGGCTTCTCCAAAAGACCGGACTGTCAAAAGCCACACTGGCCGCAGGGGCGGGGCGGACGAGTCTCGGCAGTCGCAGGAGCGGCCTGCGGGCCAGCCCTGCGCGGCCGAAGGGGAGGGGCGGGACAAGCCTTCTGTCCGTCAGAAACCGTCGGCCAATCAGCAGGCGGCTCCGCCCCCGCCCCGCCCCGGAGAGGGCGCGCAGAGGACCCGCCTCCGCTGCCGCCGCCGCCGCCGCCGCCGCCGCTGCTGCCGCCGCCGCGGGTGTGAGGCGGCCCGGCCCGGCCTGGCTGGCTCCCTCCGCCGGGCAGCCCGCCCAGGTAACCGGGTTTGGCCGGCGGTCCTGGGGGCGCTCTGCACCCTCACCTCTTCTTCCGGCCGCTGTGCGGGTAGTGCTTAGGGAGCAGGGTTGAGGACACGGCTGCAGCTGGGCCTGTGCGGGACAGTGGGCTGGGCAGCCGCCTTTGCGTGTGCGACTGACTGACGGGCCGGCGCGGGGCTGCCGCGCGTGACGGGGCCGACGGGGGCAGTGTGAGGAAGCTTTGCGGGACGGAAGGACGAGCTGGTTGAGCACGCGCAGCGCGCGCGCTCCCGCCGCCGTTGCTCCCCGCGCCCCCGCCCGGGGCCTGTCTGGGGGTCGCGGGGCGCAGGCGCGGCAGGCGGGCGGAGGGTCCTTTCCACGGGCGCGCGGGCGCCTTTGTTCCCGGCGCGCGGGCCAGGGCGGAGCTTGCAGGGCCGCCCCGCCCCCCGCTCAGGCTCCGCCCCGTCTCCGCCCGCAGGAGCAGCCGCCGGGGCCCGCTCGCCGGCCGCCTCAGCCAGAGCCGCCTGCTCCCGCCGGCCGGGCCTGCGCCGCCGCCGCCTCCTCCGCCGCCGCCCCCTTCCCCCTCCCCCTCCCCACCACCCCCAGTGCCGGAGCCATGGCGGGCGCCGCGTCCCCCTGCGCCAATGGCTGCGGGCCCGGCGCGCCCTCGGACGCCGAGGTGCTGCACCTCTGCCGCAGCCTCGAGGTGGGCACCGTCATGACTTTGTTCTACTCCAAGAAGTCGCAGCGGCCGGAGCGGAAGACCTTCCAGGTCAAGCTGGAGACGCGGCAGATCACGTGGAGCCGTGGCGCCGACAAGATCGAGGGGGCCAGTAAGTGCGCCCCCCCTTCCCGGGGCCCGCTGCGCGCGGGGGCCGCGGGGGTCCGCGCCCGGCTCTTGCGCGCGCCGCGGCCCGCGGCTGGAGTGACTTGGATAAACTTTCGGGCCCTCCCCACACCCTCCGGTCCCCGCCCCCGCCTCGGCCCGGGTGGTCACTGGGGGCGGGGGGCATCCGGGTCCTCAGTCACCTGACAGGACACCCCCTCCCCCAGCCCGGGGTGGGGGGCGGGGGGAAGTGTTCCAAGCGCTTGGCCCAGAGGCCTAAAAATCCTAGTGGGTCTAAGATCGGCGGGGCAGGGGTCTGGTTCTTCCTAGCTCGGGAGTGGTGTTGGCCAAGGCGAGGGAAGCCAAGGCAGCGTCAGCCCACCCAGCCCCAGAACCTGGGGCCAGACCAGACGGTCACCGCCCACCACCTTTTTTTCCCAAAAGACAGTCTTGGTGAAACTTTCTGGGCCCCAGGCTGGGCTCCATTTGCAAAGGAACCTTTGGGTTCCCTAAGTAGAAGTTAGGCAGATGTTAGGGTAGGGTTGGTTTTGGATCAGAGCCAGCTCTACTCATCTCTCTTGGGGAGGGTGGAAGGTGGTCCTGTTTGGTTTGGAAAAGCCTGAGAGAAGGCAGTGGCTTTTTTCCCCTGTTGCTGCTTTTGTCCTGAAGCTGAATTTCAGAGGTCTGCGTGGGTGGGCAGTCACCCAAAGCCAGGGCAAGGACTCTTGGTAAAGGGGCCAGGCTCCTCTTGCCCTTAGAAGCACGTTCTCAAGAGGTTGGCCCAGAAAGGCCAACCTCAGTGCCTTGGAGTCAGGTACTTTTTTCAAGAGCGTGCAGCCAGTTTGGGGTCTAGCCCTTTGTGTACTGCGTCCTGTATTCCATGGCTGCAGAGAGCCGGGAGCGGCTACTTTTGGTTTCCTGCCTCTTTGCCTTCTCAGGACTGAGCTTGGCTGCTTTGGGGCAGGTCTCAGTTGGGAGGAGGGAGTTAGGGGATTTTGAAAAACCCCACAGGTCTTTCAGTGTTATTCCACTTAGCGCCATGCCTATGCTGTGGCCGGATGGGCGCCCAGCTCTACCCTCCATTCCCCCACCTCCAAGTGTGAGAGATAGTGCTGCTACCCTAGGTTGTAGGTTGCTTCCTGCAAGGACCCTCCCCCGCAGAGACTGGTGTTAGAACCAGGTCCATGTGGAGGAGGGGGGTCAGGAAGTGACACCCCCACAGGAACGTCCTACAGACCTCCTTGGGTATGGTGTACATGTGTGTAGATGGGTGAGGAGATTGGGAGGAAGGAAAGTCTTGTGGTGAGGCAGCCATCCTCAGCTACAAACTCCAGATCTGATGCAGCTGCTGAACTTAGAAATGGCAGCTGCCTTCCTCTGTGCCTCCATCAGCCCTGTCAGCCATCAAGAGAAAATTTTAGTGATTTGAGAGACTGGATTCCAAAGTAGAGGAAGGACAGATACTACAGGGAGCTGAGATAGACTCCAGGCACAGCCCCTTCCTTGCTTTCATGGTGCTCCCTCTGCTCTGCTGAATTGGTGGCACTGGCTGGAGGTTCCTCGATAGAGATTTCCTGGGTAACTAACACTTCAAACCATGTGTGTGACCAGCAGGGGTAAGTGCAGCACACTGGTTGAAGGCAAGGCTGGATTTGAAGCCTGTATATTCATTGTGTTTCCCTTAGCCAATTGTTTATCTACTCTCAGCTTAGTTTTCTTATCTGTAAAACGGGAGTGGTAATATACCCACCTTATATGGTTGCTCTGGGGATTAAATAGGAAAATTGATGTAAAACATCTCACAGTGCTTGACACACTGTAAACGTTTAATAAGTGTGAGCTGGTTTTAATAATAACGATAGCATTAATAGACTGTGACTGTCCTCCTCAACCCTGGACTGGAAATGTTGAGGGAGGTGGAGCGTGGCTTTAGGAGAGGGTGAGAGTATAGGAAGGGAGGAGGATGGGGACCAAGTTCACATTTCACTTAGATCACTACCCGGAAAAAGGGAGGAAATGGTTTTGTTTTGCTTCAGCTCTTCTCCTCACCCACCCACCTGTCGTATAGAACAGCACATGACAGAGTAAAACTTACGGAGTAAATCTATGGAGATTTGCACATCTGACTCCTGGGTGTGACTTTCTTATTTGTAAGATGGGGCCTGAACAGAAGGGAGGGGTGTGAAGAGGGAAGAATCCAGTCCATGGTGTCTCCGGTCTTTGGGGGCTGGTGGCAGGAATGCACAGGACCCACGGCCCCAGCCCCCAAGGGTAGATAAGCTAGAGAAATACAGATTCAGTGATCTTATCAGCTGGGAGCATAGGCAAAGACTATAGAAGGAGTCTAGGCCCTTTGATTTTGGAGGCCCAGGTTGAAGAAGTCTGAGTAAAAATGCTAGTAGATGCTTGTGTAGAGTTCACATTTTGTAAATGGAGCCGCTTGCTGAAGCTGCCCCACTTCTGCCCATTCATGGGGGTACCTTGTTGGTGAGTTCTGCTCCCTGCAGCCCCCTCTGCAGGCTTTGAGGAAGTTTGGGCTGCCAGCTGTGATCCCTGCCACCTGGCCTTTTCCTGCTGACTCTGCCAGGGTTCCGTATAGTGCTTGTAGCCTGGCCAAGGAGAGAGGCACTTCTCATACCCTCAGGGTGTCTGTGGACCTGAAGGAGGGATGCTGTGGTTCAGTGAAAATGCACACCGCTCATGCATCAGACCTCATTCTGACCCAACTCCATGCTCTCTCACTTTGCCACTCATGAAATGGGAC
Organism: Panthera uncia; assembly: GCF_023721935.1. Taxonomy (NCBI): domain Eukaryota; kingdom Metazoa; phylum Chordata; class Mammalia; order Carnivora; family Felidae; genus Panthera; species Panthera uncia. The sequence goes on along the minus strand of NW_026057578.1, from coordinate 18,731,697 downwards.
CTGGCACTTGCTGGTTTCTAAGGTGATAGTTTGGCTAAAAAGAGGGGTGGGGAAGTGCTTTGGTGTCTGTTGTCATGGTGATGTGACAGGAACCAGGTTGATGTTTGGTTTTTTATGTTGCAGATACTGACATAAATGAATACAAAGCAATTATAGACTTCCTGCTGAGTGCTACAGAGACTTTTCATCATATTTTCTTGGCTAATCTTCACAAGGGTCCTGGGTATGTGTGTGTGTCTGGAGTCCTATCCCATTTTACAGATGAGGAAATGGAAATATAGGGAGTGAATTGTGCCATGGAGTGATAGTCCTAGTTTGTGACAGCCTCACTTAGACCCAGCTCTCCAGTCATTGACTGACTGGCCGGCCATCCCAAGAGGACTCAGCCCCAGGGTTGTGCTGACAGTGGGCCTCAGGCTCCATGTCCCAGTGGTCTCTGTTGCTCCTCTAAGGACAGATTTTCGTGCCTAGACCTGCATTACAGACAGCCTCAGCCTCTCTAGGTTCTGGCTTCACATTTTTCCTTCTGGTGCCTTTCTGGGGTGAGCTGGTTCAGTCAAGGGTCATTGTGGGCACAGTGGCCTGTGTGAAGATTCCATGGAGGGTTCTGAATGATAGCCATGCTCTTCTGTGGAACTTTTGGAGCCTCAGGCTTTCGTCTTTGATTCTTGCCTACCCTTCTAGATGCTAGGCCCCTTAGATGGTAAATGAAAACAGGTCCTTGCTCTCAGGGAAACTAAAACAGACAATGATAATTCTTAGTGGTACCTTTGATGGGAGTTGGCCGGGGTAGGGAGGGAGGGGTCAGTATGGTGGCAGAAGAGAGTAAACCGCCCAGACTAGGCAGTGAGGCTCAGAGAGGAGGTGATATTGGGACCAGTTATCTTGGGCTTGACCTCTGTGGCTGTCAGGCTGGCAAGGAGACAGACCACAAGGCCTGCTCTGATGGCTGGGCCCAAGGCACCTGTGGTGGGCAGGCTGGGTGTCATGGGGGTTTTCTTTGTGCTGGCTGATTGCTCCCAGTGGAAGATGGGCAAGAACACATGTCCGGATCTCCAGAGCTAGCCATCCCTGCCTGTGTGTTTCCTGTCTGACTGTAGTTTTTCCAGGGGAAGTCAGACCTCTTAGTGTTTCCTTAGCACCCCACGCTTGCCCTGACGTGTGGGTTTCCAGACCAGCTCTGCCAGGCCCCCTTTTTAGCTGGGGCTCTCTCTTTCCTGTGAACGTAGGAAAGGGCCTGCTTCACAGATGACTGGAGAAGCTGAGCATACCCAGCATTGGGCCCCCCCACCCCCGCAAGACCTTCAGCTGAGGAGAGCCCTAGGAGACGTGGCGGTGCGATAAGAGGAGGGGGAATGTTCTTGTGCACCTTGTAGAGTGTTTTGTACATGGCGCCCACGCTTCCCTGGGGGGACATCTTTGAGAAAAGGACAGTAATAGGTGACAAGATTCTAGGCAGAAACAAGAGTAAGGAATGGCCGTGAGCAGCCAATGGTAATTGAGCCACAGTAACTAGAGGTTTGTGGCTAGAATCAGTCATATCTGACTTTAAGACTCTGTGTGTGTGTGTGTGTGTGTGTGTGTGTGTGTGTGTGTGTACACGTACGTACGTATACGTACATACATACGTACATACATAGATGCATAGGCTTGAGTCACTGGTTAGAGATCTTGGCCACTAACCTTGTTTTGTGTAGCCTCTTAGAATGAGGAGCATTTATTCAATAAATGTTGTTTGAACAACTCCTCTTTGCCCAGTGCTAGGCACTAAAGGTGAATGACACATGGACTGTGCCATTGAGGAACTCCCACACTCTTGGAAGAGACAGAACTGGGAACATGTAATTATAACCGTGTATCCTGTGTACCATAATAAAGGTCTATACCAAGAGCTCTGTAGCGAGCTCGGCTTAGTGAGCTGGGGTTGAGAGGAGAGAGCCAGGGAACGCTTCCCAGAGGAGGTGACCGGTGAGCTGGGCCTTGACTGATTGAAGAACTTGCCTGTGCCCACGCTGAGGCACTGGGGATCCTTATGTGGGGGTCGGGTATGCATTTAGTGTGGTAGAGGTAAGGCTGGGGGTGGTGGGGAGCAGTTCCGGGACAGCCACAGGGTGCCATGCTCATAGGTTACACTCCGTCCTATAGGCCGTGCCTGTCAGTAGAGGCTGAAGCAGGGCTGTCTTGCATTTTATCTGGGGGAAGTTGAGGGAAACCAGTGGAGCTGCTGCACTTTTCAGGAGAGAGCTGATGAGCGGGGGCAAGACTTCCTTGCTGAGGCAAGGCAGGGATACAGCAGTGGTGGATGGGAGGGGGTCTGGAGGGATGAGCTAGTGGAGCATAGTAGTTTATAATTTAGCATTTGGGTTCTGAACTCATACTACTTAGGTTGTGTAACTAACTTGCTCTGTGACTTTGAGCTTGTGACTTTCTCTCTGGGGTCCTTGTCTACAAAAGAGGGTTATAGGAATAAGCTGCACTTGTCTCGTAAGGATATTGTGAACATTTGAGGAGAGTCTTCATAAAGTGTTTCACATGGAGTGTGGCACAGTGGGCGTTCTGACAAGGAGGAAGATGAGGATTAAGTTCCCCAGGAGGACCCAGTAGTGGAAGACAGCAAATGTACCTATTGTATTGAGGGTGTGGTGCCTGGCCACCAACCCCTTTGGTTTGGAGACCAGGGGGCCTACCCATTTTCTCTCTCCAAGCTCTCAGCAGCCCTCATGTTGTTAGGGCTCTTTCCTGCTGCCAGCTTTTGCAAGGCAATAGGGTAGTTGGCTGAAAGCAGCTGCCTTGGTATCATATTGACCTATTTCTGTGTGCCTAGTCCAGAGAAATACTATTTGAGCACATTGATTGGAGACCCCTGTTTTCTGGAAGTGCTTTAATGCTACCACCTGAATATAATAGGGCCTGTCTCTGCCTCTGCTGTCACTGTTCTTGTCAGTCTTTGTTAAGTCATGGCCTCTCTTCCCATTTTGTGCTTTTTCCTCTTACATGGCTTCAAAGAGGTCAGAGATGAATAAGTCAGAGGGAGGAAGTGAGGCCTAACGTCACAAAGGTCTGATATTAGGGGATAGGAGACTTTTTGCCCCCTCTCTATTTCTTTAGAACTGGAGAAGTCAGTGACAACTTTGAGGAGAGTCCTGGGAGAAATGGGGGTGACAAAGGAAGAAGGGAATGTGCTGGTGCTCCGTGTAGAGTGCTCTGTTCGGAGAAGCATGGTGCCTGTGCTTCCCTAGAGGGAACTCTTTGAGAACAATAAGGGAACAGATGACAAGACTCTAGGCAGAGCCAAGGGTGTTGAGTGGCCTTGAGCAGTTGTTGGTAATTGGGCTCCATATGACTGAAGATTTGTGGCTCAAGTCAGATTTGGGTTCAAGTCTCAGCTCTTCCTGTGACCTTGGGTAAGTTACTTTAACCTATCTGAAACTGATTTTCAGCTGTAAAAGTCACTTCCTCATAGAGTTGTATATTAGCAATAGTCAAGTGAAGTTGCATATGAGAGTAAGAGATTTTATGTGAAAGTGCTCTGCATAGCATTTGGCACTTGTGGGCACTTAATAAGTATTTGTTTACTATGCTTTCGCCTTAGTTAGCTACAGAGCTCAAGTTCTTTCCACCACCAAGCATGGCCACTGGTGGCTGTTCTGAAAGCCTGGGCTGCAGATCTGTTTCCTGCTTGTTTTCTTTGTTCCTTCCCTGAGTTTGTGCATGGAGGACTGGAGAATGAGGAAAATTGGGTATTTGAATAGTGCAGTGAGTTTATGGAGCATTTTCTTATCTGTGGTGTTGTTTATGTGCCGCCACAGCTCATGTATCGATGGAGGGCAAGAATGGTTAGCCCTCTCTCATAGATGAGAAACCAGGGCCGCCAGGGTAAGGTCACACAGCAAGTTCGTGGCAGTGCCGGGACCAGAGTGTAGGATCTCTGATTTCCACTACAGTATTCAGTTTATTTTTCCACTCTTGAGAAAATGACAAAAAGATAGACTATTCTGGAGGACCAACGTGTTTTTTAATGTGGACAGAGTGATCTGATCCACTCTGCCCTCTGGCCAGATGTGCTGTTGGACCAGCCCAGGCTTCTGGCCGAGGACAAACTGGACGTAGACCCTCCATCTAGATCATCTGCCACCTTCGTCTTGCCATGGCACCTCCAGCAGACGCTTTCCCACACTTTTGGCTGGGGGTGAATATAGCAGGTGATGTGAGGTGGGGGACAAAAAAGCCCTGCTCTGACTTGCTGTTACTGGTTCACGATGATGACTGCACCTCAGCCTCTGCAGGGAAATGAGGACCTGGGGCTCTGTGCTTGAGGTACTCTGAGAAGGGCCTCTCCTTGATGACAAGCTCAAATGCAAAGATTCACCCAGGTGTTCCTTCATTTGCCTGCCTAGCTGGTGTGTGTTAGGCCTGCTAACCTAGACGTGAGAACTGCAAACTCTGCCTTGTTCCCAGTGGTAGTAGGTCTCTAGGCCAGTGTGTTTTATCACTATAGCTACTCTGTAGCTACTCTATTAAAACAACAATAAAAAACTCCCAAACCCCAGCTTTCCTGGGCTCTTGTGACACACTGAACAAGCAAGGCAGCACCGTGCTTCCCTGGCTTTGGACTCTGGCATTTGCTGACATGCCAAGCACCATGGGGTCCAGTAATAAATGTAAAGTTCGAGGTAGGTACAGCCAGAAAGACAGAAAAAATAATTGCAGGACCTGGGGAGTGCTGTGGAGGAAAGAAACCAGAGGCTGTTCTGTCAGTCAGGAGAGGTGAGAGTGTGTTCTGATAATGAGTAACCCCAGATCTCAGTTGCAGACAACAAGTGAGGCTCATTTTTCACTTCTACTACACGTGTGTGACCATGACAAGCCACTCCACTGGTTCTCAGAGAATGGCCTCAGTGGCTCTGGGTCAGCCTCTTGGTGCAGGGCCCGAACGCTGGGCAAACCAGGCTGGAGAGGGCTTCGGAGACCAGAGGCTGGGGAGGAATTCATTTCTGTGTCTTGGCATGGGCAGTGGTGCAGGTGGCTCTGCTGTTGGGGCAGATAGACTGCCGCCCGTGTGGCCGTGCTCTCTGTAGTAAGGTGCCTTTGTGTTCAGAGTTGAGGTACCATAGCTGTGCCACTGCCTCATTGTTATCTCCCTGCTGTGCCCTCCTTGAGCTACCCCTGAACCTATGATGTTGTGGCCATAGCTTCCTGCTGTTTTCCCGGAGGTAGGGCCTCTCATTGCCTCCTCACCGATCCTCCTAGAGTCCTTTTGCTGGATATGCTGGCACCTCCACAGGGAGCCTTCAGGAGAGGGAGAGGAGGAGGAGCGGTAAAGAAGTGTGGGAAATGGGTCTTCCTTGAATACTCTGGGGTTGGGGGAAGAGGCAGTGAGAACATGGAGTTGGTTGCTTTGGAGGGGGCTGGGTTCCCAGGAGATGGGACTCTAAGAGTCTCTGCTTACCATTTTCACTTAGCTCTTAACATTCCCCCCCCACCCCCCTTGTAACACTAGTTCCTTTCGAGGTGGTGCTTGGCTAGCCTTTAAGAGGCTGCAGTGGCTGTGTGCCCAGGCACAAGTACTAGCTCTCTCCCCCACTCATCACCTCCTAGGAACCGGGCCCATCCTGGGGGAAGCAGGGAGGGCTCCTTTTTATAGCCACATGTAGGCTTTGTGTATAGGCTCTGCTGCTTCCTTCCGGGCCCTTCCCGGTGTTGGCGGGTGGCCCTGGCTTCAGTAAGACTCAGGATGCAGAATAAATGGGTGGGGCTTTCTTCTGCAGAAGACTGGCATCTCCTTTGCTGAGCCCATGCCTGGCACAGAGGACTCTGGGGGTAGCAAGCAAGTAAAGGAGGTGACTTGGTCCTTGATCCTGGGACGCTTGCAATCTAGAACATGGAGAAAACCGTGAAAGCCCAGAGCCAGCAAGAGGCAATTTGTACCTAAGGCATTATAGGCTGAACCCAAGGGTCCAGACACAATCAGCTTCCTCTGTAGCAGCCCATCTTGCCCTGGTGGAGTCCCTCCTCCTGCTGGCTGGCATGCCAGCATTGGTTAGAGAATCTGTACAAAGGCTATGCGGTGCCTGGGAGAAAGGCGTGGGCACGGTGAAGAGTGGGCGGTCTGACGGAAGCTCCAAGCCCTGGCAATGAACACTGACCAGACTGGTGAGGGGCCGGGCCACAGCAAGTTTGACCACTTGTTTGTGTGAGATCTAATTCTAACTCAGTAGGGGTGGGCCGTTCACTTTGGGGTTGGCTTCCTGTTTTCTTGGACACCTGGGGATATGGCTGAGCTGAGGGAAGTGGTTGTTTAAGGGATGGCCCCAGGTCACAGTGTCCTTGGCTTGGCCTTGTCTGTGGGGGGAGTAGGGCATTGACCACACTGGGCCTTTGGCTGTGAAGCTGTGGGTGTGTGGTGGGTAAATTCTAACCCCACAGGATTGAGTGACTTTAGCCTCAGGCCCAAGAGTGTGTGTCTGAGTTCATGGAGTGGCTAACCCTGGGAAGGAGAAGAGGAGCTGGCCACAGGTTCCAAAGGCTTGTCAGCCTGCTTGGGGGCAGAAGGTCAGCAGTGGGGGTTGGCAGTGGTAGGGCGCGGGGGGTGATAGATTCTCTGAGGCTCTGCAGACCACTTCCCCCAATTCCAGCTAATTTTCCTCCACCTGTTGGGAGGCAACTTTCCTCTTCCTACCCTAGTCACTTCCTCTACCCAAAGAAGTAGTAATTGAGTATAATGTGCCTGTTGGCCTTTCTTGGAAGCTCTCAGCATATCCACTGAGGAGGTTAGAAAGGGTAACATGTCACTTTGTCCAGGATTTACTCAGGGCCCCTTGAGACCAGCAGTGAAATACAGAGAGTATCCCCTCCAGTGACCAGAGAATGCCTGGTGCCTGAACCATTTCCACAAGGATGTCCTAGTCCCTGGCCTGAGAACTGGCCCACAGTGGGAGGATGAGACTCTGCAGGCTGGGGTGGGAGGCAGCGAGGAGCCTTTAGGGGAGGTGAGGCCAGAAGCTGTCTTAAGCGGGTAGAACTAGGAAATTAAAATCAGGAGGGGGAGGTCCCAAGGTAGCCATTCCTGTTGACCAGCCCCTAGCTGGGCTTCCTGGGGAGGCAGTGAGTTCCCGTCACCTTGGAGTGAGGTCAGAGGCTAGAAAATGCCTCAAGGCCTTGCCTGCCCAGGAAGTAAAAGGAGGACAAGAAGAGTGCCTTGGCTTGGTCTGGCATGGCCCAGAGGGAGTGTGGCCAGATGCTGAGGAGAGGCTGGCTCAAACAGGAGAGCCTAGTGGGGTGCTCAGAAGAGGGTGTCTGGGTGAGCAGGCCTTGCCTTCATGACTTCTTTCATTACTTAGTACATTTCCAACCTCCTGGTCAAGGTTGACTCTGCTGGGGGTTTAAGGGCTGGCCCCCTACCTCCCTCCCACCCCGCTTCCCCCAAGAAGGAATAGGGCTTGTGTGGTAACACGGAAAGCAAAGAGGCAGGGAGCCAGGGCTGGCAAGGAGCTCCGCAGAGGAGGCCACTGCTGTCCCCCTCCCATCTGCCCTCCCACCTCAGCCCCTGTGGTTTGGATCCCCAGTCAGAGGCCCCTGTTGTTTCTTTGGGGGAGGGAGGCCTAGATTTTTTTGTCTTCCAAGGCATTCCATTTCCTGCTAGGCCCTGGGGACTAAAAGTTGACAGGCACGATCCATGCCCTCACGGAGCTCACACTCCATTGGAGAAGACAAAACACGCATAGGATTCCTACTCATCTAGGTGCTTGGTAAACATTGTTGTGATAATAAATAAAGCTAGTAGGGCTTGTCCAAGGATTAGGTTGCAGGTGTTGGGAGAAAAGGAAGTGCTAAGAATGGTTCCAATGTTTCTAGTTCTTGTATCTGTTGGGAGGTGATGCTGTTAGCTGACCCATGAGGTGTGACAGGAGGCCTAGGTTTTGGTGAGAGAAATGTTGAAGAGTGTTTTTGGGCTTGAGGGGTTTACTTTGAGTTGTTTTTGAGGTGAGCACGTGGAAATGGCAAGTAGTAGTTGGACCGAAGGGTCTGAAGCTTAGAGGTGAGGATCGTGGTGTCTGTAAGAGGAGGAACTGAAATCTGCGCATCAATAACTGGGGAAAGGTAGAACGTTGGGAGAGGAGAGGACCTTGGCCTCAGCCTTGAGAAAGGCCAGTGTTTAATGCGGATAGGCCTGAAGCCCAAGAAGAAGGGGGAAACTCAGGAGAAGTTATGAGGGAGAAGCCAGGGGCAGAGCTCCAAGCAGGAGGCAGGCTGTGGTCAACCTTGTTGACTGCTCTGAGGGTCAGGAAAGAGGACGATGGAAAAGTGACTTAAACTCAGTGCTCTGGTTCTCCTGGTGGCCTGAACATACTAGGGGGAACAGTTCATTGGACTTTTGAGGTGCTGGACAGTTATGGGACCTGGCCCTGCTGGGCCCTCAGCTTCTTCTGTAGCTGGGGCCTGGCAGACACAAGACATCTAGAAAAAAACTTGGACAGCATCAGCCTGTGGTGGTGGCACAGGTCAGAGTTTACAGGACCTCTGCCTGGGGGGCTGACCCATGGGCTGCCTGGGGAGTTATTTAGGTCTGGATAGGAAAGTTGGAGCAAGCCCTTGTCCATAGTGCAGCTTTCCCCTGTTGTGGCATTGAAGGCCAGTGTAGGCCTGCTGTCCCTTACCCTCTTCCACGAAACTGAATGCCCACCCCCACCTCCAACATCCGAACTGCTTCAGTGATGCCTTGGCTTCCATGATCCCCTCTGCCTGACACAGACAGATCAGCCCTTCAGACCTGCCTTCTACAGAGCAGTCTGAGAAGTCCCCGAGAGCCCTGCTCACTTTCTCTGTGCTGTCAACACCACAGACATCTCCCTGTTGTTCCATCTTTGCACGACCTTACAGTTATCTGCTTCCACATCTGTTTCCGCCATCAGCCAGGGGCTTTTCTGAAGGGCAGGAACTCAAGTGCCTTATTGATCTTTGTTTACCCAGGACTCAACCCAGGCCCTGATACTGAGTAGATAGGTGTCTAATACTTGTTTGATTAGATGATGGAATGAATGAATAAGCATAATAGGCAACTGCTCAGCTCTCTCCCAGCTTTGAGTTCTCTGGGTGGGGCCTCCTTTCCTTTCCTTCCTTTGTGGCCTAGGCATGGTGTTCCCATCTCTGACATCGATGGGATTAGTCTAGCATTATAGGCAAGAGGCTGCCTGTCTGGGTGGTGTGAAAGCTATGGGCCATGCAGAGGGTCCTAGTTCTGCCATGAACCACCATGTGACCAGCATAAGACCCTTTGGAACCTCCATTTTCTCATTGCTCCAAAGAGGAGATTCATCTAGAATCTAGACTTTGGATGATTCATGTGCTGGCAAGGATCCTTTACAGCTGTAACCTGAAGCAGTTAGTACATATGGGTTCAAGGTCCCATGTAGGAGGACCCTGCAGACCTCCATCCAGCTGTCTGAATGGCCTTTTCCTGTTTATCAAGGTGGGAGAGGGCCCAGACACCGAGTCAGGCCTGGCTGCCCTTCTCGGTCAGGTGTTTGGGGAGGAGTGACTGATGAAACCCCAGCCAGAAGCAGATGCTAAACTCTGCCCTGGTACATCCTGGACTCCCAGATTCAGCCAGGGTTTCCTTGTGTACACCCTGGGAAGGGGCTGTGGCCTCTTTCCCCTGCTACTCTGGTTTGAAAGCAGCTGCTGCACAGAAATGGGAAGAGATAAGCCCCATCCTCACCTTTTCTTTGTTGAGTGACCCTGTGGCCCCAAGTTTCCCAGCCTCAAACCTTGTCTGTAAAATGGAGGTAGATAGCTACCACCCCCCCACCCCGTCCCCACTTTTGACTTCCTCTCCGGTGGGAGCTGGGAGCTGCTTCTGACTGTTTCTGTTGGAAAGTAAGAGGGGGAAGGTCACAGTCTCAGAACAGAGGGGATTGGGGGATCTGAGGGGAACTCTCCTTCCAGAGGCCTTGAGCAGCGTGGTGACTGCCCATTCCATGCCCCCTGCTTCCAGCTTTGTCAGGTGTTTTTCCCACCTGTGCCTAGGTTCTGTCCTTGCCTCCCTTCCAGGCACCTCCATCCTTCCCCTTTGGAGGTCTGCAGGCTGTGAAAGCTGTATCTTCTAGTTACAGCTGCCTGGGGGCAGAGTGTCTTTGTCTCTGGTTCCCTCTGAAGGGGGCTCTGGACTGCAGTGCCTGCCCTATCCTTGAGCTGCACGGGAACTTGTGTAGGGGTGACAGAAGTAGGGGGCCAGGAATTGGGCACAGAGTAGTTGCTTCCCCTCGTGGCTTCCTTCCTCCATCTCGGCATCCTCTGAAAGAGAAGGGTCCGTTCCATTTGTGTTTCCATCTGTGTTCCCTCTCCCTGCATGTGTAGTTTCTTTAGAGGGTAATGAAAGAGGTGGTGGGGTGGGGTGGGGGCAACTGGGAATGGCCCATTTGTGTACCCCAGGCTGTACTTGGAAGGGCTAATGATGGAAGAGCATTTGGGGAGAAGATTTTTTTTTGAAGATTTTATTTTTAAGTAATCTCTACAGTCAGTGCAGTGCTAACTTAACCCTGAGGTCAAGGGTCACATGTTGTACTGAATGAACCAGGTGCCCCACTGGGGGAGATTGTCCATCTCTCTGGACTTGGTCTTCTGAATCTCCTGGTGGCCTTTGCTTAGAGCCAAGGAGGGCAGAGTGCTGAGGGAGCCCTGCTTTTTCTGTTCCTCAGAGCTCCACTAGCTTCCTGTGGTTCCCATCAGCTGCAGCAACCTTTGTGTAGGGACTTCCCAGTATTTCCAGATAGCACTGGCCCCCAGGGGCCATGTCTCCCCCCTCCTTCCCAACTGTGACCACTTCTTCTTTCTTCTATCCCCATAGTAAACCTCACCAACTTCTGTATTTGCATATTGGTTGTAGCTCCTCTGCCTTTGTTGCCCCACTGCACCACCTCTTCCAGGAAGCCATCCCTGATACCATCTTTGAGCATCTTTGGTCTTTGCTGCCTTTGTTAGATAACAAGCTTTGGAGTCTAACTCATGTGTTAATTCTTGCTCCTTAGCACTCTGTAAACATTTTGAGTCCTCCCAGGACCTAGGTTTTGGGAATGGAAAGAGCCAAATGTAGTATCTTCTTTGGGAGCTAGCTCGCAGCCAGTGACCTAGGTACCTGGAAGCACTAGACAGTGTGACAAGAGTGGCAGAGCACTGGGTATGCCACTGGACTGGGCCTGATGGAGAGAAGGTGGGCCTGGCATGTGCAGAGGCTTGGAGGGAGGAGTGTGGGCTGAGAGCTGATGGGCCGGGGTCCTTGCAGTTTGCTGCTTTGATTGGACCTGGCCCCTTTGGAGGAGGGTTGGACTTTCCCCAGCTTCCCCCAGCGCCCTCTGCAGGCTAGGCACACAGGCCTGGAGGAGATCTGGAAGTCCACATACCACAGGTGGGAGTAATGAAAACCCCCAGACCTGCCCAGATAACATTCACTTACCTCTTTCAAGCTCTCTGGATTTGGAAAAACAAACAAACAAAACGTTCATACTTACCATGAGTTGTAATTCTTATAAATTGCAAAGTGTGTGTGTGTATAATATATTTCTGTATGAATAATTTTTGCAGTTTCATCAATTAGCTTGCCTTGTAAAAGGAAAAATATTTCATTGAAAGCATGTTTCATATCCAGAAATTTGTGATATGGGCCACTTCCTTCTGTTTTTTTGTTGTGCTGGTGGTGGTGGTCTTGGCCATATGTTCATCATTTGGGGGGGTTAATTTTCAGTATGTCATTCTCTTTCTGGTGAGATCACTTTGGTGTCTCTTATTGACATCTCATAGTAGCCCAATGAAGAAGGGGCCAGTAGTGGTGATCCCAATTTGCAGGTGAGGAAAATGAGGCCCAGAGGTGGGGCTGTGCCTCCTGCCTGCCTTTCCAGTGTTTGGTGTTCATGATCCTTCTCTGTACATCCTCCTTGCCCGATGGGTGGTTAATTGACCAGTAGGTTTGGAGGACCTCTATCTTTGTAGGGCTGTTTGGAAAGTGGCTTCACTGGGGGCAGGAGATGCTAGGATACTGGTTCTTGACCAAGAATCTTAGGTCTAATTTAGAATCTTGGATTTGATGCTGGGCTCCCCTTCTCCCTGTCCCAGGGCCTACCATGGGTAGAATGAAATCTGCTATGGATCAGGATTGGCTGGTTCTCCTGAGCCATATTCATTAAGATACCCTGATAAAGGTTTGGTGCCTCCCCGCCCTTCCCCCCCCCCCCCATACCCTTTCTCTTCTCTATTGTTCCTGTACTGAGCAAGAGGAGGGCTGGTGGGGCACTTGTGGCTCCACCTGATGTCTGGGAGGGGTTGGGGAGCAGGATTCTAAGACCGGAAGCAGCTCTTCCCTCAGAAGAGCCTAGCATAGACAGGTCCTCTATGGTCATTGTCTTCAACCCCTTCTCAGGCTGCAAACTGGCTGCCTGTCATTTAGCTTGTCCCCTTCATGGCACCCTCTGCTCTCCTCATGCAATAGATTGGGTGCTGTCCCAGAGTTAGGGACCTACTTTCCCACAAAGGCAAGTTCTAAGCTGGCCCTGAGAGCAGCAACAGTACTCCTTGTTGTTTGTCTAGCTACCCACCTCTCAAAGTGCATGGGATCAGTTCTGGGGCTCAGATGAGGAAACTGAGGCTCTTAAAGGGAAAGTGACTGCCATTACTGGTATGTCCAGAAGGCAGTTGCTCTTCAAGCCTGCCTGACCCAGCCATTCAGCATTGAGTAACTGCTGGTCTTTAGTCTCTGTGGCAAGGAGTCTGTCCCTGGGCCAAAAGAGGAGAGAAGGGCGGGGGTTTCCTTGTCTGGTCATGCAAGCTTTGGTTTTGCAGATTCAGTCTTGTGGCATTCTGCCTCAATGCTTAGAGCTGGCCCCTGCCACCAGGCAACGAGCCTGTTTCCTTCTGCATAAAAATCAATCCAAGGTTGGGGTGGTCAAGGCAGGTCAAGGTTGAGTCTCCTCTGTGAATATCTTTATGTCATAGTCTGTTTGCATGTGATGGTCAATTGGCTGTCCTAACAAAAACCTTCATTTTATCCATGGTCTGCCAGAGAGGAGAGCAGACTGAAGCCCAGCTATACGCTTGGAAACAGGATTTGAAAATTGATCTTTGTGATTTCAGATCTGTTTGTCTCCCGTTCTGATGCCGCACCATAGGGTGCATATGCCTCAGACTCTTGATGAGTGTGCAGGTGGGGTGCTGTGGCTGCTGTGGCTGCAGGGACTGCAGGCTCAAGAAGCAGCTCCTGGCTTAGAGCATGTCTGCGTGCACTGATCTGAACTTTGGTCCCAGGAGCCCTACTCCTCCATGGTGTCCCATCCCTGTGAACTCCTTTTTTGAGCTAGGGAAATGGCTGCTTGTATTCTTTCCCTTTGGCCGAGGCAGCTGCAGCCTAGCTTTACCTCTCCTAGGTCTGGGTTCACTCCCAGCAAAGCCCTGGCAGATGGCTGCATTGGTTTTCCCTGCTGCTGGCCCCTTGGACTCCATGTTAACACATTAGGCACATAGGCAGGCAGGGGTCAAAGCTCCTTCAGACATCACTGGGATCATTTGTTCCTGGCAAGGCCCTTACTGCAATACTGAGAGGTAAGAAGAATTGCCAGTTTACTAATGGGGAAACCAAGGCCGAAAGAGTGAGGGCCTGCCCAGGGCTGCAATTTAAGACCTGTGTGGTTCTCCTCTGCTAGGTGTGGGCAAGCCTTCAGGAAGGGGATGGTCAGGGCAGGCTTCCTGAGGGAGTGGGAGGAGGCAGATTGCCACAGGACCCCCAGGCTTCTGCCCGGAGTTCCAGGCAGCCTGGCCATCAGAAGGTCCTCAGCCCGCAGAGCTGGCATGTGATGCCAGTCCCTGGCCCAGGTGCAGGTTACCCCAAAGCCTCTCTTGAGAAGGGCTAGTCTCTATATCTTCGTGAGGATGTGTGGGTGATTAAATGCCCGGGATAGTTTTATCTTGTTACTGTCCACCACAGCCATGCTTGGAGTGGTGATACTCATGCCATTCCTAAAGCATGGGCCTCAGGAACCTGGTCCTCCAGCACACCATGCCTCCGGACAGGCTGAGCTTGGCCACATTGTGCTGATGGAACCCCAGGCCCTCTCAGGTTGGAGTGAGCTGGAAGATGGGCCTTTGTCATTGGTGAAAGCCCTACACTCTCTTGTGCCACACAGCAGCAGGGTGGCCTGGCCACAGTCCCCCTGGTTGTGAGATCCTGCCCCCGTCCTCACTGTCTCACTTCCCCGTTTCCAGCCTACCGAGGGCCTCTCAGTGCCCTGGCTTTTCTTTTCCCCAGTGTTCCTTGAACATTGTTTTCCCATGGTTGTGAGTGGGTGATGAGTGCTGGGTCGTGGGTCTCTGGAAACAGGGTGCTACTCTCCTGCTCTTCCAAGTAGTTCTCCTCTCCTCTCCAAGCTCCCAGGTCCTGGGAGGGTCTCTGTCCCTGCCCTTCCTGTTCTACTGCAGTTCTGACCCAGACAGCTGGGGTGGCTCGGCCTCCCCCTCCCCCCAGCTAAGGCAGAGTCCATGCCTGTCCCAGGGAGTCTCCTCGCCTGATGGCAGTCCCTGGGGGACCAGTCCTGGCTCTCTTAGGAAAGGAGACCCTTTCTGTGTTTGTCTGGGAGGCAGGAGGATGGGAAGTGGGGCTGGGAGGTGACATAGGATATGACTTTTAAGAACGTAGTAGAGCATCTCACCAGGCGTTACATCCTTTTTAGCCTGCTGTTGCCTTGATGCACTTGGAAGGCATCAGGACCAGGCTGGCACTTCCTTATGTGGGGGAAGTATAAGGGATCAAGTGTGGCTAAGCGGGAGCTGGGGAGACTTGGACACCTGGCCTGGAGCTACTCTGTAGCTGCTCGGCCTCCCTGAGTCTTGTCTTAGACAGGAGCCCATTCTGCCTCCAGCCTAGTCTCAGGGGAATGTGCCCAGGAGCACAGGACAGGACAGAAGTTCTCCCGGGCCTGCTGGCAGTGTGTGTGGGGTGTGTGTGTGTGTGTGTGTGTGTGCTTGCGTGTGCATGCACATGTGCTCGTGCACCCACACAGGGCTCCATGAGGCCTGGCCCCAAGCTTTCAACTGACCCTCTAGCTGCCTGCCAAGCAGTAGGCACGTCCTGGACTACTTCTAGTGATAGGCGGGCCGCTGAGAGGAAGGGCCCAGGCTGTGGAGCATGCAGGCCCTGGCATAGATGCATTTGTGTGTGTGAGGTTTTGTGCCTTTGTGAGAGGTGTGGGAGGGAATGACAGCAGCTCTGCACCGGAAAAGTGTGCTGGTTTCTGTTTCAAAGGGCAGGGTTTGTGGTTATTCTGCAGTTTCTGATCTGGGCATTTCCCCTGTTCAGCTCCTCCTTCCATCCTTGGAAACTATCTTCTCAGGCTGGGTTTTTGTGACTCAGTTCCCCCCACCCTCCCTGTTTCTACCTGAGTGTAACTCCTTGTTTCTAAACCCTCCCCCGCTTTTTGTGGCCCCTTCCCCCACCCGTGTGCCTGCTTTTTTCATTTGTTCATTCAGTCCTTCAGCAAGCCTGGCCTAGGGGGGGATGAGGAATGTTCTCTCTCTCCCTCTCCTCTCTCTCTCTCTCTCTCTCTCTCTCTGTGTCTCACACACACACACACACACACACACACACACACACACACGTATTGCCATGAGCAGTCATGGGTGTGATTGCTGTAGGATTCCAAGTTGGGTCTTTGGAGGGAGAGGATAGAGCCTGGGCGGTAGACAGTCCATCCTAGGGACTGGGATGCAATGGGTGATAAGAAGCACTGGCCATTCTTGCGCTTGGTCCAGCTGAGTTTAGATGGAGCAGAAAAGATGGGAGGGAAGAAGCTGGGGGTGTAAATCACTGGGCCCCACCAAGAAGGGCCTTGAAGTCCAGAGAAGGAGCATGTTCTCCTCCATGAGCAACTTTGGGAAGGATCAGAACAATGTTATTTTAAGGATTCAGAAAACTTAGGAAGGGTGGCTCATGGGTAAAGAGGACTTGGGGGTGAGGGCAGGGGTTTCAGCAGGAGGACCAGGCCTAAGGGGTTGATGAAGGCAAGGGAGCAGGGAGTGAGGTCCAGGTAGAACCAGTAATGCTCTGATGGGAGCAGCTGGGGTTGGGGCTAGAAGCAGTGCCTCTATTTCAGGTGGGATAGATGAGGCACACCTGTGGCTGGAAGGAGAGGAAGAGGGCCCGGTTCTGGACCCCTTAGGGCATTCAGCCAGAATGGTGTACGGTTGGAGCTGGGAGGGCACTGGGGTCCACGGGGGTGGACCCTAGTGTGCTAGAGCTACTCCTGGCTCCAGATCTTCTGGGCCAGTCTGGGTTGAGAGCATTTGAAGGGGCTGTAGTGCCAGGGCAGTGCTCAGGGAGAGTCCTCTCTGGTGGTAAGCCAGGCTTCTTCTGTTTGAAGAGATCTTCCTTAAAGCCGTCTCTATCTGGCTTGGAAAGTCTGCCCTCTCCAGGGTCGCAGCCGGCACCGGGCTATCTGATGGGTGTGTGGGGGGAGGCAGCCCTTCTCTGTGCTGCGCAGTGCTAGGGCCCTCTCCAGGCCTGGGACTAGAACCTGTGCCCCAAGCATACTTTGGTGAGGGAGCAGAGGAAGGGAGCTTGCATTGAATGAGCTCCGGTGTGCCACATACAGGGCTGGGCAGTTTTGGCTCTTAGGACTTCTGATCTTACCAGCACCCTCACTGTTACTTGTTACCTGTGTTAACAGATGAAACAGTGGGGTCAGAGCGTTTGTCATTGTGCTGAGGTCACACAGCTGGTGGGAGGTAGAGCTGGGATTCTGGTCCAGGCAGTCTGATCCCAGAGTCCATGTATGTTTTTCTACCACCCTGTTTACTAGAGAAATTCAGTCAAGCCCTTGGCCTTATATATGGTAAAACTGAGACTGGAAGAAGTTAAATGAGTCACTTGGCATCATCTCCCTTATTAGTGGCTGAGGCAGGTTGTCTGCCATTCGGGCCCCTGTGCTTCCCCAATATGTACTGTGTCAGGGCAGGGGAGCACCAGGCCCTTTGACAGTCAGGATGGGGAAACATTCCTTTGGATACCCACTGCCAGTCCTCTTGCTGAGACTTGCTTGGGCATGTCTTTTCAGGGGTACATCAGTCCCCTGGGCCTGATCCCTCATTTCTCCCATGGATCCTGAGACAATTTGGGTCTTCCTAGCCCTGCCCTGGGACTTTACAGTTTGGTTTGTGTGTTTTGTGTCAGGAAATGGTCCTCACAGAAGAACAGCCTTAGTCCCCATTTCTCTCTCTCTTAGAGTCCAGCTTTTTTCCAGGTCAGAGTGACCTGCCTACATTCTCAGCAAGGGAAGGTACACAGGATGGGGCTGTCTGCTCCCTCAGACAGCTCAGCTTTTAGTAGAGGCCTGTCCTTAGGCTTAGCCCAACTCTCTTTTACCACCTAGTGGGACTGTGAGCATTCCTGGCTCTGCCCCTGGACAGGGTGTCTCTCTTTGCCATCCTTCCCTGAGGGAGAGTATGGGAATGAGTGAGGAAACCAGGCTGCCCTCATTTTGGTGTGGACTTGGAGACCCCAGCCTGATCTTGGTCTCTTCTCTGTCTTCCTAGTTGACATTCGAGAAATCAAGGAGATCCGCCCAGGGAAGACCTCACGGGATTTTGATCGCTACCAAGAGGATCCTGCTTTCCGAACAGACCAGTCACACTGCTTTGTCATACTGTATGGGATGGAGTTCCGCCTGAAGACCCTGAGCCTGCAAGGTAGGAGTCCAGGGTCTGGAGGAGGTGTAGGGGGTAGTTAGAGGGAATATCTACTGGCTCCTGGCTCGGCAGGAAGTATGTGTCCTCAGTTCAGCTCTTTACCCCTTGATCACAGCTACATCTGAGGATGAAGTGAACATGTGGATCAAGGGGTTAACTTGGCTGATGGAAGATACATTGCAGGCAGCCACACCTCTGCAGATTGAAAGGTAAGAACCACCCCTGATGTAGTTAGGGTTGGAGGCATTAGGTTCTAGGGAGCAGAGGCAGGGACACAGGCCTTTGTGTGCCCGGACACTGCCTACTGACTTCCCCAGAACTAGTCTGGCTGGAGAAGTGTTCTCACTTCAGGCTTCTCTTCCTCCAGGTGGCTGAGGAAGCAGTTCTATTCGGTGGATCGGAATCGTGAGGATCGGTAGGTTTTGAGCTGTGCCGGTAGCCCAGCAGGTGGGTTGGGGCAGCCAGAACAGTAGCCATATCTCTGAGCAGCTGCTGGAGAACCAGAGGACCCAGGGAGGCCTGCCTTTAGCAGAGCTGGGGGGCAGGCGAGTGGTTCTGGCACAAGTAACTTCCTGCAGAAAGCCCTCTAATGGCCTTGGTGCAGGCTAGTGAGAGAGGCCAGGGACTATAAGCTGTGTGCCCTGCCGCTGGGGACAGAGACAGGACATGGAGAACTGGCTCTGGGTGTCCTACAGAGAGGGTCAGGGGCCTGTAGTGTGTAAGGGGGTGCCTTCTGAAGCTCGTGCCTTTGAAGCTGTCCTGTGACAGAGGGGCCAAGGAGAGGTGGAGGACAGAGATCAGGTCATGGTAAGGGCATTTGACTGCTGCTGTGAAAGAGCTGGAAAACCACAGAAGGTTTTGAAGGGAGGCATCTGGTGACCTGACTTGAGTTGCACAGGAATGCTGGTGCCTCTGGAGAGTCCAGGGCAGGGCAGAGCCGGAGAGCTTGGCCAGGGAGCCCCTTCAGCATTCCAGGTGGAAGATGAGAGTTTGAGTGGGCGGGGGGAAGGAAGTGGTTGGATTTGGGCTCTAATGTTTTGTTTTATTTTTTTTTAAGTTTGTTTATTTTGAGAGAGAAAGAGGGAGAGAGAATCCTAAGCAGGCTCCGCGCTGTTAGTGCAGACCCCGACATGGGGCTCGGTCTCAAAAACCCTGAGATCATGACCCGAGCTGAGATTAAGAGTTGGATGTTTAACTGACTGAGCCAGCCAGGCGTCCCTGAGCTCTGCTGTATTTTGAAGATAGAATCCAATAGAATTTCCTACCATTGATTTTGGCATGCAAAAGAAAGAGGAGTCCAGGATAACAGTAAGCTTTTTGGCTGGAGCATCTGAAAAGGTGGGGTTGCCATTGACTGAAATGGGGAAGGCCATGGGAGGAGCACATTTGGGGAGCTTACGGGTTCATTTGGGGTGTATTAAGTTTTATGACGCCCTTAGATGTCCAGGTAGAGCCATGGAGTTGGCAGGTGGGTAGAGTGAGTTTAAGGGAGAAGTTGGGGCAGGAGATGTTACCTCAGGAGTATAGAGATGTTTCTTCTACAAGCCATGAGGCTGGAGATCACCTGAGGTGGGGGGTGGGGGTAAGCATAGCCTGAAAAGGGAAGAGGGCTAGCATCTGATCCCAGGCTGCTCGGACACTGGGGATTCGAGAGGTGAAGAGGTGCTGGCCAAGGGAAGTAGCAACTCGTGAGGTAAGAGGAAAACCTGGCGGGGGGTGGGGGAGTGGTGAGTTTTGGAAGCCTGGGGAGGAGGGAGTGGTCGGCTGTGCCAGGCCTTGTCAAGTGTGTTGAAGACAGAGAGGTGCCCTTTGGACTTGACAGCACAGAGGTTGTTGGTGACCTTGAGGAGTGGAGAAGCGAGTTCAGGGAAGGAAAGGGAGTGTGGATGGCTCCTTCAAGGTGTTGCTGTGAAGGGGAGCAGAGAAGGGGGTGGTAGCTGGAGAGGTTAGCTGGGTCAAGACAAGTGTTTTGGTCAGAGAGATAGCTTGCTTAGCTTGTAATGCTAATGGCAAAGAGTCCACAGAGGGAAAGCTTGGTGATGCAGCAAGTTTCCTAACCTGCAGAGCAAGGACCCTGACAGTCTCCCTCCTGGTGACTCGGGGTCAGAGATGAGCCGGTGCCTGCAGAGAGCGGGCACTTGCTCAACAGCACTTGCCAGCACCAGCTAAGACCACTCAGTACAGAGGTGGATCCTGGAAGGAAGTTTTGCTGCTGCCTGTCAGGCTCCTGAGCAGGAGGAGGGGAAAGCCCCCCTTTCCCCCATCTTTTCCATTCTGCTGCCAGGGCCCAGCAGTGTCCCCTGTCCCCAAATCCTGGGCCCCGGAGGGCAGGGACGGTTTCCCGTAGGACCCCAGGAGAGTGCCCAGTCACCAGCAGTGGTAGTTCACTGAGCAGGCCCTCCCCCGCCCCTGCTACCACCACCAGTTCTGGGTATTGAGGCACAAACTCCCAGCATTCCAGGGTGACTGGGGAGGAATCACTGTTGAGCTGCCCCTCACAGGGAATATGTGAGTAAGCTGTGCGGGGCCTGGAAGTTCAGCAGGGGGAGGCTGCCTCCCTGTGTTCTGGGTGGACCAACAGCCTCTGGGAGAGCCTGGGGGACTAGAGGTACAGGCTTGAGTGCCTGACACCTAAAGATTGGCTCCCCTCCCCCATCCTGACCCACTTCCCTGGGCCTGTTTGCTCCTTTCTTGCCAGAATCATGGCCTTTTTCTTTGCTCAGATGAGGAAACTGAGGCCCAGAGAAAGGAGGGGACTTCTCTTGGTCACCCCAAGGATTGTGATTTAGTCTCCCCATCAGAAACATAGGTCCAAGGGTAGTGCTTACCTGTCCAACCCCAGGTGGACTCAGCCCATAGGTCAGAGGTCATGAGAGGTTGGGTGATGCCACTGGGGATGTCTCTCTTTCCTCAGTATATCAGCCAAGGACCTGAAGAACATGCTGTCCCAGGTCAACTACCGGGTCCCCAACATGCGCTTCCTCCGAGAGCGTCTGACGGTAGGGAATTCTCAGGCCATCCACAGGCAGGCAGTGGGGGCAGCCCGGGCGCCCCTTGCTGTGGGCCTGACCGGAGCCCTGTCCTGTGCCATGCAGGACCTGGAGCAGCGCAGCAGTGACATCACCTATGGGCAGTTTGCTCAGCTGTACCGCAGCCTCATGTACAGCGCCCAGAAGACGGTGCATGAGCCACCTGCCCTCCCATGGCCCCTGCCCCTCCTTTCCCACCCCAGCCCCCGCCCTGCTTGCCTCAGCCCTGCTGCCCCGCTTGAGGGCTTTTGGGTGCCATTTCTCCAGCTCTTCTCCTCTTGAGGCCCACCCCTGTCTGTTGCCCCAGCCTTTCTTCCTGAAAGCCCTTTTCCCACATGGCCTCCCCAGGGGCTCTCACTCTGACCAGGTTCTGTCTCCTGCAGATGGACCTCCCCTTCTTGGAAGCCAGTGCCCTGAGGTTTGGTTCGAAGTGGGGCGGTAGGGTTCTCCCCTGGTCCCTCCCCATATAGGTGGGAGGCATTGGGAGGGGGTGAGCCATGCGGGACCCTTTGGGGCAGCTGTGCTGGCCGGGAGCTGGGCTCTGCCTTCCGAGGGGCCCCTCACTGTCTGTGGGCTGTGCCAGCCAGCTGGCTGCCAGGTACTTCCCTTCTTCCCCACAGGGCGGTGGAGCGGCCGGAGCTCTGTCGCGTGTCCCTTCCTGAGTTCCAGCAGTTCCTCCTTGAGTACCAGGGGGTATGGCTGGGCTCGGCGGTGCCAGGGCGCCTGGCTGGGGGGTAGGGACTGGGCTCGTCACGGGCCGCGTCCCGTGCGCTCCTCACCACCCCACCCCCACCAGGAGCTGTGGGCCGTCGACCGGCTTCAGGTGCAAGAATTTATGCTCAGCTTTCTCCGAGACCCCTTGCGAGAGATTGAAGAGCCGTACTTCTTCCTGGATGAGGTGAGCCCTGCCTTTCACTCGCCAGAATGGGGGTTGCCGACCAGAAGCCCACCTGGGTCCCAGGAGCCAGATTCTCCTTAGGGGTGCTAGCTACCTCGTTCCCCTCACCCCCCCCCCCCCGGCCCCCCCCCCCCCTCTTCCCCCCCCCCCCCCCCCCCCCCCGCAACACACACTGGTTTCCTGGCCCACCACAGTAGACCATGAGCATCCTCTCCTTCCCACCACTGCCATGCCAGCAGATTGGGGTAGGGGCTCACTCTGGCTTTCTTTTCCTGCCCATTCCTGGACAGTTTGTCACCTTCCTGTTCTCCAAAGAGAACAGTGTGTGGAACTCACAGCTGGATGCAGTGTGCCCAGAAACCATGAACAACCCCCTCTCCCACTACTGGATCTCCTCCTCCCACAACACGTGAGTGCCTCCCTTGGGCCCCACCTGGCCCACCCTTGGGAGGGAGGCACTCACCCAACCACGCTTGCCTCTCCTTCCCTGTCCAGATACCTGACCGGGGACCAGTTCTCCAGCGAGTCCTCCCTGGAAGCCTACGCTCGCTGCCTGCGGATGGGCTGTCGCTGCATTGAGTGTGCGTGAGGGCCAGGGCTGGGGGAGGAGGTTGGGGGGGCCTGCCCTCTTGACTGTGGTCATGTTGCTCCCCAGTGGACTGCTGGGATGGCCCAGATGGGATGCCAGTCATTTACCATGGACACACCCTTACCACCAAGATCAAGTTCTCAGACGTCCTGCACACTATCAAGGAGCACGCCTTTGTGGCCTCAGAGTGAGTGGGAGAGAAGGGAGGAGGGCTGGGGTCAGCTTGGCTCCAGCTCTGTCCTGTGACAGAGGGTCCCCTCCAGTGCCCTGTCCCCATGCCCCATTTTTCTTTCGTCCTCTTGCCGTTTGCTTGACCCATTCTTCCTAAGCCTCTCCCTGTTTCTTACATCCATGGTCCGCCCTCTTCAATGGTTTTTCTCTAGCCTGTGGAACAAACTAAAGCTCTACCCGTCCGCAAAAAATACTTCCTTAACCCCAGTGGTCTCTTTAGGCCACTGTCCTACCAACCCCTTTCCCTTCACAGCCCAGAGAGTTGTCCACATCCCTACCTGCTGTCCTGCAATTCCTGTTCACCCCTACCTGTGCTCACTAGTCTCTCATGCCTCACTGAAGGGATCATCGGGGGCTCCGGCAGCTAACTGGAGGGTGATTCCTGTCTCTCCTTACCTTCTTGGCGTGGGATGTCTCTTGCACTGCTGGGAGAGCCCCCATAGCTGGACCAACTCTGGGGACCTCTGTCTGCAGGGGTTCCACCCCTTTGTTCCTGTTGCACCCTTTGGTGCCCCTGTGGAACCTTCTTAACCCTTCCAGCAACCAAGGCCAGCATCTTCTCTGGGTAGCTTTCTTATAGACAGGGCCTCCAGGGCCTTGGTCCCTAACACCTCCTTCTCTGAAGGGGTGTTTGTACTAAGCATTGATCCCTCAGAATTGTAAGGCCTCTGTCACTGCACTGGCTCCTTACCCTTTAGGTACCCGGTCATCCTGTCCATTGAGGACCATTGCAGCATTGCCCAGCAGAGGAACATGGCACAGTACTTCAAGAAGGTGCTTGGGGACACACTCCTTACCAAGCCTGTGGACATCGCTGCCGATGGACTCCCCTCACCCAACCAGCTCAAGAGGAAGATCCTTATCAAGGTAGGGGTGAGCCCCCCACACTTCCCAGCACCTCTCCCAGGCCATTGCAGCCTGGGTGAGGAGGAGGGACGCTGGGACTAGGGGGCATTGCCATGTCCTGGCCTGTCCCCATAGCACAAGAAGCTGGCAGAGGGCAGTGCCTATGAAGAGGTGCCTACATCAGTGATGTACTCCGAGAACGATATCAGCAACTCCATCAAGAATGGCATCCTCTACCTGGAGGACCCTGTGAACCACGTGAGGGCCAGGCCAGGCCAAGCATGGGGAGGGGCACCACGGGAGGAGGGCTCCGTTCATGGGCCCCACTTCTGTCTTCTAGGAGTGGTATCCCCACTACTTCGTCCTGACCAGCAGCAAAATCTACTACTCTGAGGAGACGAGCAGTGACCAGGGCAACGAGGATGAGGAGGAGCCCAAGGAGGTGAGGGGCCAGCCCAGGGCTGGGGGCTGGGCTGGGGTCAGAGTCACTGAGTGTCTTTGCTGTTGCCCTCCCCCCACAGGCCAGTGGCAGCACAGAGCTGCACTCCAGTGAGAAATGGTTCCACGGGAAGCTCGGGGCAGGACGGGATGGGCGGCACATCGCTGAGCGCCTGCTTACCGAGTACTGCATTGAGACCGGGGCCCCTGATGGCTCCTTCCTCGTGCGAGAGAGCGAGACCTTCGTGGGCGACTATACCCTCTCTTTCTGGTAACCCACTCCTGGCGCGTGTATACTCTGACGCGGCACCTCCCAGAGACCACCATGGTCCGTAGTTGGTCTCTGTCACGGGCTTTCCCATGGAACGTGATCTTATCACATGCATGCACACACATATACTTTTCAGGGTGCTTTGAAGCCCTCCTGCAGGGCCACCCACACCCGAACAACTTAGGTACCTCGCTTGGGCCCGGCCTGCTCCTCACTGCTTCCCTGTCTTCCCTCAGGCGGAATGGGAAAGTCCAGCACTGCCGGATCCACTCTCGGCAGGACGCTGGGGCCCCCAAGTTCTTCTTGACAGACAACCTGGTCTTTGACTCGCTCTATGACCTCATCACACACTACCAGCAGGTGCCCCTACGCTGCAACGAATTTGAGATGCGCCTCTCAGAGCCAGTCCCGCAGACCAATGCCCACGAGAGCAAAGAGTGAGGGAGGGGCCGAGGGCTGGGTGGGGGACCTGAGAGGTGATGGCCAGGGCTTGACTTGGGCCTGTCCTCAGGTGGTACCATGCCAGCCTGACCAGAGCTCAGGCTGAGCACATGCTGATGCGCGTCCCCCGGGATGGGGCTTTCCTGGTGAGGAAACGGAATGAGCCCAACTCCTACGCCATCTCCTTCCGGTGAGGGGTGTGGCCTCGGGGTACTGTAGGTGGTGTGGGGTTATGCCTGAGTCTGGGCTGCCCTGACCCTGTGTGGCTGTTGTGTTAAGGGCTGAGGGCAAGATCAAGCATTGCCGCGTCCAGCAGGAGGGCCAGACGGTGGTCCTGGGCAACTCCGAGTTCGACAGCCTCGTGGACCTCATCAGCTACTATGAGAAGCACCCACTGTACCGCAAGATGAAGCTGCGCTATCCCATCAACGAGGAGGCGCTGGAGAAGATCGGCACAGCTGTGAGGGCCCAGTGCTTGAGGGGGCGTGGTGGACAGGGTGACCCTGGGCTAGCTGCTGGGCAGTGGCAGGACAGTCGGTATGTGGGACACAGAAGCCAGGAATGTTGTAGGAGCTCCTGGGAGGGTCACTCTGCCCAGCTAGGGGCCATGGTGTGGGTGCCGGGACGGTGTCCCAGAGGGAATGTCTGCCACAAGAATGTGTCTGCGAGGATGGGCATGCATTAGGTGAAGGCATTCGAGCAGAGAGCCCCCGCGAGCCGGGGTGTGGGGAAGGCGGTCCAGGAGCTCATGCAGGGAAAGGTAGGCCCAAGGCCAGAAGCTTACTCAGGAGGTGTGAACTGGACTGTCGCCAGGGCAGGGGAGTTGGCTCCAGGAGGCAGAGGCATGAGGGTGAGGCATGTGAGGTAGGCTACACAGACGGCACGGGGACAGAGAGGGCTCAGGACTTGGACTGATGGGGACTAGGGCGAGAGGTCTGCTTGAGACTTGGCATTGGTGAGCACAGGTGACCAGAGAGAGGACTGTGCACACTGGGGCCCGGGGCTGGGCTGATGGATAGGCAGCGTGGGGTGGGGGTGCCGAGTGGGGAGTGAGCGAGACACTAAGCAAGAATGTCGGGCAGCACCTTGGGCCTTGGGGAACAGAGAGGTTTCGGAATCATGGGGTGGGCCTCAAGGGTTAAGAACTTGGGAGAGAGGGAAGGGCAAAGCCATGCTGCTAAGGTCCAAGATGCCGGTGAACCAGGTGCCAGGGGAGGGGGCAGACTTGGCCTGGAGAGGAAGGCCATGTGGAGGAGGCCTGCCTCACTGACTGAGGGGCACAGGGAAGCCAGCAGCCCCTGTTCTCTCTGGGTGTTAATGTCTATCATTCGGTCCTGTTTCCAGGAGCCAGACTACGGGGCCCTGTATGAGGGCCGCAACCCAGGCTTCTATGTGGAGGCGAATCCTATGCCAACTTTCAAGGTACGACCTTGGGTGTCTGGGCACAGGAAGCTAGAGAGGCTCCTGGCTGCTCTGGGCTTGTATTTCTCTGCTGGGGGCGGAGGGGTGCATCTGTGGTCGTTGTGGAGAAGTGGTGTTTGTGGTTTTCCGAGTCCTTAGAGCTTGTGAGAGATGTGTGGTTGGTGTCTGACCACAGCTCTCTTGGGGCTGACCCCCTCCCAGTCCCTGTCCCTAGGGGTCAACACTGACCCCTCCAAACTGCTCCTCAGGGTAAGTCTCATTTACTTACTGGGTGGCAGCAGGGCGGGGGTCGGCCACAAGGGCCAGAAACTTTGTTCTTTGCTGCTCACTCCCTTATCTCGTGCAGATCCCTCGGAAAGGACCTTTCTCTCTCTGCTTTTTTCTCTAAGGAGTAAGGAGTTGTGCTTTGTCCCTCAGCAGCCAGGGAGCCTGGGACAAGGTTTTTTCTCCTACTTTCCAGATGAGGAATGATGGGGTCCCAGTCATGCCCATAGGCTTTCAGGTCCTGGGGGAGGCACCCGGGGCACCTACAGACACTCCTAGCCTGTGAGCCCTGGCTTCTGGGGGAGATTCAAGAATCTCCCTGTGGCCCGGGCTGAGGGGCTTGCAATGTTCCACCTGGACCCTGAGGAGCCTCCGTGGCAGAGGCCCTGGGTCACACGTGTCCTGGAGCCTCCTGTAGGGCTGATGGCGAGGACTATCTGGGGGGGGCTGCCCCACGTCAGCAGAGTGGCGAGGATAGACTGCCTGCTCTAACCAGTGTCTCCCCCTCTTCAGTGTGCAGTCAAAGCACTCTTTGACTACAAGGCCCAGAGAGAGGATGAGCTGACTTTCACTAAGAGCGCCATCATCCAGAACGTGGAGAAGCAAGAAGGTGGCTGGTGAGCCTGGTCCCCAGAGCCAAAGCCTCTGGCATGTGTGGCGGGCTGGGAGGCGGGGGCCCCCCTGTGCACCTGCCACTGTGCTGTCGTGGTGTGTCTGTCCCACATACCTGCGCACCAGCGCTGCTCCTGCAGCCTGGCGTAGGTGCAGGGACTCTGACAAGGGATATCCTCCTTGTGGGAGTTTGGAGTGGTTGCTGGGGTCAGCACCCTGTGGCTTCTACAGGTGGCGGGGGGACTATGGTGGGAAGAAGCAGCTGTGGTTCCCGTCAAACTACGTGGAAGAGATGGTCAGCCCCGCAGCCCTGGAGCCTGAGAGGGAGGTGAGAGCAGAGCCATGTTGGTGCGACAGAATCCCCGTCCCCAGACTCTTCTTGTGCATATGCCCATCACACACAGTGTCAGGTGTACCTGTGCATGCACAGCCACCAGTCACCTGCGGTCCTGTCACACCCCTGTGGGGTCCGCAGTTTCCAATACACCTGCTGTGTTTGTGTTGTCATGGGTGTGTGCATAAGGTGTGTTTGTTGCACGCACACAGACATCTCCTCCCATGCATCTATATAAAGCAGATGTGCTGATGACCCATGGGCTTTGCTTTCCACAGCACTTGGACGAGAACAGCCCCTTGGGGGATTTGCTCCGGGGGGTCTTGGATGTGCCAGCTTGTCAGATTGGTGAGCCCCCACCCCTTTCCCCAGCCCACGGTTCTTCAGGGTCAGGCTCTCCTTTGTGGCTCCCTTTGTGTTCTGTGGGAAGAAGCCAGTGGCTGGCCTCCCAAAGGCTGTCCTCACTCTGAGCTCTCCCCGTGCTTGGATACTCTCTTGACACCCCAGTCTCGATTCTTCACCTCCAGCTCTGACCCCCTGCATGCTTACCCTGAGCCAGGCACTGGGTGATGCGGAAGGCTAGCTGACCTCCACAGTCCTTGTTGGTTGGGCCACAGTGTGACGGGACCTTGGAGACAGGGTGGGGCACGTGACCCGCACGAGACCGGGGTTTGAGCCCTGGTCGCCTCTCCTGGCAGCGCAGCATCACCTCCCTCACACCCTGTGGGGTGGAGGGCAGGTAGTGAGGGGCTCCGAGCCAGTGCCTGGGCTGTAGTGTGGGGGACGGGGACGTCTTTCCAAGCCCTGTTTCTCTTGCTCTCCCAGCCATCCGTCCCGAGGGCAAGAACAACCGGCTGTTCGTCTTCTCCATCAGTATGGCTTCCGTGGCGCACTGGTCCCTGGATGTCGCTGCTGACTCACAAGAGGAGCTGCAGGACTGGGTGAAGAAGATCCGAGAAGTGGCCCAGACGGCAGACGCCAGGGTAAGGGGCATCTGTGGGGTGCAGGGGTGCAGGTGGGCAGCATGTGAACCTGTTGGGGGTGAGGCCTGCAGCACTAGGCCTGCCTCTAGGCTGGGACCTGGAGGAAACCACACACACACACACACACACACACACACACACACGCACACACAGCAGGCCGTGTGGCTCGTTCAGGACAGAGATGGATAGCGGCCGTGGGCCACCCTGTGGATCTGCGTGGTCGGCAGTTGGACACACGGGCCGAGCAAGAGCAGTCTTGTGCTGGAAGCAGGAGCGGGTGCCCAGAGGCTTGGGAGGAATGGGTGGTGTGGAGTGGGGAGAGGGTTTAACTTTGGAGGGTGTTGGTGGCAGGGGGAGCCCGGAAGGGCAGGGCCGAGAGGCTGGCGGTGGCCAGGGGTGGATGGTATCTGATGTGTGAGGGCTGCAGAGGTACCAATGGGCACGATAACCTGAAAGTGCCCGGCGTTTCGGCAGCAGCAACTGGCCCTAGTGTCACTACTAGGAACCGTGGTGGTAGGTCTCCACGGGGCTAGAGCTGGGGCCAGCTTTCACGCTTGGCTGTAGGAGGAGCCAGCAGAGAGGAGGGAGGCCACTTCCGCTGAGCCTGGGGGAGCGGAGGGAAGGATGTATTCACAGAGGTTAAGGGAATTCTGTGTGATGGCCATTCCCTGGGTGGTTGGTGTGGGTGGAAGGTGACAAGGCAGGTCTGTGGCTGCTTTGGAGGATGGGTGCCTGTGAGCCGCACAGAGAACAGAAGGTGCTGAGGATTTTATTGGCAGACTGGCTAGTTGGGATGGATTCTGGGGTCTGGGCTGAAAGAGGAAGTAAGAATGTGCGTGTAGGAGCCCTTGATGGAAGAAAGTGGGCCTCTGGAGCTATGAGGACAGGACGGGACGCGCTTGTGAGCGGCCGCGGTGGGTAGGTGGCTGTGTCGGGCAGGGGGGCATCTGAGGGTGTGAAGCCATTAGGCCTGCAAGGTGGGAGGAGTCTCCTCAGCACCGAGACCTGAGACCGAGCCAGAGACCTGAGTCCCCACTGAAGTCACAGGAGGCTGCCTTGCTTAAGGGAGGCTGGGTACCCGATGGTTACAAAGCATCACCAAAGAGTGCAGCCAACCCCAGGACCCTGAGCTGTCACTGGGGTGTGGGCGATGAGGATATCAGCCTCTAAGAGTCTTAGGAGGGCAAGTGTGGCCTTGGGGGCAGAGAAAAGGAAGGAGGATTCTGGGGTGTACTGTCCAGAGGGGTGTGGGAGATTCGGGGGACAGGGCAGGGCCCAGAGAACACCTGCACTGTGGGTATGCCTAAGCTGGCAGGGGCATCCTTCCGGGTGGGGCATCAGGCCATGTGTGTGTGTCACCAGCTCACGGAGGGCAAGATGATGGAGCGGAGGAAGAAGATCGCCCTGGAGCTCTCCGAGCTGGTTGTCTACTGTCGGCCTGTTCCCTTCGATGAAGAGAGTAAGGGCCGAGGGCTGGTGGGGGTGTGTTTGGGCGCCCTCCCTGGCAGGTGGAAGATGTACATTGTGTCCCTTTGTATGGGGGGTGGGGGAGCTGCCTGGGTGGGTGGGCTCTGTAAGCATTCTCCCTGTTTGATCCAGAGATTGGCACAGAACGTGCCTGCTACCGGGACATGTCATCCTTCCCGGAAACCAAGGCTGAGAAATACGTGAACAAGGCCAAAGGCAAGAAGTTTCTCCAGTACAACCGGCTGCAGCTCTCCCGCATCTACCCCAAGGGCCAGCGGCTGGACTCTTCCAATTACGACCCCTTGCCCATGTGGATCTGTGGCAGTCAGCTCGTGGCTCTCAACTTCCAGACCCCAGGTGAGAAGGTGCCCCGTGGGGCGGGGAGGGGCGCCATCGGGCCAGAGTCCACTGTAACTCGGCTCTTTCAGACAAGCCTATGCAGATGAACCAGGCCCTCTTCATGGCCGGTGGCCACTGTGGCTACGTGCTGCAGCCGAGCACCATGCGGGATGAGGCCTTTGATCCCTTTGACAAGAGCAGCCTCCGAGGCCTGGAGCCATATGCCATCTGCATTGAGGTGGGTGATGCTCGCCTGTGGGCTTTAGGGTGGGCAGGGGTTGCTCTTCTGGGGCTCGTTTCTGGAGTCAGGGATGCGGTGCCGGTTTGTGTGACTGGCGGGGGGCACTGAACTGGCTCCTGAGCGTGAGGAAGGTGTGACCGTCCTCTGAGATAGGAAGGCAGCTGCAAGTCTCCACCGTGGGGCTGGGCCCAGAGTGGCGAAAGCCCGAGGCAGGTGGGCTAAATGTAGCCACTTCTTGGCACTGAAGAGTCAGGCTGTCCAGTGAGGCCATGGGTAGCCGCTGCCTGGCAGGACAGGAAACCAGGGCCCGTGGTGAGCTATCCGCAGGAGCCAGCGGGACGGCACTTACTGGAACGGGGCTTGAGGGAGAGTGACCCCCATCCCCAGCTGTCTTTTAGAACAGTCCCTGAGCACTTAATGCCCCCTGGTGAGAAGCTGTGGGGTGCGGGGCGGGTGGGGCTGAGCAGTGTTGAAGGAGGTGAGGATAGCACAAGGTGAGTGGGTGCTGCTTTCCCGAGAAGAGACTTCGATTTTTTTTTTTTTTTTTTTTTACCTTGTGGGGAAGTAACTTAAAAGATTTTCATATTGAAACAGACATGCGTTTGATGAAGTAGATTACAGAAACTCCCATGAGAAGTTTGGCTGAAGCTTCTTCCAGTACCACCGCTCAGGGCCCTGATGCCATGAGCCACTTAGTGGGCCGTGTCTTTGGGGCCCAGCAGAGGGCGCACTGCCTCCACTGCATAGCGAGGACTTGGAGGGAGTGGAAAGGACAGTCCCCCAGCCCATCTCTACCCTGCCTTACAGGTGCTGGGGGCCCGGCACCTGCCGAAGAATGGCCGAGGCATCGTGTGTCCTTTTGTGGAGATTGAGGTGGCCGGAGCAGAGTATGACAGCATCAAACAGAAGACAGAATTTGTGGGTAGGTCTGCCTTCCCCACTCAACCACGCCAGTGACCCTGTCCTCTCTTGGTGGTGGCCTGAGGCCTTCTGCCCTGACTTTTGCAGTGGACAACGGACTGAACCCTGTTTGGCCCGCCAAGCCCTTCCACTTCCAGATCAGTAACCCGGAATTCGCCTTCCTGCGCTTTGTGGTGTATGAGGAGGACATGTTCAGTGACCAGAACTTCCTGGCTCAGGCCACCTTCCCAGTGAAGGGCTTGAAGGCAGGTGAGGATCCTTCCTAGAGACAATGCCCGGGATCTAGCTTGGGGACGGGGTGGGGGGCAGGGGGCGCAGGCCCCTGCTTGGCTCCCTCCTGGGCTGAGGGCCAGGCCTTCTCCTCCTAGGATACAGAGCCGTGCCTTTGAAGAACAACTACAGTGAGGACCTGGAGCTGGCCTCCCTGCTCATCAGGATCGAAGTTTTCCCTGCCAAGGTGAGCACGAGGAAGGGGGGCTGGGGAGGAGCCAGGCAGCAGCCTCACAAGGCCATGGGGAGGCACTGATCTCTCGTGCACCGCCCTTGTTGAAGCAGGAGAATGGTGATGTCAGTCCCTTCAGTAGTATGTCTCTGCGGGAGCGGGGCTCCGATGCCTCGGGCCAGCTGTTCCATGGCCGGGGCCGGGAAGGTTCCTTTGAAGCCCGCTACCAGCAGCCGTTTGAGGACTTTCGTATCTCCCAAGAGCATCTGGCAGACCATTTTGACAGTCGGGAACGGAGGTGAGGGGCTGGAGGATGGGTGGCCAGTGTGCAGCTTGGAGGCGGGGGATGGTGGGAGCGATGGGAAGAAGTGCTTGCTGCCCCTCCGGGTCCTTCTCTTGCCTCCTGGGTGGGTGGAAGTTACAGTTGTCTGGCTTTGGGCTGTCCCACTGCACTCTGAGGCCCCACCGCCGGTAAGGACACTCTCTCCTTGTGTCCAGGGCCCCACGAAGGACTCGGGTCAACGGGGACAACCGCCTCTAGTTGTGTGCCAGCCTCGTTGAGAGCAGCGGGTGCCATGCACCTCGTGGAGTGCCGTGAGCCGGGTTCTTGAGAAGTGGCCTGTCGTGGCAGCCTTCCTGGCCCCGTAGCCTGGAGCCTGGATTCCAGCAGTGACTGCTAGACAAAACCAAGCCATTAATGAGTTGTTTTACTGTTCGGGGCCTCCGTGCCCCAGCTCTGGGGGAAGGCAAACACTGTACTGTGTCTCAAATTAATTAAGCACACACCTCTTGTCCTGACTTCTGGAGATGGAGCTTTCCATCTGTGGGGCCAGGACCATGGCTGCAGCCCCTTGGAGAGAGGCTGCCTCAGCCTGTGGCACAGGAGGCTCTAAGGAACCGCAGCAGCCTCATGGGGCCAGGGAAACAAACCCAAGTTTACATTGTCCTGTAGCTTTAAAACCCCAGTCGGGCAGGGGTGGGGGTAGATGCCCCCACGGTTTGGCCCTGGAGCCAGGGCAGAGGAGCACAGGACCTGCCTGGAGAGGGTCCCCCCCTGCTCAAGGAAGAGGACACAGCACAAGGGCATGTTGCCCGTGGCTGGGAACACAGCCCAGCCTCCAAGATACAGGGGATCATGTTAGAAATAGCAGCATTGGGCAAGCCAGGCTGCTGTGGGCCATGGAGGGTCGCCCTGCAGGCCACTGTGTGAGGGGCCTGAGGAGGCCAAGGCCCAGGGCGCTGCCTGGAATGGGGACAGCAGCCCCTCAGGACCATGGGAGGATGAGGGGGACCCGGATGTCCTGCCGTGCCTTGGGCTGCACCACCTGCCTGCTGCCCAAAGCCGGGAGGCAGCCCAAGGTTGACACTCGGGATGTGAGCCTGGAATCCGGACCTGCTCACTAGGGTAGACGAGTGTGTGGCTGTGCTGGCCGAGCACAGCAGCTCCTGCCACGTTGGGAGGGCGTGCCTCGCTTTGACGCAGAGGCCACCGAGCAACGGAAGGTCTAACAGCAAGGTCACCGGACTTGAGGCCTTTGTCGGAGATGGGTGCCGGCATGGCCAGAACGGAGGAGCAGGTCGCAGGCCACGCCGGGGATTTTCCCCAGTACCTTCGGGAAGCTCCTGCACACAACTGACAGGCCCTTCTTCAAGGCACCCTTCAGCAGGTCGGCTAGGGGACCCCTCCCCCCCACCCCCGTCCTGTTCCAGACCGAAGACCACTCTCCCCGTTGCAGCATAAGACCTGGGCTCTGAGTCTGCGGACAGCACTGTGGGAGGATGTGGAGATCAGCCCGAATATTCATTAAACCAGTTGAAAGTCCTCTTGCTGGGCATCTGTGATGTTGGAGTATGGAATTTTAAAGGTTATTTTTTGCACACCGTTTCCTACCATGTTCATTATTTCACATAGGATGTATGATTTTCTGTCTTCCACTTCTAACCGGAAAGCTGCTTGGTTGGGGGGTGGGAGAAGCAAAACGAATGAACTGGTCTGTGCACTGTGGCAGAACTGTTATTTTTATGGATTTTACAGCTCAACTAACAGTGTTACCTTTTCAAGATTTATATATTTATATACTCTTAAGAAAAACCACTGAGCCGTTAAAGCCTTGTTATTCAATCCTAATAGTGATTCAGTTTTCTATAGTTTACTTTTAGGGTAGAAAGTAAATTATTTAACATTACATTAAACTTCCCAGATCATGGATTGTAAACCGAAGGAAATTATACAATTTCTGAGAAAATGTATTGGTTTATTTAAACTAATTCTAAAGTTGTCTTTGCAAGTATGACCTCGGAATCCTGTCCATAGCAAACATACCTACATATGGCTGCCAACGTTTGGTTTATAATCAGAATATTAACAAAAATCGTAAATTTTATTAGAAAAGCTTTCCTTTTGAAAAGAATAGCAGTATTATTTTTCTTCTCAGTAGTATTGTAACAAAGTTAGTGACTCTCCTTGCTCCTCACCTTTGGAGGGCAACCTTGGAGCAGAGCCACAGGGAGGGGCCGGCGACCACCCGACACGTGGGGACAGCTGTGCTACAGATGGTAAGGCTGTCGGGAATGGGCCGGGGTGGGAGGAAAACAGCAAAGCCTATTCTGGTCAGGTGGTTTTTGTTCAAAGGCAAAGACAACGCAGTGTGCGTTCCCTTAGGGACAGAAAAGGGTTAAGGATCGGCCGGCTGTGTGGGCAGGTGAGGGAGCAGTCACCATGCAGCTGGCTGCTTCCATTGAGCTGGTGAGAAGACCCCGGAAAGGAGATGGGAAGGTTGGGAAGGCAGCCCCACGAAGGGGTGCAGGCCCATGGGCACAAGGGTGCCCCTCGGTACAGCTGGCACTCGGCACGCGCAAGCCCACTGCCCTCATTCAGCCTCAGTTGCCAGTTGTGCTGGCCTCTTAAGATCTGACTGCCACATAAATCGGCCCCGTGTCCTTTTAACTTGGGTGCTCTTTCACGGGCCCTGGGAAGCCGGTTGTCTGGAGACAACTTGTCAGGTGGTTATTGTGCGGTACAGGCAGGTGGGAAGTTTTTGGCAACTTCCCAGGTCAAGCATCTCTTCCCTCCTCTGGGCTACAGAGTGGGGTGAGAACACCTGCTCTTCCAGCTCCCCTGCAGACAGGATGTCCGGGGACAGCAGCCCGAATCCCTGCAGCTTGCCAACCCTGGTGAGCGGGATGCAGCCGGAGCCCTTTCCCAGTTCACAGAAGCCTCTCCTTTCAAAAGGAGGTTGCCAGGTGCCACTCTGGTTGCCTCGATAGCTTGCAACCAAATCTCTGCCCAGATGTGGTTGAAAAGGCACTGCCCTTACCTTCCTGTGGCTGTTTTCATGGTGGTCTGCGCCGGTGTAGGTCAAACATGATGCCACACACAGAGCTGCCTGCCTGGTGGATGGATGGGACGAGCATAAAAAGTCAGCCCAGGGATCCTGAAAAGATGCAGGTAAGTGTAATCAGTTGGTTCTTAAGATGGTAATTAGTGTATCGCTGGTGTGATAATTCACGCACCAAACAAAGCATGGAGAGCAAGATTGTCAAGTCCAAGGCTGATTAGGAGTTACAGGTTCTGAGGGGCATGTGGGTGGCTCGGCCAGTAAGCCCCTGACTTCAGCTCAGGTCATGATCTCACAGTTCATGAATTTGAGGCTCACTTAAAGGGGTGAGCTTGAGCCCTGCTTCAGGTAAAACATGACCCCTGGGTGAGCCCCGCATCTCTCTCTCTGCCCCCTTGCTCACTTGTGCCCTCTTCAAAAAAAAGAGTTACAGGTTCGGAGCATCCCTTTCCTATATGGTAAGTCAGACCAAGACCTAACAATTCCCAATTTGACAGATTGAGGGCAAGTCCTGGTTCATTTTAGTTCCCTCTGAGCACCACCCACTTGGAGAACTGGGATCAGTTTAAAATACTTCCTTTCATCCGCTGAACTAGATATAAGAGCCAGTATCAGAGCGCCCACTGCTCAGGTTCTTGCTGGCCCCTTGGCTTTCTCCCTAGAGCTTCTCTGTCCTATTCAAAAGGATGGTTCTTTTCCCAGCGACAAGGGAGTTGATGGAATTTGGCCTGAACTTCAAAACTGGGTTTTCTTGCTCCAGGTTCTTGTGGCCAGGAGAGCTTGTCCAGTGTGAAGGAAGAGTTCTGTGCTGACCCCTCGGTTAGGGGCTGCCTGTCATCACAGGACATCCTTGGCTTTTTGGTGTTGACCATTTTTATTTTAATCAGGATGAATCCCCATTTACTGAACAAGTGTCTTTCTGGAGTATGACTTGGAGAGGAACCGCTCTGACGTCCCTAAGGCAGCTTCATGGACCTGAGGCACACCGATCTTCCAGGCTCCCAGGCTATATACACTACTTTGCTTTTCACTGCAAATGCCTTGATCTTTCTTCCTGGTAGAAAACAGGACAAGTCTCAGTCTTGCAAGCACACAGATCAGTTTCACCTCCTGTTTCCTCCAGACAGACCTGACTGAGCTCATTAATCGACCCATGAGGCCCTACAAAGGGGAAGGGATGGGGGTGAGGGGAAACCCTCACTTGAGACTGAAGGTCTTGCCCTATGGTGCGTAAGTTGCTTGCCTCGTCATCCATGTGGGCCACGTCCCTGTGGTGGGACAGCTTGGATTGGCACGAGTTTCTACCCACTGGGTGACGCATCATCTGGGAAGCTTCTAAAAAATACCAGTGCCTACAGCCCTAGCGTAGGTATTTTTCAGAAGCTTTCCCGGGTGAACTGAATGGAAGGTCAGGGTTGAGACGCTTCAAGTGTGGGCAGAGGAAACCAGAAAAGCAGGGTCAGGAAGAGGAAGTCCATGGTACCAGGGGCAAAGCTGAGAAGCGGACTGGCTCCCTGCAGGGGGAGTCTCCTCTCCTGCTGTCTCCAATAGGAACCACTCCTGGCTGGCTGGCTGGCACACCAGGGACAAGTAACTGCTCAGAGTTGTAGGCCTGCACTTCTCTCACCCCGTGCACACGTGCACACAGCACTACTTGCAAGGTCAGCAGCTTTCCGAAGCCCCTGCAAAAAGAGCAGCCAGGGCAAGAACCCCTCTATAAAGGGGGAAGGCAGGAGCAGTTTCTGACTCCAGTTGAGGACAGTGCCATTAACAAGGATCTGTGGCCACAAGCACGTGGCCACAAGACGCCCCCCCCCCCCCCCCAGACTAGACACATCCTGAACATCATCTGGAGGCTGGGGCTCCTTAAAAACTCACTTGTCTTTAAGTTTGAGCCTGTCCTCTCTCACCATTTCTGTTCTTTAGAAGGGAAAAACCATCATAAGCACTCTCTGGTTATCCCACCAAAGTAGCTCACAGAACAGAGTAAGTTCCTGCCTCCTCACATCTCAAAGAGATCAAGCCCTGTCTCCGCTGGAGACTCCTCATTGGGTCTTCCTCTGATGATCCCCAGGGGACTCCTGCCCAGGAGTCAGGCAGGGGTTCTGTTTCCTGCCCGGAGGCCACTGCAAGTGCCCCCGGGAAGCTAAGCCACCCACAGCGGGCTGCCACTGCCCACTCTGCCCGCAGTTGTGTCCCAGAAAGCCCCTGCCCGAGTCTGCACTCACCCCGGGCTTCAGCTGCGTGGCATTCAGGCTGTCACGCCGGGCTGCTCTTGCTTTACTCAACACAAAGCTGTTTTCCCAAGACTTCAGCTGGCCTCCAGAAGGACCAAGTCGGGAACAGGCCCTGGTGTCCACCTGGGACCAGAATCACTGGCCGGCCTTGGTGTGTGTCTGCCCCAGGTGATTTTCTGTCTGGGCTCCCTTTTTCCTGTCACAGGCCCTCGGGGTCACCCCCAACAAGATTCACTTGCTCTGAATCTTAGAAACTGGGCTTTTAGAAAAGATTTTACCACCCAACGTGGGTCTTGACCTCAAAACCCCGAGATTAAGAGTCGCATGCTCCACCAACCTAGCCAGCCAGGCGCCCCAGAAATTAAGCTTTTTAAATCCTATTCTTTTAAGGCCTCCGCATCCTTAACCGATTCACCGGCACCCCCTTAGCAAAGAGGAAAGTGCTCTGCTTCTGAGCACATTCTCCTCACTGGGCGGGAGGGGATGGGGGAAGGGACAAGAAAAGGACTTCCCAGCACCTTCTCACAAGACACCCGATGACTGTGAGTCTGACTCCTTCCTGCCTTTTGTCTGTTTAGCGTAATTCTAGAAACCTCACAGTTCTGTCACACAGAAGCCAGGCCTGTGGACACAGCAGCGTGGGAGACGGAGAGAGGAACTTTCCTGAAGCGGGCTGAGGGGAACGGCCTTGCTCATCCATCCAAGCTTAAGATCTGGCTTGCCCACTGAATAAATCAGATGTGAAACGTTTCTAGTTTTTCTGGCTCCCCCACAAAATAAAGTCAGCAGATGTGAAACATATTTACGTTTTTATTTAGGAACAATCAAAAGATCTGAAGTACCATTTCGGCCCATATCAAATTGTATACGCAGTTTGTCCCTGCTCCCTCCCTTCTCCAAATCCACAGATACAAAATCTAGGAAATGTGCAATTTGCATCTTAGAAATAGCAGCATCCCCACAGGGGACCTCGTGAGGCCTGGAGGCAGCCCAGAGAGGACAGCCCACCCCCACCTCAGCATAGCCACTGTCCGAAGGCGAGTTACGGCTTTCCGTTAAGAACACGTACTCTGGATAAAGAACTCCCATTCCACCCTGGCCTGACCGACAAAAGTGTGCCCCCTTGGTTTGGTCTCATTCCTGGCCACCGCAGCCAGGGGACCCTCTTGTATAGTTTGGTGAAGTTGCAGATTGCCTCTGGGCAAACAGGGCAGTTGTCTCTTAGCACCAAGGTGACCACGTCTTTCAGCCATCTCTCTGGGAGGCGCACTAAAGCTGACTGCACCCCAGCCATTCCCAGGGCCTCCGGTCACTCCGAAGACCAGAAGGTAAATAAATGGATGGTAGAAAACCAGGAGTCAGCACTCTCAGGCAGGACCCCGCAGCTCTGGCAACCTCCCTGACTTCCACAAAGACTGTGCTCAGTTAACTTTCAATGGACAATGGCCGGCAGGGGAGAGGGGAAGGTTGGCTGGCGTTTGCTTCGTAATAACGATTATGGCACAATCGGGTTTTCCCGACATGGCTAAATGGCGCGGCAGCGCGGGAACGCCTCTGCACGGGCCACCCCTTCTCCCCTGGCCCGAGGACCACGCTGGGTCCGTACTGAGGGCGGCCCGGCTCCCCCTCCAGCATTTCAAGCAAACTGCAAGAATGAGGTCACTGTGTGGGGGCAGGAACCAAGGATGAGTGACAATCTCTCTCTTTAAACACAAATGACAGAACAGCTACCACGTGAGTAGATTGTTACCCTCCACCAGTGTATCTACTCTGGGGTTTGACTCCTGGGAAAGACCACGCACTTGTAGCTTTCTATATTCAGGGACTCCAAACAGTCTTTACCCTGGACAATTTACCTTCGGCTCCAGCCGAATGCTTCTTCCAAATACTCCTAAGTCACCCACTTATAGTGGAAAGGAACAACAGTTATAAAAGCATTAGCCAGGAAAAGCTATTCATCAACATTCAAGTGCTCAGGGATACGCACGTGCACACAGAGGAGGGCCAGGCTCCAGAAGAAGAGGCACTAACGGCAGGTGGACGCTCAGACCCCTCTCCGGTACCCTGGCTTGCCACCTGCCCCCAGCGGACAGCAGAAGAGAAGGCAGCTACCCCTGCCCCCGCCAGAAGCGCCCTGCTCGCTGTGCAGACCCCTCCTTCTGGCTCCAGCCTGAGCAGCCACAAGGGCCAGGCGCTGAGGGCTGCTAAAGCCTTGGGGCTGGTGACAGCAGAGCAGTAGCCATATGCTCTTTGCGGATCCTGGCGGTCCTGCAAACCAAGGAGAGCGTTTTTAAAAGTCAAGGCAGCAGGTGCTTGCTCCCACCCTTGTCCATGGGGTGACCAGCGCCTGCCTAGGCCGTGCCGGGCATCAGGTTTCTGCCCCTGCTCCGGACTTTGGCAGGTAGAATGGTTGCTTCCTGCTGGATCCGGGCTGTCCGATCTCCAGTCTGGTGAAGGACTAGGACCCTATTCAAAGGACAGGCCAGGTTAGTGGCCAGTCTTCACAAGTGCGCTCAGGACTGAAGAACAGAAAAGCAGACCCTGGATCACCCCCCGGGCCAAATGCCCTGAGCCCTTTCCTTTACACCCCCCACATACAGATGCTGGGTGGCTCAGTGAACTGCCTTCCTGGGACGACCGGTGCCAAGGTACACAACACAGGCCTCGCCATTCCGTGTGGGACTTAGAGCTTGCCTGGGTGGCACTCATGATCGTCACCTCTACCCAGGCACTTGGCCCAAATCAAAACCCATCACTTTGCTGAGACGTTACCTAGTTTTCTCAGTCCTGGTGTCGCACAGCCTGGCTGTTCTAAGTGGCCAGAGAAACAGCACGATGGTTACCTCAGATCGAAGCCGGGCTTGGGGAGGGGTCCATTCAAAAGAAAGCTCGGCTCCCCACTCCCTGCTTTCTCAGGTGCCAGACGGTCCCCAAGCCATGCGGAGATGCGCCCCAAGGTCTGGGCAGGAAGAAGGCTGGGCGAGCCTGTGCTCCTCAGCAAAGCAGTGGAGTCAGGAGACCTGGAGACTGGGCCCCAGGCAGTAGTGAGGAGAGCCCAGCCCTGTTTGCCTCCTGCCCCAGGAAGCTGCTGGCTCTGGCCTGGAAGTAGCTGTGTGGACCCTAGCACATCTACAGGATTTTTCTTCTCCGGCTTACAACTGAGCCTTCCACATTGATAAGATAAAGGAAAATGTAAACTTAATACAAAAGGTGGGTCAAATCAATAACCTGCCCTGAGTAAACTCTGAGCAAGGAAAAGGGGGGAAAATTAGAAAAAACCCAAATTTCAGGTTTGGTTTGGCTGGTTCTCTTCTACAAAGTGCCTTTATCCACGTGGGCTGTGGCATTTAAACTGACAAAGCTGCTCCAACCCAAGGATCTCGGTACAAGAAGAGAACAGGCAGACACAAGGCAACAGGGCCGAGAGCGGGCAGCACAGGCAGGCTGCCGAGGAGGGTGTGCGGACAAGGCGAGCACCCAGCCAGAAAGGCTAACGCCCACCCTCCATGGAAGGCGGCCCGGCACAGATGTCCCAGAGCCAGAGGGGAGAGGGAGGTGACACAGGACCTGTGCAGGATAAGAGCCACAACTCAGCCTGGAAAACCTGCAGAAACTTCCCGGTGGGTCAGCCTCCCACGGCCAGCTCGGACGGCACCGTCAATACAGCACCCTGCCCAGCTCCTGCACCTGTCCTTCCGGAAAGCAGGCCTTCAGGTCCTGATGCTTTGGTCACCCACACAGCTTGGCCAAGCCAGGAGCTCTAAGTCACATGATGCTACCAAACCCCAAACACCCAACAGGCCATCCAACACTCTGGAACCCTCGACTCCCGAAAATGGGAACGCTCCTCTCAAATCAAAAAGCTCTTTAATAGTCAAGAATTAAAATAAGTAATCAAAATATGCAAAGTAGGGGTGCCTGGGTGGCTCAGTTGGTTAAGCATCCAACTTCGGCTCAGGTCATGATCTGGCAGTTCGTGGGTTTGAGCCCTGTGTCGGGCTCTGTGCTGACAGCTCAGAGCCTGGAGCCTGCTTCGGATTCTGTGTCTGTCTCTCTCTCTGCCTCTGTCCCAATTTGCGCTCTGTTTCTCTCTCTCAAAAAAAAAAAAACACATGAAAAAAATTTTTTTAAATATGCAAA
The DNA here is from genome assembly GCF_023721935.1 of Panthera uncia. Taxonomy (NCBI): domain Eukaryota; kingdom Metazoa; phylum Chordata; class Mammalia; order Carnivora; family Felidae; genus Panthera; species Panthera uncia. Next base: position 18,690,493 of record NW_026057578.1, on the reverse strand, counting down.
GTGTATGTATCATAAATTCAGATTTCTCTGATCAGAATGATGATCTAGTTTCACCTATTAAAACTGGATCTACAACTCCGTGTAAAAATATTAATAAACCAAACGTGCAAGACAGGCAACAAGAAACACCAAAGATTTTACTACCGTGACAAGTCCAAGTGCGTCGGGAGAAGAGGGGAACGACCAGTCACTTTAGGAAACCCCGTCCCACCTCTCTCAGCTCTACAGCCCACAGACTGCCTTCTTAATGGAGGCGACGTCACAGACACCCTCCGGCGGTGTGCAAAACCGCAGTGATCTGTCTCACAACAGGACAGGGGCCCGACGCACGGGGTGCAGTTCCGGTTCTGGGCCAGCGTGCTTCCGCGTGCCGGGGCAGCTGTATTCCTCAAGCGCCCAAAGCCCTGTGCACCTGCTGCAACATCTCCTGGGCCACCTGCTCGCTGACCTCTCTTGCCTTCACCTTTCATTGTCTGAGGCTCCAACCCCACTACCCAATCCAGTCCAAGAGCACAGTGGGGGGAGGAACCATCTAGTCTGCGTGGCTCCTTACCTGGGCGGTCCTGCCATGTGCGGGGTGGCCCTGGGCGCCGGGAGAGCAAACATCTGTGAGGAAAACACGCCCAGGCGGCAGCACCGGACGGAGCTTTCCCACCTTTCAAAGACAGGCTGGTGCCGAGGCGGGGTCCCTATGTCCTGCACCAACTCGTCTACCACGTAATTCGTTTTTTGTTTTGCTGTTTGGGTTGTAAATGAAATACGAACACAAATTAAATAACCAAGAAAACCCTCTCTAAAGACACAACCCTCTGGCCAGTATGTGCAGGACTTGGAGCGAGGCCCGCAGGGTGGTGTCTCAGACACTGATGGTTTCCGGCTGGGCCACCCCAGCCGTACCTGGGATCCCAGCACTGCCTTCAACACAGGCTACTGTCCCCGGCACCCACACGCCACTAGATTCCTCAGGTGCACACCTCAGATGTACATCTTCTGAGTAAAGTATCAAAGTGAGTATTTGTCCTGTATCTGTGTGTATATATAAATTAATCTGCATGTACATAAACACTAAAGGAAAAATCCCAGGTGTCTGTTCTCTGAAGGAAGAATCACTCACCACTCTTGGCAATTCTGGAAACAGGCCTTTGGGGCTAAAGAGCTTCACACTCAGATGGAAAGGACACAAACATGGGGTGCAAAACTTGCCAAGTACTCACTTGTTAACAACTAAGAGGTGGTCCCTACAGGGCCCGGGAGAAGAGAAGACACTTTAGAAGAACAGGGGCTCAAGGGCTTGGGGTTGGCAAAGACAGCTCCTCTCCTGGAAGGCAGAAGGCGCCACCACCACCTTCAGTCCTTGGAGCCAAGCCAGCACAGTGCCCCACGCAGTTCAGTTCCCGCGTGGGGTTGGGGAGAAGGACGACGCCTAGCCCACCACCAGGGTTTCTTGCCCAAAGGCCCTGCCACTCACCCAGCCTGGGCCCGGGAGGAGCGTGCTCATGAGGTCGCGGTGCTTTGGGAAGCGGGTGGTCCCCAGAAGGTGAGAAGTACATGTGAGGGGCCTTCCGCCTGCCCCACCCTCCATCCGCTGCTCTCAGAGCAGCCCGTCTTGGGGAAAGAAGGATTTACCATGTAGTACAGCTCTGTAAGCAAGTTCCCCAGTGTTGCAAAAGCACCTTTTCCTGTGATTTTCTCAAAACAAAAAAAACGGATGGGAGGATTAGGCTAAAGTAGACCAAGATTTTGTTTCCAAGTTTTGGGGACAAAAATGCAGAACTTGAAAAATCCTCACAAGCACCCGTCCGGTGATGTCCAGCACCCAGCCAGGCCCTTGGCTTGAGGGCCGCGAGTACTCTGGGCGTCCCGCCAGGAACCCCCGCGTGCAAGCCCACCCCAGCTCTGAGAACTCCGGAGTCCCAGATCCTGTCAGCTCTCACTCGGACTACTGGCTGAGTGCAGGTCTTCCTTCCCACCCAAAGGCAGCCTTGAAGCGAGTGTGGGTCAAGGGCTCTGAAAACCACAGCGGCCAAAGCCACCTGCCGGGGCTGCGCGCTTCCACTTTAAGCCCCCTTTTTCTCAATTTCCCTCTCACTCTCAACACATCTAGATTAAAAACAAAAACAAAAATGTGGGCACATAGGTCAGTACATCAGGCTTGACAACAAACGTTTCTCTAAGGTGATTTGAGAACTGAAAAGTTCTGGTCCATGCTTCCGACGCCCATGAAAAAGGAGAAGGGCTGTAAGGACTTTCGGGCAGGACGAGCACGCGCCATCACGTACAAACCACAGGGACCGGCGCTTCTGCACAGATTATCATCCCGCAGGGCGACGCGAGCCCGGCGTGACAGCAGAGACCTCTTCAAAAGCCCTGCCTTCGTGGAGGAGCGCATAGGTACGCCTCTGAGTGTGCGGTGCCCCCGGCCCGCTGCCGAGGGGACGCGTGGCCCCAGGGATCTCTAGAGAAGAGACACGGGGCATGTTCAGAGATGACGTAGACGGCAATGTACTGCTTGCTAACCAAAGTTTCTATGTAATGAAAGTGTTTACAATCTGACGTTTTATTAAATGTGTATAGGCAGATTTATATGTTAAAAACTTGATTTGTGTCTATGAATATGAAATCTGAACTATTTTATCCACTGGAAGGCAAAGGAAAGGTCCTACATTGTGGGAGGAAGAACTGACGAGGACTCTGCGATCCCCGCTGGCTGGCTCTCTTGGTGGTGGCGGGCCCAAGGTGGCAGTGGGCTCCGGGCTGGCAGCGACGCCTCCAGAAGCTCTCGTGTGTGCCCAGCGGCGGGCGTGGGAACAGCATGTGGCAGCGGAGAGTCGGGTGGAGCCCCTTCACGTGGCAGGCGGCATCCCAGACTGGCCAGTCCTTCAGTGTAATCAGTTCAAATTCAGTCCGTTTCTGAGGAGAGAACACATGCCTGTCACCTCCCCATTAGCTGCTGCTCGTATAGCCCCCAAAGCAGCCTGATCCTCACCGTGCCAGGGTGCTACCGCTGGCTCCACGGACCTCTTAATGCCACGAGCAATGCCTTCCTGCCAGCCACTCCTCCATTCTCCAGCCCAAGGGACCATGACTCAAACCCATTCATCCCAACTCCAGGCTGGCCATTTTTTTTTTTTTTTTTAGTTGTGATAAAATATACATAACATAAAACTTACCATTTTAACTATTTTTGAACGTACAATTAAATGGCTTTAAATATATTCACAGGGCTGTGTAACCACCACCCTATTTCCAGCTAACCAAGAATACACTTAAGGGAAATTTTAATTTAAAACAAAAAATGAAATTAGTTTATTCTAGTTGCCAGCAAGCGAGGGTGGGCATTCCCGAGGGGCAGGCCCAGGGCTGGAGAAGGTGCCTGAGGCAACCAGCCCTGTGAAGCCACTCCTGTTCCCTGGGGCCCATCACTCCCTACGAGGACCTCAGTGACTCATGGGGGCCCAGAAGAAAACAAGGTCAAGTCTGGAAATATCAGGTCCTGGAACCAACTTCTAAATGTCCCCAGATCGGAGAATCTGAGAATCCAGATACTTCCTCAGTTTCCACAGCCTCCTGTGAAGAGCTAAGTTTCATCGCTCCTGGCCATCCTGTGATGAGGGAGGCCTCTACGGAGACACATACTCAAAGGTGGGGAGGGAAAGGACGGGCTGGGAACTCGGGTCAGGATCCAATACTGACAATGTGACTTATCTGTGGCTACAAAACTACCTTCAATAAAATCATCTCAAGTTTTCTTTCAAGTTCTAATAATCCCAGAAATATGATCCAGAGAAGCTGAGGAACAAAATGCAGGCTTTTGATTCCACAAGAAGGAAGATGACTTTCTATTACTTCAAATCAGAAAGAACAACAAATCAGAAAGAAATACAAATTTATAGGACTTTCATCATTTAAAAAAAAGCGCTTCACGTATCTGAGGACAATTAAAGCCCCTCTTTCCTTCTGCTTGCCAAGATGAGTTGAATTTCCTCAACAGCCCCACTGCTCTCTCCTATGCAGGGGTGGTGGGTCTGCCGGACTCAGATGGCGCTTTGACCTGTTCTCCGATTGCTAAGAAATGGCTAGAAAAGCTGGCACCCTCGTAGGTTCACTGTGTTCCCGCCCCCTGCACAGGTTTGGAGAAACGCGAAACAAAATAAAAACACAACTCTCCACCCTGTGTCAGAGTCACATCCTGTGCCGATCGCTCCTGCTGTGGGGCAGCCTCAGAGATGGCAGGCACCTCCGGGCCATCGGGGACCTCCTACCCTCCCCACGGAGGACGGCCCCGCACTCCCAGGGGCCTCCTTACCCAGCTCCAGTGCAGCCTGGGGACTCGGCGCGTCAGAGGGCTCCGAGCTGGCCTCGGGGGCTCCGGGCTCCCACGACTCACTGTTCTCGGACACCTCCGAGTACCCGTCACCAGTCCCTCTGTGAGCCGCCGCGGGCTCACTGGCGCCCTGGTCCTCGCCGCCCGTGTCCGCCACGGCCCGGGTCTCCTCGCCCATCTTCTCAGCGAACCACTGCTTGACCTGCTGGGAGCTCATCTGGGTCTTGTCGCACAGGCTCTGCAGGTCCCGCTCGAACAGTGTCTGGTGCCTCAGGTAGTAGTCCTGCAGCAGCTCCCGGCTGCCAGGGGCGACCGCCAGCAGCCCCGGGGGGAAGTTGCCCCGCTTGTAGTCCTCGTACCACTTGAGCTGGCCGTTTTTCAGGGCGTACCTGCTGTCCCCGAACCAGCGCACCACCTCGGGCCGCGGCAGGCCGGTCTGTGCCATGATGGAGTCGTAGTCCTGGTTGCTGGGCCACCGCGTCTGCACGAAGAGCTGCCGCAGCAGGTGCCGCTGCTGGGCCGTCTTCTTGCAGCTCGCCTTGCCCGGGGGCTGCTCGGCCGGCTCGCCGGGCCCGCCGTCCCCGGGCTCGCAGGCGCCCAGCCCCGGGAGCTCGCCCTTGCCGTTGGCTTCGGTGACTCGCAGGTTCTTGAGGTTGATCTTGATGGGGCTGACCTTGCGCTCGGCCAGCGTGTGGCCACCGGCTCCTTCTGGGGAGCCGTCTCCGCCAGGGACCCTCAGGTCGCCAGCCAGCTCCTCTTCTCCCACCTCGTCCTCCGCAGCCGCCGCCGCCTCCTCCGGAGCGGCGCCCTCATCGGCCCTCTTGGTGTCCTCGGCGCTCACTTTCTTGCGTCTCTCCGAGAACCAGCTGTCGATCTCCCTCCGAGTCATCTTGGTTTCAGTCCGCAGGCGGTCCAGCTCCTCATCGGGAGGAAGGGGGTTTTGTGCAAAACTGCTCTCCAGGGCTCGGAGCTGCTCGGGGGCTCGCTCCTTGTACCTGGTCGGCGTGAAGTCGGGGGTCTGGTGCCAGGCCTGCCGTCTGGCTGAAGGAGGGGCGGCCAGGGTGGCCGCCGGTGGGACGCAGGGCCCCTCCGGGGCCTTGGCCGCTGGGGCGAAGGGCGTGTCTGGCCCGGGCTCGAGGACGACGGGGCCATGGTCGCCGGGCAGCACGGGCCTGGAGCCCTTCAGGTTCCGGCAGTGGTACCTGCGGTCGCTGAACCACTTACGCACCTCTCTGGTGCTGAGGCCCGTCACTTTGGTCAGATGCTCCACCTCGCTCTGGCCCGGGAACTGGTTCCGACAGAAGCTTCCTTTCAGAGCCGACAGCTGCTCATGAGACTTCTTGTTTTTGTAGATGCTGGCGTCGAGGAAGGCCTGGGAGGTGATGCTGGGGCACGCCGTGAGCAGCGACTGAGCCGCGTTCACCACCTTCACAGCTGACGTCGTGTTGGAGCACACCGTGTTGATGGGCGCCACGGCGGGCGGCTTGGGGACGGACGTGACTGCCGGCGGCAGGGACGAGCCAGGCGCCTGCAGCCCGTTGGCCATCAGCGGCTGAGTGACCAGCAGGCCACCTGCCGTGCCCTCTGGCTGCCCCACCACGTGGCCTGGGAGGGCGGCCTGGATGAGGTGTTGGACGCCGCCGGCATTGGCGACCAGGGGCGTGTTGAGGACGGTGATCGTGGGCTGGGGCACAGACTGAATGACCGTATTGAACATCTTCTTCCGGGCGTCCTCGATCTCCTCAGGGGACCAGCTGATGCCCTGCTTCAGCCTTTGGGCCGTGAACCAGATCTTGAGCTGTTCCTCCGGATACTTGGTGACCACAGTCAGATAGCAGAGCTCAGCTTTGGTCGGGTAGGGGAACTTGTGGAACGAGTTCTTCAGAAAGCTGTTGGAGTCCATGGCCGCGTTGTAGGTGGGGATGCTGCTCAGGGGGATCATCACCTTGGGGAGGGACTTGGATGTGGGCGGCGGCTGGTGGTGGTGCTGGGTGCGCCCGGGGGGTGGCTGCTGCAGGGGGAGGAACTGGGCGAGGCCGGCTGGCAGGACTGGCACCGCTCCCATCGGGGGCCCGTTGGCCACGTGTGGCGCTTTCGCCGAGCCGGCGGCTGGCTGACCGACCGGGACCGCCCCGTCGACAAAGGAGTGGTCCCCCTCCTTCGCCTCGGTCTCCCCTGCCGACAGGTTTGGTAAGGCCGCGTCACCGACAGGCTGACTGGGGATGTTCTCCTTGAGCGTATGAATTTTTTTGGCTTCAGCTTTGCCTTTCATTATCTTCATGATTGGGGTTTTGGTAATAATGATTTCGGCCTGTCCGTCAGTCCCTTCGGTGTTGGGCTCACTCGAGACGTCGGGAGTGCAGGTGCTCTCGGGGACACTCTGCTCCACGACTACATGATTGTCTGGCTTGGCCACATTCCACACAAAGCTGGCTTCCCCCGAGTGACACTTGGCGTTGTGCAGAGAAAGCCCCTCAGGAGTTTTTGCCAGAAAACTGCATTCAGTGCATACAAAAGTTGGGTCCTTGTTAAAGTCTGTGTGCTCTGAGTTCATGTGCCCCACAAATTGGGTTATGTCCTGGGATCTGAAGTCACAGTATCTGCAGGAATAGGAATAGCCGTCTAAAGTGCTCCGGTGCCCATTGGCCAGTGTGGTGCCATCGGTACTGCTGGGCGTCTGGGTCACCTCCCCACTGCCCCCGGCGGGCACTTCAGGGGGCGGCTCTTGCTGGGGCCCCTCAGGCAAGGCCTCAGCCGGCTGGGCCTCCACACCGGTCTCCTGCAGCACCACCGCCTTCACCGGGATCATACACGGAGTGGTGGATTTCCTCTTGCTGGCCATGGCGACCACCGCTCTGGCTGATCGGGGTCGGGGGGGGGGCGGGTGGCAGGAGAGAGAGCTTGTCCTGTCCAGGGCCTCACTGTGGAAGTTCCGGCTGCTCCATGAGGGCCAAAGAAACGGTTTCTGAGGGCAGTTTTTTCAGTTGTTTGCAGAAGGCAAGTTTTTCCTATTAAACCTAAGGAGGAAGAGAAAACGGTGATTATGATCTCTCGGGCTCTGGCCACGCACTTCTCAGATGCCCACACACACTCAACTGCTTGCCTCCGATCACTGGGGCCTTTTCCCAAAGAAGGTCACCAGCAACTTGAATGTGAAGCCCCCCAAACACTAACAAAATCGTGCCCCAAAGAGTGCCCTGGGGGTGTTCCAGGGGATGTTCCATGCCCTGACAGACTTAAGCCATGCATTTTGTTTTGTATTTCCCTCTGTGTTCTTGTATTAAGTTACTCAGATTCAAAAGCCAAACAACAACAACAAAATAATCCTGTTTTGGACGCCCAAATTAATTCTGACCATGTCAGAGTGAGAACAAAACATCCTAGTGTAATTCTTGTTTAAATGTTTGGGCCAACAAGGGTTTTTCTTTTCATAGCCTTCCCACATATGACAACAAGACACCGCCTCTGCCTCCCCCAAGCCGGGCCCAGAGGCCAAGTCAGCCTCAGTGTGCGAAGTGGGTGCGGGGCTGCTGGCTGCCACAGGAGCCAGGCCTCCTTTGCGGCCTTTCCCTGTCGGCTGCCCTATCACACCCGGTCCAGGCCACGGAAGGGGGAGCACCTCCTAGTTACTGGCTGTATCCCAGACCGAAGCCGAAGCTCGGAGGGCCAGGGGAGCCACGGACCCACTTTGCGGTGCAGGAGTTCAGACTGTGGCATCACCTTGGGTGTGCATAATACACGTGACCTAGCATCGTGCTTACTTCCCTTTATATTTCCTTTGGTGCCTTTATTGTTCCTTAAAAGAAACAAACAAAACACTTTAACATCTTTGATCATTTGAAATTTGTTTCAAGGGCGCCTGAGTGGCTCAGTCGGTTAAGCGTCCGACTCTTGGTTTCGGCTCAGGTCATGATCTCGCGGCTCGGTTCGTGAGTTTAAGCCCCACATCGAGCTTCAGGCTGACAGTGCAGAGCCTGCTTGGGATTCTCTCCCCCCCCCTCCCTGCCCCTCCCCTGCGCGCGCGCGCTCTCTCTCTCTCTCTCCCTAAATAAACTTATTTTTTTTAATTTTTTTTAATGTTTATTTTTATTTTTGACAGAGAGAGAGAGAGAGAGAGAGAGAGAGAGACAGACAGACAGAGCATAAGCCGGGGAGGGGCAGAGAGAGAGAGGGAGACACAGAATCAGAAGCAGGCTCCAGGCTCTGAGCTGTCAGCACAGAGCCTGACGCGGGGCTCAAACTCACAGACTATGAGATCACGTCCTGAGCAGAAGTCGGACGCTCAACCGACTGAGCCACCCAGGTGCCCCAAAATTCTTTTTTTAATTTTTTTTTTTTACGTTTATTCACTTTTGAGAAACAGAACATGAGCAGGGAAGGGGCAGAGAGAGGGAGACACAAAATCCGAATAAAAAGAATTTTTTTTCAATGAAATTTGTTTCAAATGTTGGAGTGATTGGTTTATTTACATATAAAATCATTATAATTCTTTCATGAGATGCCATGAGAAAAGTGTTTCTGGGACCCCTATTATTAACATAGCAAACTGCAATACTGGTAATGACTAAAATAAATAGTAATTCTAATTCCAAAATCACCTTATCATCAGTATTTGGATTTAATATGAAAATGTAAAGAGACAAAATATCTCTACTCAAGTTCTTAAATACTCACAGCAAACTATTTTTCTGTAAGTCTAACCCTGATGATCATGACGATAAAAAATAATTCCTGTTAAAAAAAAAGTTGGGTGGGATAAGAATAAGCACACCAGACCTGACTACTTGTCGCCATTTCTCCCACTGATTTGAAATATCATGCACACTTTTTTTAAACTGAATTTTTAATTGTTAGGTAAAATACCTTAAAATTGATATTTAAGATAAAATATCAGTATTAAATAAAATAGATGAAACTAAAACTACCTGTAATTTTGTATACCCTTCAACCTAGTCCAAATGTCTTAACACATATTTTAGTCATACAAGGCACATACTTGTGTTTCGTTTTTGTTTTTTTTAAGTTTACTTATTTATTTTGAGAGACAGAGACAGCACCAGTGGGGGAAGGGAAGAGAGAGATGGTGAGAGAGAATCCCAAGCAGGCTCCACGCTGTCAGCACAGAGCCCGACGCAGGGCTCAAACCCACAAACCACAAGACCATGACCTGAGCCAAAATCAAGAGTCAGACGCTCAACTGACTAAGCCACCCAGGTGCCCTGTGTTTCATTTTTTTTAAATTGAAGATTTCATCATAAACATTTTCATTAAGCTTCCTAATGATATTATTCAATAGTTGCCTAATAAGGTCCCACTATGAACTTAATCACCCTCCCTGCTACTGAACTGGCTTCCAGTGTCCCACTGTCACTGACAGTGAAATGACCTCTGGGCATAGATAGGATGTATTTTTTCTATCATCCTGAGGCTAAAGGCACAGAAATGGGTTTATCACCTCCACAAGTATCAACATTTCTAACATCCTCTATTACTGGCAAACATTTTAAAGCAAGTGCTTTACAATTCCAAATCAGGAAAACTAAGCACAATGCAATTCTGTACACAGTGAGCAAATCAGATTTCCAGAGAAGTCACTGGGGACATCAAATAGAATATCTGAAAGTGCAAGTTACATAAGAAAAACCAGGTGAACTGGACTCCGTCAAAATTCAAACCGGTTGTGCTTCAAAGGCTGCCAGCAAGATAGTGACAAAGACAACTCACAGAAGGGGAGAATTTATTTGCAAGTCCTCCATCTGATAAGGGGCTTGTATCCAGCATATACGAAGAACTCTTACAACTCAACAATAAAAAGACAACCCAATTAAAAATTGGCAAAGGATTTGAACAGACCTTCCTCCAAAGAAGATCTACAAATGGCCAATAAGCATTAAAAAGTGCTCAACATCATTAGTCTTCAGGGAAGTGAAAAACCAAAACCACAAGGAGATACCACATCCCCACTGGGATAGCTACAATCACAGTGACAAATAACACGTACAGGTGGAGATGGGGGGAAGTCAGAGCCTTCGTACATTGCTGGCAGGACATAAGATGCCACAGCCACTTTGTAGATCAGTTGGCAGTTCTTCGACTTCACGTTAAATACCGAGTTACCAGAAAACCCAGTAATTCCAGTGCTAGGTATATACACAGAAGTAAGAATATGTTCATACAAACACTCGCACACAAACACTCATGGCATCACCATCACAATAGCCAAAAGGTGGAAACAATCTCAATGTGCACCAACAGATGGATGAATAAACAACATTTGGTATGTCTATGTAACTGGCTTATTATTATGCTGTAAAAAGGAACGAAGCACTGTTAAAATGCCCCAACACAGACAGAAACATGGTAACTGCAAGTATGCAGCTCCAAAATGCCACATTATATGACCACATTTGTAGGAAGTGCCCTGAAGAGGTAAATCCAAAGTGACAGAATGTAGAGTGGTGGTTGCCAAGGGCTGAGGGGAGAACGAGGAGTGACTGCTAACGCGTACGAGGTTTCTTTTGGGGTGATGAAATGTTCTAAGAACATGAAACGTTCTGAGATAGTTGTGATGATTGCAAAAAAACGTGAATATGCTGAAAACCACGAGAAGGACATCAAACCCAAGAGAGGTGGAGGATAGAAAGCTCTAGCACTCAGTTCTGTAGAGGAAGGGCATCATTCCCACTTATGAGGTCCCTATACAGGTGACATCATTTATCCGTGACACTTCCTGATTTACCTTGGTGCTCTTTTCTGTCCTGGGTAAAGATGAACAGCAGAGGTCGTGAACCTAAGGCTGGAGAGGAGGGAGAGAAGGAAGAGAATGCACAGCCACCAGCGAACAGCAGCCCCGGGGGCAAACGAAGAGACCATGTGCTCACCTGAAGGTGGCAGCCAGCAGAATTCAGGGGCAGGAAAGCACACAGCTCTGTCTACAGGGTGCAGGCACCCGAGACACTGCCATCACTGAGGTTTGGGATGGGGCTGGGCTTCACTGAGGAAGAGTTAAATTACGTTCCTGGCAATTTAGGCTGGGAGGTGGCCAACATAAAGATGGATTTGACTGGGGGACAAATACCCATGGCATTGAAAATTAAGTCTCAAAGTAGCCCCAAATTGTCATTCAAGTCAATGACCAAGGAGAGCAGTAACGATTCTGAGTGGGCCAGGGGTCAACGCTGAAGGTACCTGCAACGTAACGGTAGTGGGGGTAGAGTGGCCATACTTGCCAAAGTGTAGAGTGTTCAGTACTGCGGGAGGCATGTATATACACATCTTCTCAGTCCATTCCCACAACAAACCCTGGAGCAGGAACTACTATCATTCCCATTTTACAGACAAGAAAGGCAAGGCTCAGAGAAGACAGTAACCGCCTGAAGGGCACACAGCTGGGAAGCAGCAGAGACGGCCCAGGAACCTGGCAGTCTGGCTCCAGAGCCGGCAGCCTTAACCATTCCACACACACACATTGAGTAACCACAACACTGTTGGAATAAGGGGTGTGCAGGACTTCCAAAAATGCTGTTTCCCCCTCGATATTTATTAGGAAAAATTTTAAACATGCAACCAAGCTGAAGGAATTTTACAGTGAACACCCATATGCTCACCAAGTGGATGCTTACCGTGGGGCTGTTTTTAGCAACATTACCTTACCTTTAGGTAAGTTGAGTTTGCTTACTTGTCATGCATTTTTAACAGGGCATCCAATAAAAGAGGTACTTAAAGGGTAAAGCCCCAATTATCTAAAAAAACATTCATCCACAAGACTTTCATGGACCAGCTCTGACAAACGAGGCTCTAATTACCATGTGGAACTCCTAACTCAAGCCCTGAGTGACACTGGCGGATATAAATGCAAGGTTTTAAGCTGCCAAAGAGCCACAGACAAGGTCCAGGTGACAACTGCATGCTCATCATTCTTTGTAGAATCTTTTCTATACTCTGTCTTGAAAATTCATCTTGTAATTTTTTTTTAATAAGAAAAGCACCTAACTTAAAAAAATTTTGTTTAATGTTTATTTATTTTGAGAGAGAGAGAGAGAGAGAGAAGAATAAGTGAGCAGGGGAGGGGCAGGGAGAGGAAGAGGTAGAGAGACGGGTGAGGAGGAAACATGAGCGGAGGAGGGGCAGAGAGAGAGGGAAAGAGAGGATCCCAAGCAGGCTCTGTGCTGTCAGCATGTAGCCCGATGCAGGGCTTGAACTCACGTACTGTGAGATCATGATCCGAACTGAAATCGAGAGTCGGATGCTTAACCCACTGAGCCACCCAGGCACCCCTAGCATATAACTTTTTGAAAAGTCTGTCTTTGGGAATTCAGAGCCGCTCAATTCACTAAATTAGCAAAGTTGCAGCTATTAATCGCTACATTTCAAGACTACAAAATATCCATGTGGGGCTTGAAAAAAATGTTTACAGATAAAATTCTTAAAGTGTTTAACTTTACATTATAGATAAGAACTTTTTTTGTTGTTTTAATTCTGAGGAAGGAACTAGAAGCACAACGAGCTCAACAGGAGGACTCAACGTTTCGAAAGGCGACTCTCAGCAGACTCCTTCCAGGTCTGGCTGCCCTCCTAAACACACAGCCCACGACTTATCAGTAAGAACAGGAACCATGGGAGCAGCTGGCAGAGTTACAGAAACAGAACTTCACGGAGAGATCGTGGCATACTGCTCGTGGTTTTGAAAGATCAAACAGAGGACCACACAGGGGAAGAACCGGACTTCTATAATGAGGCTGGTTCGACAGATATGGGTATAGTCGAATATTTTACAGTGATCATCTTCCTATTTCGGGGGGCACAGTATGCTTTATTGAGACTGCATGACGGGGCAGGGTTCCCCAAGCCCCTCCCCTTTTTTGGGTGTCTGTAGGGAAACTGTGTAGACGTTGGGGTCCTTGGTGCATGGGCCCCGGAGGTCATCTGACACACCAAGGACTGGGCTGCCTCCTACGACTGTAACAGTGATACCCACTCTTCCAACTTCGCATTCTCTTAAAAACCGCCATGGAACAGACCGCAAAGGCGGTCCTGTGGTATAACAGACGCTATGTACATCTCAACTTTATCCAAGACAAAAACTTGCAGGTAGCCTTCTCTTTTTTTAAAGAAATTGTTAGCAATAGAGATTTACATTGAGATTTACCCTTTTTACTTCCTCTTTCAAATTATGCTCTTTATGTAGAAACTTCTCTCTCTCAGAAACAATGAACTGAAGTAAAATTCGTCCCTATTCACCCCAAAGACAGCTGGTGTTAATCTGGTGTCCATTTTTCAAATATGTTTTCTAGGCATAGATTATTATAACCACTTTTTAAACAACAAAATATGGAGTTGTATTTTACACCCCATTCTGCTCCTCGGTGTCTTCCGTGACAATGGGAAGAGTGGCAGAGTCCACAGTTTATATCATGCTTTTATTTTTTTTACGTGTATTTATTTTGAGAGGGACCGAGACAGCAAGAGTGGGGGAAGGGCAGAGAGACAGAGAGGGAGAGAGACAGAATCCCAAGCAGGCGCCGCACTGTCAGCACAGAGCCCGACGTGGGGCTCGAACCCACGAACAGTGAGATCATGACCCGAGCCAAAACCAAGAGTCAGATGCTTAACTGAGCCACCCACGCACCCCTCAGCTCGCTCTTTGAAATGATGTTCTAATTATGGGTGCATCATAATTTACTTAACCAATCCAGCTGTTAGCAGACATCTGCACATTTCTCTAGTTTTTAAGCTATTAGAGGCAATGGCTCAAAAACTGTCCCTGCATGTATTTTTGTGCTTTTGAGAATTTCTAAAATTCTGACTTTCTTATAAGAATTTCTTACTAGTAAAATATTGTTAGTAAAATACAAAGTTGTCCTCCAAATAGATATGATTTTCACTCTCGCCACCAGAGAACTAGAGTGCCCTCACTATCATTGCATATAGTTACTATTTCTAGTCTTTGCTAATTTGACACACAAAAAACTGGTCACGATTGTTTTAACTTGCATTTCTTTACAGGCATGGCTGAAAACCTTCTCACATATCATTGACATTTTGTAACAAATTCTTTTTGTCCATTGTTCTAGGGGATTTTGAGAGTCCTCCATATATATTTTTTTATTCCAGGATAGTTAACATATAGTGTGCTGTATTAGTTTCAGGGGTACAACATAGTGATTCAACAATCCCATATAGTACTCAGTGCTCATCATGACCGACAAGTGTACTCTTAATCCCCTTCAATAGTTTCCCCCATCCCGCCATCCACCTGCCCTCTGGTAACCATCAGTTTGTTCTCTCTAGGGAAGAGTCCATTTTTTGGTTTGTCTGTTATTTATTTTTTTTCCATTTCTTAAATTCCACATATGAGTGAAATCACAGGATATTTGTCTTTCTCAGACAGACTTATTTTGCTTAGCATTATAGAGAGTCCTCCATATATTAAGGAAATTGGCTCATAATCTGTCATAAATGAAGCTGTGGTTTATGCCAAGATTTCAAAGTGTCTTAAATATTAGAAAATTTCTTCAAAAAATTAATTTCATTAATTAATTAAAGGAGAAGAACCAAAACAGCATTTAATAAGATTATACTCTCAATTTTTTTTTAAGAGAGAGAGAGAGAATGAATGAATAAATGAATGAATCCTAAGCAGGCTCCACACTCAGCACGGAGCCCGATATGGGTTCAATCCCACAACCCTGGGATCCTGACCTGAGCCAAAATCAAGAGTCAGACGCTCAACTGACTGAGCCACCCAGGCTCTCTCAATTTTTTATTGTGGTAAAAACCACACACTATAAAATTTACCATCTCAACTACTTTGAAGTGTCCAGCACAGTAAACTATATGCACATTCTCGTGTATCCTATCTCCAGAACTCTCTTCATCTTGCAAAACTGAAACTGCATACCCACTGAACAACAATGGATCCCTTTTCCCCCCTCCCTAACCCCTGGAAACCATCATTCTACTTTCTGCTTCTGTGAGTCCAGCAAATTTAGATACCTCATAAAAGTAGAAGCATGCAGTATTTGTCTTTGTGTGACTGGCTTCTTTCACTTGGGATAATGTCCTCAAAGTTAATTCGTGTTATACCATGTGACAGGATTTCCTTCCTTTTTAAGGATGAATAGCATTCCATTGTACATATATGCCACATTTTATCCATTCATCTTTTGAAGAATATTTAGGATGCTTCCATGTTTGGCCTATTGTGAATAATGCTGCTGTGAACAAGGGTGTACAAATATCTCTCTGAACCCCGGCTTTTGATACTTTTGGATATATACCCCGAAGTAGGCTTGCTGGACATATGGTAGTTCTATTTCTGATTTTCTAAGAAGCTTCATAATATTTTCCATAGCAGCTACACCATTTTACATTCCCACCAACAATGAATTTCTCCACATCCTCACCAACACTTGTTATTTTCTGTTTGTTTCTTTGTTTGTTTGTTTGTTTTAATGGTGACCACCCTAACGTGTATGAGGTAATACCTCATTTGGTTTGATTTGAATTTCCCTAATGATTAGTGATGCTGAACATCTTTGCATATACTTGTTGGTCATTTGTACAGTTTCTTTGGAGAAAAGTCTATTCAAGTGCTTGGTTCATTTTTCAATCAGGTTATTTGTTGTGTTATAGGATTTCTTTATATATTCTAGACACTAATCCTTATCAGATAAACACAGTTTGCAAGTATTTCCTCCTATTCCACAGGTCACCTTTTCAGTCTGTTAGATTGTTTCCTTTGAGGTGCAGAAATTTTTAAGTCTGATATAGTCAAATCTGATAGTCAAATTTGTCTATTTGTCTATAGTCATTGTCTATTTTCGCTTTTATTGCTTGTGCTTTCCATGTCATATCCAAGAAATCATTATCAAACCAATGTCATGAAGCCCTCACCCCTATATTTTCTTCTTGAAGTTTTATAGTTTCAGCTTTTATGTTTAGATCTTTCATCTATTTTGAGTTAATTTTTGTATATGGTGTGAGGTAACGGTCCAACTTCATTCTTTTGCACGTGGAGATCCAGTTTTTCCTGTACCATTTGTTGAAGGGACTATCCTTTCTCCATTGTGCAGTAGCCTTGGCACACCTGTTGGAAATCATTTAACTACATATGCAAGAGTTTATTTCTGGGCTATTATTCTGTTCCATTGGTCTATGTCCATCTTTATGCCAGTACCATACCATTTTTCTTACTGTAGCTTTGTAATATATTTTGAAATTAGGATTTGTTAGGCCTCCAGCTTTGCTTTCCTTTCTCAAGACTGTTTTGGCTATTCAGGGTCCTTTGAAATTCCATATGAATTTCAGGATTTTTCCCATTTCTGCAAAAAAAAAAATGCCATTAGGATTTTAATAAAAATTGCATTGAATCTGTAGATTGGTTTGAGTAGTAAGGACATTTTAGCAACATTAAGTCTTTTAATCCATGAACATAAGATGTCCTTCTTTTTACTTGGGTCTTCTTTAGTCTCTTTTGATACTGTTTTGTAGTGTTTGGTGTATGAGTCTTTGGGCTCTCTAGTTATTTTGTTCTTTTGAGGCGACTGTAAATGAGTCTGTTTTCCTATTTAGATTTTTCACTTCTAGTATATAGAAACACAACCGATTTTTGTGTGTTGATTTTGTGTCCTGCAACTTTGCTGAATTCTTTTGTTATGACAGTTATTTTTGTGGAAGCTTAAGGATTTTCTACATATATGATCATATCATCTGTGAAGAGAGATAATTTGACTTCTTCCTTTCCAAGTTGGATGCCTTTATTTTTCTTGACTAATTGCTCTGCTAAGATTTCCGGTAGTATGTTGAAATAGAAGTGGTGTGAGTGGGCATCCTTGACTTGCTCCTGATCTTAAAGGAAAAGCTTTCAGTTTTTTACCATTAAGCATAATGTTAGCTGTGGACTTTTCATATATGGCCTTTATTATGTCGAGGTAATTACCTTCCATTCCTAGTTTTTGGAGTGTTATCATGAAAGATGTCTAATCTTATCAAGTGCTCTTTCTGCATCAATTGAGATAATCCTATGGTTTTGGTCCCTCAGTCTGTTAATGTGGTATATTACATTAATTTTCATATGTAGTACATTCCTTGGGTTCCAGGAATAAGCCCACTTGGTTATGGTATATAATCCTTTTAATGTGCTATTGAATTTGATTTACTAGTATTTTGTTAAGCACTTTTGTATCAACAGTAATCAGAAATATGGTCAGTAGCTTTTTTGTTATATCTTTGTTTCAGTATCAGGGTAATGCTTACCTCATAAAATGAGTTTGGAAGTGTTCCCTTCTTTTCAATTTTTGGAAGAGTTTGAGAAGGTTTGGTGTCATTTTTTTAAATGCTTGGTAGAAATCTCCAGTGAAGCTGTCTGGTCCTGGGCTTTTCTTTGTGGAGAGCTTTTTGATTACTGATTCAAGTCTCCTTACTAGTTAGAAGTCTGACCAGATCTTTAGTAGTTCCTCATCATCTAGTCTTGGTAGGTTGTGTGTTTCCAGGAATGTATCCATTCTTTCTAGGTTACCCAATGTGTTGGCATATAATTGTTCCTAATAGTCTCCTGTGATCCTTTTAATTTTTGTGGCATCAGTTGTACTGTCTTCTCTTTCATCTCTGATTTTTGTCATTGGGTCTCCTCTCTTTTTTCTTAGTCTGGCTAAGGGCGTGCCAATTTGTTTTAAGGGTGTGCCAAAGTTTGTTGATCTTTTCAAAAAACCAACTCTGTTTCACTGGCTTCTATTGTTTTTCTATTCTGTTTTATTTTTGCTTTAATCTTTATTGTTCTCTTCCTTCTGCTAACTTTGGGATTAGTTTGTTCTTTTCCTAGTTCCTGGAGGTGCAGAGTGAGTTGTTGATTTGAGATCTTCCTTTTTTAAAATGTAGGCATTTACCACTATAAATGACCCTCTTAGTACTGCTTTTGCTGCATCCATAAGTTTTGGTATGTTATGTTTGTGTTTTCATTTGTTTCAAGATATTTTCCAGTTCCCCTTGTGATTTCTTTGACCCGTTGGTTGTTCAAGAGTGTGTTGTTTAGTTTCCACATATTTGTGGATTTTCCAGTTTTCTTTTTGCTAGTGATTTGTTTCATTTCATTTCATCTCATTTCCAACCACAAAGAAATGTGGTTGGAAAAGGCACTTGGTATAATTTCAATCTTTTAAAATTTGTTAGGGCTTTGTTTTACGTCCTAATATATGATCCATCCCAGAGAATGTTCCAGGTGCACTTGAGAAGAAGGCACATGCACATTCTGCTGTTGTTGAGTGGAGGGCTCTGTATGTGTCTCACAGGTCCAAATGGTCTCTACTATTGTTTAGGTCTAAACTCTCATTTTTTAAAAGATTTAGGAAATGAAGGAAAAAAAGAGGGAAACGTCCTGAGATAAAGGATTTCTACCAGAAACCACAACAAACATTACACCTAGTAGTGAAACACTCAACTCAGGAACAAGATAAGAATTCCCACTATCATTATTTAACATTGTAATGGGATCCTAGACAATAAGATGAGACAAACTGGTGTTATTTGCACATGAGTAAGAAAATCTCCTGAAAAACTGTTATAACTAATAAGAGGACTGGGTAAGAGGATGAGATAGGGGCTCCTAGGTGGCTCAGTCCGTTAAGCGCCCAACTCTTGATTTCGGCTCAGGTCATGATCTCATGGTCATGAGATCGAGCCCCACATTGGGCTCTGTGCTGATAGTGCAGAGCCTGCTTGGGATTCTCTCTCTCTGCCCCTCCTCTGCTTATGCTATCCCTCTCAAAACATAAATAAGCTTAAAAAAATGATGAGATACATTTGCAATACACACAAATCATTACATTTCCCCTACGCCAAAAATAATCCATTAGAGAAGGAAATGGGAGGGGGTGGTGGAGAGCCCATTCACATTAACAGCCAAAACTGGAAAAGATCTCAGAATAAACCTTTGTAAAAACACGGGCAATATCTATATGGCAATAACTCCAAAACTCTAACAAGAACAAAAAAGAAGACCTAAATAAGTGGAGAGTCATAGTATATTCCTGGAGGCAAAGATTCAGAACTATGTAGATGTCAGTCCTCTGTAGATTAATCTCTAAATCCAGTACAATCACAATCACAATCAAAATGCCAGCAGGTAATGCAAGTACTGTAAAATGGGGACGGTAAAGTCTAGGTGATGAGGATGTGGGTGTTCACTATAAAATTAGTTCAATTTTTCTGTATGTCTGAAAGTTTTTATTAAAAAAATGTTTGAGGAATTGCCATCAAGATTCTTCATAGGATTTGACAAGCTAAATCTGAAATTCCTCTGGAAGGCAAAAAGCACAAAACAGCTTTAAGTTTTAAAACTATTTAGATGAACTTGCTCTACAAGACATCAAAACATATTTTTTTATGTTTATTTATTTATTTTTCAGAGCACGCACAAGCAGGGGAGGGGGAGAGAGAGAGAGAGAGAGAGAGAGAGAGAGATGGAGACACAGAATCCAAAGGAGGCTCTGACAGCACAGAGGCCGGTGTGCGGCTCACACCGCAAGATCATGACCTGAGCCAAAGCTGGCTGCTCAACCGACTAAGCCACCCAGGTGCCCAACATCAAAACATATTTAAAACTTGAGGGGTGCCTGGGTGGTTAAGCATCCAACTCTTAATTTTGGCTCTGGTCATGATCTCATGGTTCGTGAGATCGAGACCTACCTTGGACTCTGCACTGACTTCGGGGCCTGCCTGGGATTCTCTCTCTTCTCTCTCTCTCCCCCTCTCTCTCTCCGCCCCTCCCTCGCTCTCTCTCTCAAAAATAAACATTAAAAAAACATTTAAAGCTTGAGTAATTAGAATAGTGTATTATCAGCATAAGAAATGATAAATGGATGAACAGATCATCTAGATACACTTTGCATATATGGAATTTTCAGAGTATGAAAACAGTGCTATTTTTAAATCAGTTGGGAAAGTGAGGCAAATTAATAAGTATTAGAGCAACTAAGTTCAATCCTCACCAATATTTTAAAGAAAAATAATTTCCAGGTGAATTTAACAGAGAAATACAACAAACAAGATCACAAACATATTAGAAAAAATACAGTAAAAATCTTTTTAAGTTGTGCTGAAAATTTTTTCTGTGCAAGACTTAAAACCTAGCAACTGCAAAAGAAAAGGTTGATTGATTTGACTTCATAAATATGATAAATTTTGACTACTAAAGGAAACCATCAATAAGGCTTAGACATAAGTGACACACTGGGAGGAAATTTATAAGATGACGATAATGTTTACAATGTATATGACAAAAATACTAGAAAGGGGGCAAGGAAATGAACAAGCAAATTACCACAAGCTATTAACTAGAAAAGATGCTCAACCTCACTGGTAATTAGGGAAATGAAAATTAAATTAAAAATGAGGCTCGGGGCACCTAAGTGGCTCCTTCCATTGAGCATCTGACTTTGGCTCAGGTCATGTTCTCATGGTTCCTAAGTTTGGGCCTGCACTGGGCTCTGTGCTGACAGCTCAGAGCCTGGAGGCTGCTTTGGATTCTGCGTCTCCCTCTCCCTCTACCCCTCAGCCTCTTGTGCTCGCTCACTCTCTCTCTCTCTCTCAAAAATAACATTAAAAAAAAATTTTTTTTAAATGAGGCTCCTCCTCCTTCTTCACAGATTGACAAAAATCAGAAAAACAGACTGTGTCATTTTCATGCAATAGGAGAGTATAAATTGGTGAAATTTGTATGGAGGTCAATTTAGCAATAGCCATCAAAACTTGAAAAGGCCTTTCCTTTTATCTAGCCATTTCACTCTGAAAAGCCCACATAATCTGATGAGGTACAAAAATACACGCACATGATCGCAAAGATCTCAATCAGGTTATCCACTGCATCGTTTCGTAGTAGCAACGACGTCCATTAGTCGGGTGGTGATGAAACACACAATAGAGCTGGCACTAGGAAATGAAACGCAGCCATTTAAAAAGGTTAAGACCCATGGGTACTGATGTGAATACATCTCTAAGACGTATTTAAATAATAATATATAATGTGCTGCAAAATATGTTTCATTTTTTAAAGAACAATCTTTGTAGACTTATATTTGCTTGAATAGAAACAGAATTTAAAAGAACAAATACTGATCCATTGAATAGTGAGGGATTTTATTAGGACAGACAGGAACATTTACCTTTTTTTTGTAACTTTGTGCTTTCTATATTGTTTGAATTTGTTACAGTCATGTGTTGCTTTTTAAATATTTATTTTTGAGAGAGTGCAAGTGGCGGCGGGGGTGGGGGGGGGGCAGGGAGAGGGGAACAGAGGATCCCAAGCAGGCTTCATGCTGACAGGCTGACAGCAGTGAGCCTGATGTGGGGCTCGAACTCACGAACCGTGAGATTATGACCTGAGCTAAAGTCACTCAACCGACTGAGCCACCAGGTGCCCAATGTATTGCTTTTAATTAAAAAATATCAGTAAATATTAAAACAGGTAAAATTAATAGTGCCAGTGAGCAGTACACCCTGCAAATGGAGAGGCCAGCATATGGGGTGGTTGTTAGTCGCTCACATAGAGCAGGGAGGTTCGATGTGACATGAACCATCTGCGCAGGAGGGGTGCCCAGGCTTTGTCAACATGGAGCCCCTAAGTGGTATCACTATCTTGTCATTTACTTGGTAAGCCTGACTTGTGGAGGTCATTTGCCTGGAACAATACATGATAACTGCTGTGGCCTGGACTAGGGAGGTGGAGGGATGGTGACCACTCACGGTTCTTAATCCATCAATGAATCTGACCACTTCAAAGAACGCTTGACACCCTGAAATCCATAAGGGCACAAATGGAGGCAGAATCCTTGCAGAATTTTGATACTTAAAAAGAGCCCTACTTACAAACATCCTAAATATCACATATTTGCGTGGAGTTGCACACAGTAGCTCAAAAAAATCAGTGAACCCCTTAAGCACCCGAAGCGTGTCAACAAGTTGTATTGGAGCCAGATGTGCGAACAAAACAAAACAAGAAACCCAGCAGGTTCTCATATGAATTCAGTCAGGGCTATAAGTGATCGAACGTGTGGATACCTTTCAGGATCACTGTTCAGCATGAGTCAAGTGATCCCAGCAGTGGGGATCAGTGGCTGGTGCTGTGAACCACTGCCAGAAGCTCCGAACTGAATCAATAGGTTCCATCTGAAGAGACTTCTGCAGTCTAAGATAACACCACACACAAGAGGATCAATTTGCACCGATGGCGCCACCGCTATGCTAGAAAGAAAGGCCAAGAAATTTCCATGACCAACTAGGAAACTGGATTTACTTCCATGTTATCACTCAAAGTGCTTCATAGCCTGCAAAGTACTTTCATTTCTTTTGATCCATCCCCCTAGCCTTCCAAGTCGCCGGTGGTTATTGTCCCTTCCCCCATCTTCGCATTGAGGTGACGTGACAAAGTCACACAGCAGATCTGCAGATGAGCCTGATATTCTGACTAAATCCCATGTTGTTTTTTAGACCATATTCACTCTGAATACCAACTGAATAATAAACCCACTACCTTTAATTATTTTTACATTATTTACATTATGAATTCTATTATTTTGAGCCTACTTACCAAGGGCTCAAAGGTTTTAGAAGCTGAATTATTCCAGTGTTGTCTTTTTTTTAATTATGACTTGACAGGGCTACCATGATCCTTAGTATGTATAACATTTTACACTGTCAGAAGAGGGGGCACGTTATTTACTCCTATGTATGACTACAGAGTTCTGTTACAGCAGGGCCAAGTGACTAGACCAAGTCAGTCATCAGGAATCTATAACAAAGAGAACACAAGGGAACCGTCCATCCTCAGGAATGTGTGTGGGCAGAACCTTGGCAGGCCAGCAGATCTGCTGGCTACAATTATCAGGTTTTGCTGAAACAAAGAAAGGAATCACAAAGAGTTCAAGCCTGTTTCTAAGCCGAATCCTCAAGTGTCAAAGCAACGCCAAGTCCAGTGCTGGCCTCCTTTTACGCTCTGGGTTGTAAGGGACACGATACTTCTTGCATTTAGTAATCACCCTTCAGTGGAGGGCTTGGGGCCAGAGCCCTCTACTTGTTTACTCCCCTCAACTCATTCTTGTTTCTCTCAAGTCACCAACAGAAATAGCCTGCTCCAGTCAGATGTTATCACCTTTTCCGTGAACACAAATTTATTCCTTCTCAAGCTCAGAAAGGTGATTATGATATAAATACAGAGTACCCAGAATTAAAGGGATTTTAGAGACCACATAAGTCTCTAACCACTCATCTTTGCATGAATTATGTTGAAAATAGCACTAACCAGTTAGGAAAGCCTATGCTTGAATACTTCCAGAGACAGGAAGGTCAGCACCTATTGAGGTTGAAAAGATGTTGGAAATGGTTCCTTGCAGTAAATGGAAAGCAATTACCTTCTTTTAGGTTCCGCTCTCTACATTTTTCACTCAAAATAGTTGAAGACTTACTATGTGCTAAGTACCATGTGCTAGATACTGGGTATATAAAGATTTTTAGAATTGTGCCACCCCTGTTCTCAAGAAGCTAATTGTTGAGGCTGTGAGGCTACTGGCCAATATTCTGGAGCTTCCTTGCCTACGGGTCACGTTGGATTTCCCTGACCACCTGCAATTAGTTATAACCAATGGAATGTAGACAAGTATGCCATCTCTAGGAGAAGGCTTTAAGAGAAAGTACATGTTCTGCTTCACTATTTACTCTCTGGCCCACAACTGGCAGTGCTCCAGATTGTGCCTACTCTGTTAGCATAAAGTGAGAACAAAAGCTGACCCACAATGTATACACACAGTGTGAGCAAGAAATAACCTGTGCTGTTTTAAGCCACTGAGGTTTTTGGACTTGCTTGTTACTATGGCATAATCCAGCCCATCCTGACCGATACACAGTATAAGGGAAGCCTGACAAATCAACCAAAGTCAAACAAGAAGCCAGGTACCATAGTGGAGGCATGCATGGGATTCAGTGAGGGTGTGGGAAAAGCCATACCACCTAAGTTATCCGGAGGACTCGGCTAAGGCCTCACAGAACAGGTAACCTTTGAATTAGAAGTTAAAGGATGAGTAGATACTGTTGGGAAAAGAGTGTTCTAGACAGGGAACACTCTATGCGAAGCCACCGAGGGAAGAGAAAACATGGTGTGTTCGGAGAATTACAAGGAGCTCGGTTTTGCTGGCATATGCAATCTGACTGGGGTGGATTTATCATGAAATAAATGAAGCTGATGCTTTGGAGACCCTCACTGCACAGGCATCTTCAGTGGCCTGTATCTATTGTTTTTTATAAATTTATACTTATATTCTTTATACTTTTTTTCTTTAGGAAGGCCTCTCTCCTAACGTTCAGGTTGCACAAGAGCTAGATGTGCTTGGGATGGGGTGGAGGGGAGTAAGGAAATGATTCCAGGTCTACAGATCTTCTCTGTGGACCTAGTAATCTTCCACAGAACACCTTCTCAACATTTCAAAAAAGGAATCCTATTCCCTAGGAGTCTTCTCTCCATTCTTGTTCCTGCACTTCGTGTCACGGGTTGGACCGTCTGCGCCTCCCCACTGCTTTTCTCTGAACGTGTTCTTATTTGTCTACAGCCCTCTTAGGAGCGGCGCCTGAATCGAAACTGAATCCTCCAGATACAGACTGAATGGATTTAGCATTCTCCTTAATGGCACTTCTTGTGTCATACTTGATTTCTCCCCATGTTGTTACCCAAATGATGCCTGAGTATTTATACTGTGAGATTCCTCAAAAAATAGGGATGAGTGCTCCTGGATTTAATTCACATCACCAGTACCAGTACCAAAGTACACTTGTTCATTTTAGTTTAGGTTTGACAGACTCTGAGGAACAAGTTTGGTAAAGAAAAGAGAGAGAGTTCATTTAACAACTGTTTGCTAAGCACCTACCCTGTGCCAGGCACTGTTCTAGATGCTTTAGTATGAGCAAGATCTAAAAAAAAAAAATAAAAAAATAAAGCTCTCTGCCTTCCTGGAGTTTACGTTCTAGGTTGGAAGACAGACCATAAAGCAAATAAATCAATCAAACTGTAAGTGCAATGGAGAGAAATAAAGCAGGGAAGGGAGAAGGAGTCCACACTGGGTGGGGAGGGATGAGGCTGCAGTGTGAAACGTGGTGTCCGGAATGGCCTGAGAACATGACACGGGAGCAGAGACCTGGAGGTGAGGCAGGGAGCCATCTGGATGTGTGGGAAGAGCACACAAGCTGGCACGGACCCTGAAGTGACAATGTGCCCGGCTGGTTCAAAGGCCAGCATGGAGGCCAGGACAGATGGGTGGGAGGAGTCGAGAGGGTGGGAGAAGACAGGGTCAGAGAGGTGAGGAGGCCTACTGTGCAGAGCCACGTGACATGACGGCCTGGTTTCCCTGAGGTGGGCAGAGCCACGGGGAGCGCTTGGAACAGAAAGGGCTGACCCGATCCAACTTGTGTCTCCAGGTCGCCTCTGCTGGCTGCGTGGAGAACAGACAGCAGGAGAAACAAGTGGAGAAGCGGGAAACCTGTCAGGAGGTTATCCGGGCAGCAGATGACAGCAGCGTGGACCAGGATGGTGCAGATGGAGGCAGAGACGTGGCTGGATTCTAAATACGTTTTCAAAGTAGAGCCGACAAGATTTCCCGAAGGACTGGATGGAGTGTGTGGACACCGTATCCATAGCAGTCAGGGAGACCTCCTGGCTTTCTGATCCGAGGGACTTGAAGGATGGCCCTGCCATCAACCAAGATAGGTTTGAACCTGGGAAGCTTACTGCAAAACTCAAAAGCAAACCTGTGCTGTTAAGACTGGAAGGTTCCTTTCCAGGTGAAAAACTGGATGGGGCCGGTTTGGTCAGAAGCATTTTAGAGAACTAACGGTCAGGCCGCTACTGAGCGGTGAGGCTGTGCAATGCCAATGCTCCGAGTGAAAAGACTGTGGTCTTTGCCAAAACCTGCTCACTGCAAAAGCCGAGGGAAGGCGGACAGAGGGTGGGCAGGGTGGGGGATGAGGAGTTGGGGACAGGAGGAGGCTGGGAGCAAACCTTGAGGGATCAAAGGATACCCTGAGAGTCAACCAGTCAGAGCCTGCACGCTGGGAAGCACGGGGCAGCTCCTTGCAAACTTAAACATATTATGTTTACTTGCATCCTAAATTTTGTTTCAAATACAAAAGTAAGTCACTTTATTAAATTTAAGACTAAAAATTTTAAAAAGCAATATAAATGGTTTGTTCTGGATGTGGTTTTACTTCTGAATTACATTTGTTTTGTTTTAATTGAATTTTTCCAATGTGGGTGAGAGAGTTTACGGGCTAACTAGCTTGCAGGAGACTGAGCCTGCTTGAACCTCTCACGAACATTCATTTAAAAAAGAACTCTCAGGCTCTCTCCTGTGGATATGATGCTCCTCCCCCTCCTTCCAGGCTCAGTCTGCACCGATGACTTTCTTCAATGGCCTCACTACAAAGCCCAGCAAGACTGTACGCAGGAGAAAGGATACTGATTTCACTCCCAGTAAGAGACATGCTAATTAAAAGCACTCAGATTCTTTCTTTCGCTTACTTTGGAAAAGCTCAGAACGTCTGACAATATACTGATTTGGCAAGGGTTTGAGGAAGTAAGGCACTCACACTGCTTGCAAGAGAGAAAACTGGTAAAACCTCTATTGAGAACTATATAACAATAGCTAACAAAATTACAAATGCTTATTCCCTTTGAGTCAGCAAGTCGGCCTCAAGGAACATGGCCTGCAGATATACTTGTACACGTGTGCGGTAGTGGACATGCAAGGCAATCCACTGTCCATGCTGTAATAGCACGGGACTGGAGATAGCCTCCTTGTCCACAACACGGCCAGGAGGATAATATGCACCTGTGAAAAGGAATGAGGGAGCACTTTTTATACTACTATGGATTAATCTTCAAGACATCTTGATACAGGTTTTTAATTTTAATTTAACAAGTTTTTTAGAGCAAGAGAGAGGGAGGGAGAGAGGCAGTGTGTATATGTGCACAAGCAGAGGAGGGAGGGAGAGAGAGAAAATCTTAAGCAGGCTCCATGCCCAGCGCAGAGCCCAACATGTGGCTCGATCCTACGAACTGTGAGATGATGATCTGAGCCAAAATCAAGAGTTGGATGCTTTTTAAAAAAGCGAAGTGCAGAAAGAAAAAAACACATGTGCTTAGGTATGTATACACTTAAAATATCCCTAGACAAATACATGAGAAGCTAGTAACCATGGTTGCCTCTGGACAGGGGAATAGGGAGTCAGGGAAGCTTTTCCCAGTGAACCCTTTAAAATTCTCAACAATGTCAATGTACCATGTATTCAAAACAATTAGAATTTGGACTAATATATAAATGGAAAAAATGTTAGCACATTTTCCAAAGTGTGTGGGCTGATACAGATAGCAACAAGTGAAAAGGTCGACTGGCTAATGGGGTTGGGGCAGAGGACAAGAACCTGTGATGAAGGTCAATGCCATGCGGCGCTCATTTCAAATTTCTAATAAATACAGATGGGCTTTTGGTTGAACTTCTGTAATGGTGTACATTGGCCACTTCATCTGCAACTAAATATAATTCAACATCTAAATATACTCCATCTGCCGCCAGCTTAAAGCCACTGTTCTAAAATAACTTAGAAACATCTAAGACAAAGGAATCAGACAATATATGCAGACCAACATCCTTCCCAATTAAAGACTCCTACAGCAACCTGTTAGCCAGTCTCTAGTTAGAGTAGCCCCGTGGTCCAGGAACTCATTATCGCTTATAACCATTTATTGCGAAGTTCCTTTCTTAGTCAGGCCTGATTCCCAGGTTTCAGATCTGCCTTTTGAATGGACACAGAACAAGTGAACACCCTTCATTGTTCACTCTTCAGTCAACCACTCTGTCCACACAGCAGCCTGTGCACACTGGAGATGACCATTTCCCCTGTCAGCACTCACCTCTGCAGGGTAAGCATCCCAAACTCATTCCACACTTTCTGTAGTGACCTGCTCTTTGGATACACCTAATCTGTCCAGGTCACTCTCAAAATGTGGCAATTAGAACTGACTAAGCATTCGAGATGCAGCCCCATCAGAAGACAATTACACAGGAGCAGTGCTGTAATGATTATACTATCACTACTAATACTACCAGAAACCTATCTAGGTGGATGTTTTACTTTCTTTTTCTCCCCATGCACATGAGGAATTTGAGGCCCAGAGGGGTGACATGGCCCAGTGGAACAAGAGAACACTACTGGAATTTGGCAGGACTGGGATTCTTTCATCACAGGCCACCGGGCTGCACATTTTCAGACACTCGTCTATAATCCTGACAGGGGAGCTCTGGGCTTTCTTTCCCTTTGCCTCTTCGAATTCTCCCTTCTTGTCTTGAGGGAATGTTTTCGTTTCTTGTCCTTTATTTCAGTCATGTTATCTGGGTCAGCGAGGCCCCTGCAGACTCCCCTGGCAGTGGTGGTGGCGGCACGCCTCTCTTCCTGAGAATCACAGCCCTCGTGAGCTCTTCTGGGAACATGTCTGCGTCAGGCCCCAACTTCCATGCTGACCAGTCCTCCACGCAGCACCCTGTCTCTTTCATAACATTTACCAAAACTGGTCACTGCATCTGCATCTGCATTTACACCTTTTCCTGCTTACTGTCTCTCACCCCAGCTAGGCTCTAAGCTCTGTAACATCAGGGCCTATAGCCACGGTATCCTCAGTGGTGGGCACAGGGCCTGGCACATAGTTCAGTGAATGAACGGATGAATAAGCGGAAGCTGAGAATGGGGCTACAAATCTAGTATCAGACAGAGCTGGGTCTGTCCCCAAACCCTTTCATTACGACCCGTGTGTTCCTGGGCAAACAACTTCCTCTCTCATGATCGGACTCCCCAGTGATAAGTGCAGATAACGATGCCTACCTCGCTGCTCAGTGAACTGACAGGGTTACAAAAGGATACAGAGTGCCTCCTGGTACACAGTAAGCACGCGGTAAGTCACAGTCACTGCAGCAATCCGTGCTGCTCTAACTACCACTAGCCACGGGAGGATGATAATCAAGTGTAACAGCAAAAGGTACATCCATTGATTTATCCTGCTTGTGTTTTTCTTTTTTTTTTTTTTTTTTTTTTTTTAATTTTTTTTTTCAACATTTTTTATTTATTTTTGGGACAGAGAGAGACAGAGCATGAACGGGGGAGGGGCAGAGAGAGAGGGAGACACAGAATCCGAAGCAGGCTCCAGGCTCTGAGCTGTCAGCACAGAGCCCGACGCGGGGCTCGAACTCACGGACCGCGAGATCGTGACCTGGCTGAAGTCGGACGCTTAACCGACTGCGCCACCCAGGCGCCCCAGTGTTTTTCTTTAATTATGGTAAAAAAAAAAAAAAAACCACATAAAATTTACCATCTCAACCATTTTTAAGTGTACTGCACAATAGTCCAACTATATGCACACTTCCCTGCAACACGTCTTCAGAGTCCTTTTCCTCTTGCAAAATTGAAACTCTGTTTCCACTGAACAACTTCCTTTCCCCCCTCCCCCCAGGCCCTGGCAACCAACATTCCACTTTCTGTTTCTAACAGTCTGACTACTTTAATATCTCATATATAGGTGGAACTACGCAGTATTTGTGTTTCTGTGACTGGCTTATTTCACTTGTAACAACGTCACCAAGGTTTATCATCAATGTTGTCCCAGGCAACATGATTTCCTTCCTTTTTAAGGCTGAATAATATTCTACCGTATACAGAGACCACATTTTCTGTATCCATTCATCTGTCAATGGACATTTAGGTGGCTTCTACCTTTTGGCTGTTGTGAATAATGCTATGAACATGGGTGTACAAATATCTTTGAGACCCTGCTTTCAATTCTCTTGGATATATATGTATCACTGTTTTTTTAAAGTTTATTTACTATGAGATGGAGCATGCGCGAGTGGTAGATAGGCAGGGAGGGAGGGAGAAAGAGAGAATCTCAAGCAGGCTCCACACTCAGCAGACAGCCCCACTTGAGCCCTGATCCCACAACCCAGGGTCATGACCTGAGCCAAAATCAAGTCAGACGCTCAACCAACTGAGCCACCCAGGGGCCCCCATATATCACTATTTCTAAAGCTCTCCATAATCCAATGATGCCAGCAGCACGGCCCCAGTCATAGCAGTCCCACTTGCCTCCACCTGGCAGCTTTTGTCACCAAATCATCTCCCTCTTTAGCTCATTCCCCTGTCCTTTCTGATGTCCTCCAGGTTTCTCTATTTTTAATTTGACAAGTCAAATTTCAAATCTATTTCCTTATCAAGAAGGGAGGAAAGCTAATTAAAATTTTCCTTCACTCTCTCTGTTGGAAAATCTCCAGATCCCTTATCCAGAGTAGGGCAGCCCTCCAGGCCTGAGCAGAACGGACTTGCAGGAGCCTGAGGCCCGGTCCCCAGAATACTGTGGGACTGTGGTGCTATCCCAGGTGGTCCAGGACAGTTTTAATATGTTCACTCTATAAGTAATGTTTTGAATGCTGTTAGTATTTCAGAAGGAAGTTGTCAGTTTCCCTTGATAGGTAGGATTAAATAATATTCACTGGGTTTATCAGTCTTGTGACTTAGAACCAGAGTAGTTCTAGGCAAATCCACCCCTTATCTTAGGGTGTCTAACCATAAGGGACAACTGGATTTGATCAACAAGTTCCACATTTTCCTGTAACTCTTCAGGGTCACACTCACTTTCATGTTGTTGTCCTGAGGGGTATCAGGACACAGGTGTTGAGAGCTAGATGGAAGATGCATTTGGGGCCTCATGGGGGCTCTTGGATCCGTCTCGAGCAACCTTAAGGTGCCAAGGTCCCCCAGGGGTAGGGACGAGCAATAGGTCTCAGCACCTGAGCCTCCTCTAGTCTATAAAACAGTAAAATCAATGACAAATCATGAAAACAAGAGTGACCATGACTGTACAAATATAAAATACCAACAACCATCATCAAATATCCACAACCATCATCAAACTGGGAATAATGTACACGCGTCCCCCATTCCCATTTCAACCCTCTTCCCGTGATACACGAGCGCGCACACACACACACACACACACACTCACCACTGCCACGCTCAGGAGAGTGTTTGGGGACATGCAAACTAGTAAGCATATTTATGTTTTTTCCATGAGATTTCCAGTGCCTAAATCAAAAGTTTCTAAGAACTTCTCCTGATGGCATATATGAGAACGGATGTGATGTGTCAGCCATCATAAACTTGGTAAAAGTTGTATTTGTTTATCTGTTTGTTAGGGCAGCTTTAACATTACATATTGGTTTGGTGGTGGTGTTTCTATGACAATCTTGGACGATAAAATTCATCTGACTTTAGTTAAAATGCCACTTAAGTCTCATAAGAATAGAAGTCGGCCCTTTAACTGGCTGTCTCCCATCCTCCCTCCTCCCCCTCCCCCGCAGAGCCAGCCTCCACCATCCAGCTTATTCAACTTCCTTGCTCAGTCGGTCTTTGGCACCCTGCAGGCTCCACTGCCTCCTCCCAGTCTGTCCAAACTACTTGCACCGAGGTCATTGGTCAAGTGGCTCTTTCCAACTTCTCAGCCAGTCTCAAAGTCATTCAGGACCCAAAGGAGGTTAAGACCCACGCCTCTACAAGCTCTTCACAAGGCAACAAACTCCCCCTGCCCAGGACCTTGCAATCTCCTGTCCCCAAGTGACATAGTGACATCCAAATTGTCCTTGCCAGTTCTAAACTATCTGTCAAGCTCCAAATCCATCACTTCCAACTGCCACTGCTCCCTGTAGTTCTTTAAAAGCTACACACTTAGTTTCTGCCTCTCCTTACCTGGCATTCACACCTCAAAAGAAACAGAACAAAATAAGCAAAAGACTCAGCCATCATGTTCTACTGCCTAGATCTTCATCTCACTTCCCACCATTCATCCAGATTTCCAAGCAACAGGTCTGATCTCCAAATCACTCCTGCATCCTTTATGCAGCCCTCGCCCACCTTCCCCTTATCTGGCTGTTGTCAAATCCTAGAAGTCTATAAATGTTTCACATTGGACCTTCTGTCTACATCCTTGAGAGACATAGTCCAATGGTTAAGGGCATAACATCTGGCGCCAGACGGGCCTGGTTTATGTCCCGATTCTGCTACCTATGAGCTTTTACTGGTAACCTGAGCAAGGTGCTTGTGTCTTCGGTGTTTGCATTTCCTCTTCTGTAAGTGGAGGTGTTAGACTCAATCTCTCAGAGCTGCTGCAAGAATAAAGTGGAGGCGTAAGGGGTGCAATACTATGCCTGACACCAAGCAAGTGCACCACACACAAGGGCTACTGGCACATCCTTGTGTGCTTTACTGTAATTCAGTCCCCCGTCTGCTCTGGCTTGGAGTCCAAAGCAACCCTTCAAGCTTCTAGCCCTTAGTTCTTTCTCCCCTTCTGTCCACTTCTAACACTGCCAGCAGAGTCAACATCCTTAAAAACAAATGTTTGTTTGGTTTAAAGAGTTTCTGCCAGGGTCAGAAGATTCTACACATACGCTGTTTGATACTGTAGCCATGAGCCACATGTGGCTACTCAGCGCTTCAGTTGTGGCTTGTCCAAATTGAGATGTATCATAAGGGTAATAATACACATGGGATTTGAAGACTTAATATGAAAATGAATGCAAAATAGAACAGTTCTTTATTTAAAGTAGTGACAGAACAAATGCTATCTAGTAGCTTTTAAATCACCCTTTAATTACCTTTTTGAATCAGTATGCTTATAGTTTTTGGTAGCTTATTTTTCTTAGTGCCTTCACTCATGTCTCCTTCATGTCTTTTCCCATTTGAAATGTTCATAGATGGTCTCAGAAGTTATTACATCTTTTTTTTGGAAGGAGGGGGATTAAAAAAATATATTATGGTACAATATACATAATGTGAAATTTACCATCTTAATGATCGTTCACTGCATGGTGGCATTAAGTACATTCCCACTGTTGTGTAACCATCACTACCATCCATCTCCAGAACTCTTTTCATCTTGCAAAACAGAAATTCTGTACCCATTAAACACTAACTCCTCATCCCCTCCTCCCAGCCCCTAGAAGCCCACTCTCTGTCTCTATGAATTTGACTACTCTAGGTACTTCATGTAAGTGATGTATGTATACAAGGACAGTATGTGTCCTTTTGTTACTGGCTTATTTTACTTAGCATAATGTCTTCAAGGTTCATCCATGTGTCAGAATTCCTTTAAAAGGCTGAATAACATTCCCTTGTATATATCTATACACCATATTTTATTTATCCATTCATCCATGAATAGACATCTGAGTTGCTTCTATCTTTTGGCTATCGTAACACTGCCATGAACATGAGATACACAAATAGCTCTTTAAGTCCTTGCTTTCAATCCTTTGGGGCATATGCCCAAAAGTGGAACTGCTGGATCATATGGTAGCTCTATGTTCAACTGTTTTTGTTTTTTTGTTTTTTTTTTTAAAAGTGAGCAAGCAGGGGAGAGGGGTGGAGGGAGAGAGAGAATCTCAAGCAGGCCCCAAGCCCAGCGTGAAGCCCAATACAGGGCTTGAACCCATACCCCGGGGACTGTGACCTGAGCTGAAATCAAGAGTTGGACGCTCAACTGACTGAGCCACCCAGGCGCCCCCCCAAAACACTTTAAATCACAAATGTGGCTTCCATTATATTTCTATTGACCAGAGCTGCTCTCGATGCTCTGAACTGGGGCCACCGGCAGTGTGGAGGGCACCAGGTGAAACCGTGGGATTAAATGATAGTCTGCAAGCTCCCTTCCTCTTGTATTTATCATTACAGCGCTTATGGAGCAGGAGAGCAGTGTGGTTGAGAATCGAGGCTTTTTAATCAGGCAAGCTCAGGTTTCAGTCTTCACAACCCGCTCTGTCCAATACAGCAGCCACTAGCTATATATGCCTATTAAGTACTCGAAATGTGGCTAGTGCAAATTAAGATGCTGTGTATCAGATAATGACTAAATTTCAAAGACTGAGTACAGAAGAAAGTGATGTAAAGTATCTCATTAGTAACCTTTATATTAATTACATGTTAAAATATTAACATTATGATAGACTGAGTTAAATAAAAATATATTAAAGTTAATTTGACTTTTTATCTTTAAAAGATTTTTTTTTAGAGAGAAGTTTTAGTTGCAGAGCAAGATTGAGCAGAAGGTATAGAGACTTCCCAAATCACCCCTACTCTCACATATACTTAGCCTCTCCCATTAACAACATCCCCCACCAGAGTGGTACATTGGTTACAACTGATGAACCTGCATGGACACATCATTATCATCCAGAGTCCACAGTATGCATTACAATCCATCCCTGATGCTATACATTCTATGTGCTTGGATAAATTTCTAATGACATGTATCTACCATTATAGTATCTTACAGCATAGTCTTATTGTCCTAAAAACCCTCTGTGCTCTATTTACCCCTCCCTCTCTCTAATCCCGGGCAACCACTAACCTTTTACTGTCTCTATAGTTTTTCCTTTTTCAGAATGTCATATAGTTGGAATCACACAGTATTCGCCTTTTTGAAAAACTGTCTTTTTACTTGGTAACATGCATTTAAGGTTCCTCCATATCTTTCCAAGGCTTGATAGCTCGTTTCTTATTTTTACTTCTAAAATGTTGCTCCGAGAATTTTAAAATGACATGTGAAGTGTACCTTATATTTCTGTTGGATACCTGTTGGCTTGGTATGGGCAGTTTTCAGTCTGGCATCTGCCTGCCTCTTCAGCCACTCAAGTTCATGTCTGGCCAACCCGAGGTTCACTGCACTGTGACACACCTCCTTGCCTTCACATGTACTCGAGTCCCCTCACTAGAGCCTTCTCTACCTCCATTATCCCTGAAGACTAATTCACGCTCAGACCCAGTTCAAATATGACATCTTCAATGAAGTTTTTCTTTTAAAAATTTTTTTAGGTTTGTTTATTTACTTTTGAGAAAGAGAGAGCAAGAGCACAAGGAGGGGAGGGGCAGAGAGAGGGAGAGAAAATCCCAAGCAGGCTCCATGCTGTCAGTGCAGAGCTCCATGTGGAGCTTGAACTCATGAACCGTGAGATCGTGACCTGAGCTGAAACCAAGAGTCAGATGGTCAACCAACTAAGCCATCCAGACGCCCTTTCAGTGAAGCTTTTCTAAATTTCTACTGATTTTCCACCTTTTATAGCACTTTATACTTTATATTGTCTCTTTAAAAAAAATATGTGTCTGATTTTCCTTCTAGATTGTGAGCTCTCCTTGAACTTAAGGAAGACGTCTTCTTCATCTTTGGGTCCTCAATCCCTAGCACAGATCCTGACACTCAGTAGGCACTCACAGATATTGAGCGAATAAATAAATGAAGGAAACACAACAAAATTCAGACTATCCTCCAAAAAGCTAACATATCCACTTAATAACCAGCTCAGAAAAGTATCTTAAATGCAACAAACCAGGCTGGGAGGGGGGAGAAAAAGCTATAATTATTCACAAGCCAAAATTTGTGTTTTAAGTCAAATCAGCACGTTAATCATATTTATAAAGTGTGTCACAATTAAGAGGTAGTAAACCATCCCCCTAATGGTTAGCAGATCCTGAATGGCTTGGAAATGTAGGGACTGGCTACAGAAACTGGATGGTTAAAACAACCACATTCTGAATTCATTAGCTGACAGCCCAGATCCCACCAGAATAGAGTCACTGAAACTGAGCCTTTGATGTAGTTTCCACAGAAAGCCACAAAAATGATTAAAGGGTTGGAAATGAGATTTATGGGGAATGGCCACAGGAACAGAGACAATTTTGCCTAGACAAGAGAAAAGGCCGAAGGGTGACTTAATAACCATCTTCAATCATTGTTATTACATAGACGACGGTGACCAGATGGTCTCCATTTCCACCAAAAAAAGAATACTGGAAATGGACTTAAGCTGCAGCATAAGAAAAGTTGTCTAGTTTTAAAGAAAGAACTTAACAACTAAGAACTAGCAGTATATAGCAAGAGGACGGGAATGTCTGTGGTGTAAGCTACTTCCAAATGCCTTTAATTACACTGAGAAAGCAGTAAATGGGTAGGGTGTGTTTAGGCCTTCGACAGTCTTTTGTTGAGGGCAAATCCTCAGCTGGTTAATCTTCAAACAAATCCCATAATATACAATCTTAGGAATGGAAAAGAAAGAAAAGATATGAAAATTGAAACACAGCACCCTCTGGTGTACATAGCTTTCAGTTGAGGAAGATTCTTGACATTTATCAGTATTTCTCAAAATATAAGGTCCAAACCAAGAAAGAATCAAGAGAAGCTCGTACCAGGCGAGTCCTAGTGTTCATTTAATCACTACCTCCATCTTTATCCAGCACTTACTATGGCACTTCTGCCTTGGGAACCAAGAAGGCTCTTACACAGTCAACCTGAACTTCTGTAGATGTTAAACATGGCTATCTCTAAATCAGCTGGCACACAAACATTTCACGTTGAAGCATGGCAATGCTTTCTACCAGATCATTTGAATTTTGCCCTGCGCCAAAGAGGACCTTAAATACAGAACTTGGGGAACACTCTTCCAACAGGTGCCCCTGAGGTGTCACGGTGTACATGACCCTTCCTTATCAATGTCTCTGTCTCATGAATGACAACAGGCCACTTTTTACATCCTCCTAGGCTATATTGTCCAAAATGTTCTCCATATCCCTTCCTTTATTTTTAAGTACAAAAGATATTCTACGAACCCAAAAAGTCTGGAAATCACTCAAGAATGTTTTGAGGTCCTCTCCATATCTTCAGTCATCTTGGTGCTGGGTAGGAACTTCATTTATATGGCACAGACACTTCACGCATGTGACTCATCACTACTAGGCAGCTGGTATATCCTACGTGAACAAGACACAGGCCTGTGTCCAAGATTCACAGCCCAGTCGGGGAGACAGACAGATACAGGTGTAAAGCTGATGCTCAAAGCTATAAGTGCTAACAGAGAACAGGAAAAAGGCAGTGGAAACACAAGAGAAGAACTATCCGGATGTTCCCCAGGACAGAGTAGAACTTAACACCCTGCGGGAGCAGATCTTAAAGGGTGAGAAGGCATCGTCCGGGCAGGAGAGGAGCATGTAGCATTCTAGGTAGAAAGGCCTTAGGGCCTTAAAAACAACAAGAACAACAACAACTAAAAAACCTACGGCCCCCAGCCATGTCACCACTGGAAGAATGGGGCCATGCATCACGCATTCCCTTCTGCCCCACAGGTCTCCTTGAGGAGACATGAGCAATGCACCTGAACAAGCAGGTGCCTTGCTGGCACGCCTCTCCCTTGCAGCCCTGGTGATGATGTGCCATCACTGTGTAATGAGCTTCCTCCCCCACAAGACTGCGGGCAGAGGCGAGGGCTGTATCTCTGTATCACTATGCCTCTATCGCTCAGGTGTATGGAGCTGAAGCACAGTTTGAGGAGTAGACTAATTAGTCCATATGCATGATTAGGATGTAAAGAGCAGAGTCCAGGACCTAGAATCCCAAATACCTTCCTCTACCTGGTTCACCTTGTTCTGTTCTTCCTCATCAGCTACCCATCCTCACTTGGTTCATGTTTTCCTGTCCCTTTTGTTTTATCCTCATCAATCAACCCCCATCCTCCAACTGGGGAAAGGGGGCAGATATTCCTGTCCCCAGTTAAGAATGACCTATGTCAAACTGAAAAACAACCAAGCCAAAGAAGTACCAGGGAGCTGGCTTCTTGAGTACTCAAAAGAATGAGTGAGTACTGTGAGGGAAAAGAGAAACCCGAACCGGTTACAGGGTAAAAATAGGTCAGTGCTTGAAGACAGCCCTTCAGGTTACTGGCAGCAAGCCCCTTTTGCTTCTGACTCCAGTGTCACAAGAAAGTGGCAGCACAGTCTTAGAATAAGGGCTCCACAGCCAGCTGGCGGCCTCAGCCTGGTCTTCTAGAAGCAGCACACAGGGGCCAGGCAAATACTGGGGAGCTCAGCAAGCTTATGTCACTGCTGACATGTAATACCGGACTTGGTAAGTTTTGTTTTGTTCTGAACAAATTAGGAAACAATTCAGGGTTGTCCTTATGATAAGTCTCAGGGATCTCCCTTGCATTCAGCTTTACTTTATTCGCCAGTAAAGACACGAATGGGATTCAGCTAGCTCACTTACACCTATGCAGGGCCAACAACAGCCTCCTTTTCCATGAGAGAGTTATAGTTATGAATTGCTGCAATGCTCTACTTGCAACAAATTTTATGTGTGTGTGTGTGTGTGTGTGTGTGTGTGTGTGCGCGCGCGCGCAAGGCTGGAAGGGGTGCCAAAATTTTGGTTCTATGACAAGAAACCACTGTAAATGGCTCAAAAAAAAAAAAAAGCTAAGAATTACTGGTCAAGAATCTGGCAAAATAGAAAAGGTAAAGAAAAGAGCATCTGAGAAATAGCAAAGAGCATATTTCGTAATAGCAGTGATTGACATTTATAAAATGCAAGGTTCCAGTCTGGTCTTCTGACACAGTAGTTCTAAGAGGTTCCAGAACAATCCACTGATATATTCCTCTATAAAAATAGCTCTGGTTCATATAGTATCTGGTTACAGTCTTTCCAAAGAACAAGATCTGAGGTAAGGGGTCTGCATGGGACCACTCATCTTCAGCAGTGATGATGTGTACATAGTGGGCATCTATTAAACACACGAGTGACAGGAGTTCACCTGCAGTGTCCTGCTTTACTAGCAATAAAAAGGGGGTATAATTACAAGTATTCCCATCCAATACCCAATGTGTTGCATGAGATTGAACTTCACTTCACTTCTCTTGCTATAAAAGCACTCAAATACCCAGTATTTGTTCACATGTCTGTATAGCTCACAGGTGCAGGATCTGGAAAGCTGAACTGAATCTTAATGTAGACATCTAAATTAATTAATTAGAATTTATATCTCAGCTATTTCTAACAAATGTTGGGATAACAAGGCTAAACAGAAGGAGATAAAGGATGATAAAGGATTCAGAGAAAGAATTAGAGAAAGGAAGGCAAGAAGGGAGGGTGGAAGGAAAAAGGAAACACTTAAGCAATGCCTTCTCTACCACAAAAAATTTTTATGGAAGTTTACATGACACTTTAACACCTATTCAATGTGAAAACACATGACAGAAACTTATACATTCAGTACTTTTACCTAAATTTTTATTTCACTAATCAAAATCTTCAGATAAATTTGAAAATATTAATATATGGGCAAGAAACTTCCTTAATTTGCAGAAATACATAAGCAACTCATGCTTTGCCAAAATGGAGCACTCTAACCTGTTCCCCCCTCCTCCAAGGTAAGAGTCTTGATCCATAGATTAGAATCACTAGTATATATATAAAATAGAAAGAAATTTATCTACCAAGCACCATTTGGATTCTAAGGTACAAGTACTCCAATGCAAATGACCTATATTATAAAGGGGGTTTACTAACACAGGTCATGAAGAACCCACAGGTTGGGTTTGATTCCTTTGCTCTACAATAAAAGCAAGGCCTGTTTTCTTTCTCTCTACTCTGTTAGCTGTATCCTGGGAGTACCTTCCCTAATCAAGGCAAGATGGCTATAGCAGTCCCAGGCTTCATGAAGGACACAGAAGGACACAGAGAGGACTCTCAAAACACCGAGGAACCTTCTTCCCAAATCCTCAGCAAACATTCTGATGGCCTGAACTGGGTCACATGCCTAGCACTGAACCTTGGCACTGACTGCCACTGGGTTAATCACTGTGGCAACATGCGAGGGGTTACCTGACTGGGTTTACACAATCAAGATCCACCCCTGGAGCTGAGAGTGAGATGGATCCCTCTCTACTGGAAGACAAAAATAAATATTGTCTGTTTGCTAGGGAAGGGAGTGGGGAAGTGGAAGAGATGGGGCAGGGGGGCGGCGGGGACAGTTACAATGTTCTCCACTTCTCACCTGGTACTATATTCAACTTGGAGATCTCTAGTTATCAAGGGCAAACAGGGAAATGCATTTTGAGTGACACTTCATTATTGAATGAAGATGGACATTCACTCTTACACAAAGTGTCTTGGAGGTAAACTCAAGGAGAAACATATCTCAGAACTCTATGTAAGGAGAAATGGGTAATGGCGAGGACGCAGGCTAAATTTGGTAAAACACAAACAGCCACTCTTTACACTGACCCTCCAGAAGACAGAGGACATGGCAGTAAATCATAACCAAGTGAAGTTATTTCAGCAAAGGATTGAGATGAAATGGTCTAGATGTCTTCCCTTCAAATGATCTAAATTACTGCAAAGAGTAGGGACTGACTTATCTTAGATTCCTTCTTACGTATCAAATTTCTAGAAATGAGCTAAAACACTTTTAAAACATGACCTCTAGAGGTTTTTTTTAAAGTTATTGCCATTGTCAAATTATCCTCTTGAGCATGTGTTTGTATGCAGATGTGTGTCCCTGTCACCATTTCAAATAAAAATATTTGAGTGCTATGAGATGGTCAGCTCTGTGCTAAGAAATGCAGTAGAAACGGGAGAATTCACAGCCACAATGTCTCTGTGCTTAAGGACAACCCCTACCACCACCAACACTGACCGAAAAAAATTACTCTATGTCAGGCACTGTGCCAAGTGCTTCACATTTACTTCCCCATTTAATTTAGTCCTCACAACAATCCTATGAGCTAAGTATCATCAATCGATTTTCCAAGTTGAGAAACCAAAGTTAAATAGCTAAGTAACTTCACTCAGGTCACACAAGCAGCAGGCAAGGCTGGGATTCAAATCCGGGTCTTCCTGATCTCAAAGCTACGCTCTTAACCCACCTCACATCTGGTTGGCAAGAAAACAGACACGAACATCCCGCAAGAGCGAATAGTACTAGAGAGTATGTTAAAGTGAAAAGCTCAGTCCCGGGACGTAGAGTTAAGTTCCCCAGGATTTGGAGGAAACCAAAGGTGGCATGTGGTGTGATGATGAACCATCATAAGCTGCTGTTAGTTGTGTGAGCCCTACCGATGCTGATGTCCAGCTGATCACACACCATCTATCCCCTGGCCTCTGACTCATGACCTACTCATGTAATAGCTCTTGATTATTTAGCCACTGATAAAAATGGACGGCCGATGACATTTCTGAGGACGTTTTATAGCTATTGCCAAGGGTGGGATCAGTTCTTCCTTTGATATGCACAGCCTTATTCTCTGTTCTAGAGATAAGGCCATATATAAAAGGAGTAAGTTTGAAATTCTCTGGTAATGTTAGACGGTATTTCCACTGTTTGGATATTGAGATGGTTTTTATAACCCTAGCGCTAGGAATACATGAAAACTGCCTTTGCACATGGGATCTGCTGATCACTAAACACTTAGCAGTGTGGAAAAAAAGGCAAATGTAATATAATGTCTGAACAAAATGTAAGACTACTTCCTCTGTGCTGGTCTTCATGTACCAGAAAGTCGTGGGAGTGAATGGATGCAGTGTCCTTCTCATGCCTCAGCAGCCTCCTTACAAAGCAGCTGACTTCTCCTCACCTCAGGTCAGGGTGACCTCCCAACCTTCAGGGTATGGTTCCGGGGCCCCAGAAATCTCAAAAGAGAAATGTCTCCTTATAAAACAGTGGGGAGCCAGAAGCCAGTGAGTCAGTGGGAATAGGTGAAAATTTCAACACTCTGGTACTTCTACAATGAACAGGATGTGCTACCAGCCCGGTGTCAGTAGGGTTTCTCCTCATTCTGATGGGTGTAATGGTGAGGTGCCGCCTGGAATTAAGATTGCTGCTATCAAGGCAATGGGAAATAAATCCGTTTTCGGGGTCATATCGGATTCATTTTTCAGGTTCAACCCACATTTGACTGACTACTGTGTACCAGGCTCTGTGCTAACATCTCCTCACAGCCTCAAACAAACCCAGGAAATGGACGTTATCTCCACCTTACCTATGTGGAAGCTGAAGCTCAGGGAAGTTACTTCTAGGGCCACAGTGCTGGAATGTTATAGTTAGTTATCAGACTGGATCTCCTAATGCCAATTCCAGTGTTCATTCCATGTTGTATCACGGACTCTCCTAGCGAAAAAGATTTGGGGCCTTGGAATATTATTACTCTAGAAACCGGAGTTTGGATGGTCATCCCCATTTTTAAAATTTTTTTTTAACATTTATTCATTTTTGGAGAAAGAGAGAGAGAGAGAGAGAGAGAGAGCGCGCGCGCACATGGGGGGAGGGGCAGAGAGAGAGGGAGACAAAAGTCCGAAATAGGCTCCAGGCACTGAGCTGTCAGCCCAGACCCTAACGCAGGACTCGAATTCATGAACTGTGAGAACATGACCTGACCTGAAGTTGGACGCTTAACTGACTAAGCACCAGGCACCCCTGGATGGTCATCCTCACTATAGCCAAGCTCTTACTCTACTCTCAAAAGAGAAAAAAGGGCCACATTGAAGGGGATTATCAGAAGACAAAGGATGGTAAGTGTTGCCACGAATGGACACACAGAGTCTGGAAACCTGAGGGTGAGCACCAACTCTGACTGGGGTGGGGATTAAGAAAAACTTCAGAGAGGTAAGGCCGGCCATCTACTGGGGAGCAAGAGCTTCTGAGGTTAACACAAGCCCCCAAGCACAGACACAGAGGCAGACAAGCACAAGGAAAGAAACATATGTGGAAAATCTCTTAGATCAGGGTTTCTCAAACCTGGTATTGACATTTTAGACCAGGTAATTCTTTGTTGGGGTGGGGGTGGGGGCTGTCCTGGGTATCGTAGGATATTTAGCAATGTTCTGACCTTCACCCACTAGGTGTCTACAGCACCTCCCACCCACCTCCTTGTTGTGTCCATCAAAAAGGTCTCCAGACATTGCCAATTGTGCCCTGCTGAGAACCACTGCCTTAGATGAAGGGCCTGCCTGGGCGTGGGGGCTGGAGAGTAGGAAGGGGAGCCATGAACCACACAAGAAAGGGAGCAGATCTCCCCAGTGTCCACTCATCAACTCCTCCAGGTATGGACTCCGACAACATTAGGACAAATGGGAGCCAGATGTGGTCCCACCGTGGGGTGCCTTCGAAGAATGCCCAGCAGGACTCTGGCTGGGAGGAGAATGTCTGCAGGAGGAAAGGATTCTAGATGTAGGCAACGTGGCATGAGCAAATCCTCACTCTCTTCTCTCCTTTCAGTAACCTGAAGCAAGAGAGGAAGACCCACCAGGAGAAGATTTGAGGGGACCCAGATGAGAAGAAACGCTGGAGTGTGACGCAGCCACGACTGCAATGTCTCCCCTCCCCCCGGCACTCTCCCCCTGGGGCTGCCGCTGCCCAGACAAGGCCAAAGCAACTGGGAGACTCGCTCATGGGAGACTGGGAGGAAAGGTTGGGGGCGGGGGGGCAGTGAAGAGGAGAGAATTCTGGGGTTCCAGGTTGAGATACTGACAGAGTTCACCGAGGGGGACCATGTTTCTCAGTATAGAGAAAACAGAGTGGAACTGGTCTGGGGATCTTAGGGAAGGAAAGGGGCAGAGAATGGAACATTCACAAAAGCCCACGTTGTGCCAATTCTAGGGAAGGCACATTGCATGGGTAAGGCTACCACATTCAATTTTCACAGCATCGTGTAATACCTGCGGACCGGGTGGGTGTTATAATCTTTTCTTGGTGGAGGAAAGTGAGGTGCAGGAAGGCAAGTGACCTGTCTTTGCTCACAGACTGAGGGCAGCCCGCTTGAGCAGAGGCTGCAGGCATGGCTGGTGGGGGCGGGGGGGCCTCGATGCTCCTCCTCTCGGCTCCGGGGCCCACAGCCTCTTGCTTTGCGTGAGCAGTGGCCGCCCGCTCCTCTGTCTGCTCCACTACACTAGACTGTCAGGGGCTGTGTTTTGGGTTCTGTGTCTCCAGCATTTCCTTCTGTGCCAGGCACAGGCCCCAGACCCCGCGGAGGAAGCAGGCAAGAGCTAAGGCCAGGCAGACAAAGAACCCGCGCGGCCCAGTGCTGTGAATTTACAGCCCAGCTAATGAGCACACCCACTTACATAAGTGCTTCTCCAGCCACGGCTACACTCTGCTGCGTAGCCACTTGAGGAAAGAAGGGCTGGCTTTTCCTGTGCTATATATAATCTCTGTTTTGGCGAGGGAGCATACTACAGTTCTGCAGCTCAGTCACATTAGATATTAATCCGGCAAATTTTCTTTTGCTAGTGATCCCACAAAATCATAATACAGACTTAGCTTAAGACTTAGATACTTTTCCCACATTTTGAGCATTTTTCTATCGCAAAAA
The DNA here is from genome assembly GCF_023721935.1 of Panthera uncia. NCBI lineage: Eukaryota > Metazoa > Chordata > Mammalia > Carnivora > Felidae > Panthera > Panthera uncia. The sequence continues at coordinate 18,645,915 of NW_026057578.1, read as the reverse complement.
CACTCTTTATTTTTGGTTCCACTTTGAGAAGCAAAAGAAAAAAAAAAAGGGTGAAATGAGATGCTAAAGAGACAGCTTGCAACATTCCATAATTATAGCCTTTGATGCTAGAACCTCAAGGCTCCAGTCCCAAATGGGAAAGTATTTCCCTTTGGTAACTAAATAGGGGCTGATCCATTAACCAAGACTATATTTTTGATACAGAGTAGGCTGTTTGCTTTTGGTTCTTTCCCATCTGCCTCCTAGGTCCTAACCCTGGGATCCAGGACCTCGTGACTACAGAACCAATATTTCATAGAATCATTCATTCATCCTGGGACTTTACTGAAGATGGTTTTTACTTAGTAAACCTCTCCATCAGCTATAGTACACTTACCTGAAAAATGTTTTCTGCAACCTTTAAAAGCATTCATTTACTAAAAATTACCAAATTAACTTCATGTTAGTCCTAAAAGTTTCTCTAATCACTGAAAGCCATAGTTTATTATTCTAATATGAGTTGTTATATACACATACTTACTTGAACATTATAAAATTACATTTTTTTCATCACATATTTTTTTAACTTGTTTTATTTTTTATTTTTTTAAATTTACATCCAAATTAGTTAGCATATAGTGCAACAATGATTTCAGGAGTAGATTCCTTAGTGCCCCTTGCCCATTTAGCCCATCCCCCCTCCCACAACCCCTCCCATAACCCTCAGTTTGTTCTCCATATCTATGAGTCTCTTCTGCTTTGTCCCCCTCCCTGTTTTTATATTCTTTTTGTTTCCCTTCCCTTATGTTCATCTGTTTTGTCTCTTAAAGTCCTCATATGAGTGAAGTCATATGATTTTTGTCTGTCTCTGACTAATTTCATTCAGCATAATACACTCTAGTTCCATCCATGTAGTTGTAAATGGCAAGATTTCATTCTTTTTGATTGCCGAGTAATACTCCATTGTGTGTGTGTGTGTGTGTGTGTGTGTGTGTGTGTGTGTGTACACCACATCTTCTTTATCCATTCATCCATCTTCATCGATGGACATTTGCGCTCTTTCCATACTTTGGCTGTTGTTGATAGTGCTGCTATAACATGGGGGTGCATGTGTCCCTTTGAAACAGCACACCTGTATCCCTTGGATAAATGCCTAGTAGTGCAATTGCTGGGTCATAGGGTAGTTCTATTTTTAGTTTTTTGAGGAACCTCCATACTGTTTTCCAGAGTGGCTGCACCAGCTTGCATTATTCCTTGTAGAATATTGAGTCATTTATACCTTTTGCCTATTTGGTTGGGACCTCTTCCATACCGATTCTTCCCAAATGGTGAGATTTTAAGAAATAAAATCATGTATCTGATATTTTCATGGGTTGACAGGTTAAGGAAAAAAAGAAAAATAGGCTTTCAAAATATGAATTGTATTACTGTCAATACTAAAGTCTAAGTCTATTTGTAGGCACAGCTCTTACAGAGAGGATGCAGGCATTGTGAGACTTGGCTGGCACGAGGGCCGGGCGGGGGCAGGGTAGGGCAGGGGGGTGGGTGCTCAGTTAGAGCAGAGGTGACATGTCTTTACTGTTCGAGTCAGATAAACTGGAGTTTCAACCCTGACTCGGCAACATTCTAGTGCAGGTCGCTTGCGTCTGAGGTGAAGTATCTAACCTCTTAAACCTCAGTTTTCTCTTTTATAAAATGGGATGTATCGGTGCCTACAGCACAAGTCTCACTAGGAAAACGAGACGAGGCAGCATATGTGACGGTGTCCTTGCCAGGCGTTTCAAGAGTTAAGCAGACGTCTCGGGGTTCCTGCCTCCTTCCTCACTCCCTGCCCTCCCAGGTCACCGAGGTGGCCGTGGCCCCTCTGCGAGATTTCTAAGCACAGTCCCTCTCCTCTTGTGTGCAGACTGCTGCGGGGACTTCAGTGATGTATGCCGCCTGCCCACACACGTCTCCCCGTGTGGGCTCCTGCATCACAACATTTGCCTTTCCAAAACACGGGGTGTGGCATCAGCACTGATGCCCCACAGGACAGGGTCCCTCCACTCAGCCTGGGGTCCAGGTCCGTTCTCAGTCTGGTCCAACCCGCCCTTCCTGCACTCATGCTGCCTTGCGGACCGACATCTTCCCACTCCAGCTCCTGGGGCCAGCCCTGCTCCAAGCCCTGACACAGCCCCCACGGCCTAGTATAAACTCCAGAGTGCTTCACGTGGCATCAGAGACCCACACTGTCTGGTCCCTGTCCCTCTCCAGCTGCACTGACCACCACTCCTTCCCCACCTCAGACTCCGCACCCAAGCAATCCTACTCACAGTGCGCGGACACCCACACCGCCTCGTCAACTTCCCGCACCCCTCACTGCCCACTACATCCTTCTCCTCTTCTTCTGTGGGGCAAATTCCCACACAGCCTGCAAATACCACTCCAATGAAGTGAAGCAGGCCAGGTACTGACTTTGTGTCTTGTACAGTTTTTCTGTCCCTGCAGCTGCCAGGCTGTAGTTACTTCTCACATTTTCGTGGAATTCGCTAGCCCGCCATAAATGTCTTGTTTGGGGGATGGGCCCGGGACTCTGTGTGTTGCACAGAGCTGTCACTCAAGAAATGTTTGTGCTGTTGAACAGAAGAAGCTTTCGACCCACACCTAGTGGGACAGATCAACTCAAATGCAGGGCATACGTGCTCCAAGGGCAGTCTGCGACTCAGGGAGCAGGCAAAGGGAGAATCCAACATTCCCATCTAAAATGTTCGAGTGCTGGTGACTGCCAGAGCCCAGAAAAAGAAGGCCCTTTCAATGTGGTTACAATTCTAAAAAGTCTGTTACGTTTACCTAGAGCCCATGGAACGCAAAACCGTATTTTTCTCCCCAAAGTGTCGCACTTTTATAAAAGTTCCCTGCTCTGTGGAACGATCGTGGGCAATTGCTTTTGCAGTTTCTGGCGATGCCAGTTTATGGCTATGTTTTTCTGTTCACTGAACTGGCTCATTTCTTCAGGAGAACAAACTGTTCTGCACTGAAGCAGGAATTGGCTGGGTTCTAACAAAAAGATTTTTCCCCCCTGACAGTGTTTTTGCAAAAGACCCAAGTCAATTTATAGCCAAGTAACAAAAGGTCAGAAAGGTTAGTCAAGCAATGGGCGTAATTCCTGTGTGTCACAGCCAATAAAGGAAATGGGTGGGAATAAATAGTATGCAATTTTAACCTGAAATTATTTGGGCAAAACTATTATGGTAAACTATACAAAGGGACCCGTGGCTTCTAACATAAAGGATTTCCCACTCTGATTTTTTTTTAAGGCACATTTACTGTGGAAGAACTGAGATGACCTCAAATTCCTCATGCACAAGTGGAAAATGTCAAAAATTTTTTTTCACACTAATGTATAAAAAAAAATTGGCTATTGTTTTACAGCTCTGAAACAAAAAATGTTCACATAAAAATTAAATATCTCATAGTTAAATCATAATTAGATATAATTCGCATGGCTGAATTTAATACAAAACCTTTGCCAAAAGAGAGAGAAAATTGACCAAAATGATAGGCTAAGAAAAGGCTCTACAAAGGCAGCAGTTTATCTGTTTTAATCACGCTACAAATGTGACATACTACTGCATTATTCAGTGAGCATAAGAACACCATCAATAAGAAATGCCTGCTTTTGGAGCAGACGTGAAGAACTGACAGCAGCAGCCAAGCAAGCGGAAGACAGCTGAGGAACCATCAGTGCTGGGCAGGCCCGCAGGTCTGTGCAGTAAGGAAGCCTTTGAGATCTCCAGACGGTTGGAAGCCACCAGCTCCATCATGATGTCTACAGAACTCACTTAAAACAACTGAATAGGGGCGCCTGGGTGGCTCAGTTGGTTAAGTGTCCGACTTCGGCCCAGGTCATGATCTCATGGTTCGTGAGTTCGAGCCCCGCATCGGGCTCTGTGATGACAGCTCAGAGCCTGGAGCTTGCTTCAGATTCTGTGTGCCCCTCTCTCTCTGCCCCTCCCCTGCTCATGCCCTGTCTCTCTCTGTCTCAAAAATAATAAAAATATTAAAAAACAAAAACTGAATAATCCAAAAAGACAAATAGTTGAATAGAACACCGTCACAGTTAAAGCAACATGGTATAAATGGCTTCTCTCTCAACCTCCTTGCTGAGTACAACTACAGACACTGGAAATAACACAAGAGGCAACCCAAGGGGAAGTCTGAAAGGTGGAAAAAGGAAGACAAACAGGTTAGTGGCCCCAGGACTGGAGGAACAACACAGCAGGAGAGCATCTTATGACAGCTGCCCACCCCTCCACTCTCTCAACGCCCCCCAACATCCAATGTTTCCCATGCCCCAACCTAGCAACAGAAGGCAATCCAGGTGGGCTCATCCTTCCCTGTAATAGAATGGGAGTTCTGCTGGTGATACCAGGCCAGCTGGCAGCACCAACAAAGATGGATCAGGAGCCCACTGACAAAGCAGTGTGGGGAACCACTCTCCCTCCCTACAGGGCCCCAGGAAGTACTCTTCACCCAGCAGGATGGAGACTCCCAACCCCCACCTAAAGGCATCACCAGACAGCAAGGCCTGAGGAAACTCCTTCCCTCCATGAGATAGCACCAGCAAGGACCAGTGTGAGCCCCAGCTGTGTCAGATAAACCAAGGAAACCCAAATAGTAAAAACAAAGGCTCAGAAAAGAAACTGTCAAGAGAACCATAGCCCACAAAAGTAGATCCCAACCTGTGTGCTAAACCTAACTAGTTGACTGCCTGGTAAAAGAAATGATTAAATAGGACCCAGAGTCTCCGAACGTAACAGACAAAATGTCAGAAGAGAACTGAAAAATCACCCATTATACCAAGAACCAGGAAAATCACAACTTGAACGAGAAAACATAACCAAATGACACCAATACCAAGATGAATCTGATGTTGGAATTAGCTTGCAAAGGATTTTTAAGCAGCCATCATAAAAATGTTTCAATAAGCAATTACAAATTCTTCTGAAACAAATTAACAAACAGAAAATTCATCAAAGAAAACAGAAGTTATAAAAAAAGGAATCAAATGAAAATTACAGAACAGCCCAGAAGAGGAAATTCTTCTATTTTACATTGCCAAGTTGATACCAAGTTAACACCCTCATTTTCCTTTCTTTTTCAAAGCCATTCCCTAACTTTATTCAGGAGCCCTGCAATAACCTTCCTACCACAAAAGGCCTGATCCTTTTTCTGACATTTCAAGTAAGAAACCCTCAAAGTAATCTTCAATTCTTCCTGACCCTTTACTTCTATATCCAATCTGTTATTATAAAGGAGATTCAACATAGAATGCAGAAAGTAGCAGAGATAAATATTTCTAAGGCCCCCTGTTAGATATTTATAATTCTTTTACCAAATATTACCTTTACTCTTTTGTAACACAACAAATGAGCCCTATTAAAGTCAAAGTTGAAAGCTCTGACCAAGACTCATGTGTAAGATGCTTGCTTCTTCGTTGGTATGGCTCTATTTAATAATCAATGGGACCATTTTAAGATTTAAGACTTCCTTTTTTTTTTTTTTTTTTTTAAGTAGGCTCTACACCCAATGTGGGGCTTGAACTCACAACCCCAAGATCAAGAGTCATATATTCTTTTTTTTTTTCCTTTGAGAGACCTTGACAGCACACGTGGGGTAGAGGAAGAAAGAGGGAGAGAGAATCCCAAGCAGGCTCCTCGCCACCAGCACAGAGTCCAATGCAGGACTTGAACTCACAAAACTGTCAGATCATGACCTGAGCCAAAACCAAGAGTCAGAAGTTTAACTGACTGAGCCACTCAGGCACCCAGAGTCATATGTTCTACTGACTGGGCCAGCCAGGTGCCCCAAGACTTCCTATTTTTATCACCGATTCTGGAAAAGCTGCCTTTTTTCTCCTACTGAGGACATGGAATCCCATCTTTAGGGCCATACAGGACTCAAAGCCAACCTAGACCTTAAGGCTCTTTGCAAATACTGCAGGACTATTTTAATGACCCCACCTCACCATCCACCAACATGAAGAGGTAACACAGTTTTACAAATACTTGAGCACATATTATTGGAGATCGTATTTGCTTTTAAGAGAAGCTTTTATTTTACCTGTTGTCTTGCTTTATTTGAGCTACAGTGGAAAAATCATGGACTTCAGAGTCAAAGAGTCCCTATTACTTATTAGCTACACAAGTTTGTAGCATCTCCATCTATAAAATGAAATAATTATGCATACCCCTGCGAGGATTAAGTAATATATTACTTATAAAAATGCCTGGCATATCACACTGGAGCCAGGAGAGCACCTTAATATTCCTTAGTTTCTTTTTTTCCACCTATTTCTTGCTGAATTTTATGGATCTGAATGAGTCACCTTAAACTCTTTTGGAACAAAAAAAAGCATGTAAATATACAATATAAAAATAGTATACACTCCTCTGGGAATTAGGGGTGGGCAGTGACTAGGAAGGGACAGGACATGACTTTCTGGGTAATGATAATATCTTCGTAGGAGTTTGAGCTGCATAGGTGTATGCCTCTGTCAAAACTCAGCACAAGTACAGTTAAAATTTAACTGCAATGAAATGTACAAATCTTACCTCAAAAGAAAAAAAAACGTAAGCTTATAAATAATGACCTCTACTTACTGATACGTATGCTGAAGCACTGAGGGAAAATACATTAAAAAATGTGGATAGATGGCTAAATAAATGGACAGGATAGAGTAAAATGTTAATGGTCAAAACCTGGTGGTGGGTGTATGGTTGCTCACTGTGGAATTCTTCCACTTTGCAGAACATTTGAAATTTTTCATAATAAAATACTGGGAAAAACCTTCCTACAGGAAAAAATGTAAGGCACTCAATACACATTAGTTATCTGCCCAAATTCTGTCCCTACTGTTATTCATCCAATTGTTCATCTAGTTGAAAACACTTACGAGGCGCCCAGTGTAGTACTGCCTACAAGTGTCTCAGCCCTAAGCCCTCTGAATCATGGGAGTTCTGTGAGGATTAAGTAAGATAATAAACATTCAACATTAGCCCAGTTCCTGCCGCAGCTGGTGTTTGATAAATGCTAGCTGTTATTATGCCAGTATAGCATACAGCAAAGAGTATGGGCTTGGAGCATACCAAGCAGTGGTTAGAAGCCATGACTCCTAACTGACCACCTGGAGTCAAATTCCAACTCCACCACTTTGTAGCTTTGGGCAGAATTTTTAACCTTTCTGTGCCTCAGTTTCCTCATCTGTTAAATAAATAGAAAAGGATGACAATATCTCTCTCTCATTATAGTGCCAGAAGAAGACCAAAGACAGCTACGTGGGGGTGAGGAGAGGGTGGCAGGAACTGTATGATCTGGGACTTGAAGGCAGAGAAGGGCAGGGAAAGCTTAATAATGAGCAAGTATGTGGCACACATACAGTTAGTGTGACAATTAAACATGGTAATATATATAAAGTGCTTAGACAGTAGCTAGAACAGTATGAGTACTCAATCACTATGCTGGATACACACAGAGAACATGTGGATGAATGCACAAGTCCCTGACACCTCACGGAGTTGATTGACAATCCAGGACAGGAGGAAGACATGTCAACAGAAGCATCACAGAATGGGGGCCCATGTGTGCCATAGGAGATGTGCTACAACGGGCCTGGGACACCAGAAAATCAAACGGATAACAATGCCAGAGGAAGACCAAAGGTGGATTTATGGGGGGATGGGGGAGAAGGGGACTGGATGACCTGGGACTTGAGGGCAGAGAAAACCTCATAATGCAGAAGTACACAGTACACAGCCGACCAGGGCATAAGACAAGCTATGTAAGGGTGGGTTGGAAGATTTGTGGCTGGAGAGGAATCCGAATCAGATGGCAAAAAGCTCTGCTGATGAATGTGGACTTTGTTCTGCAAAAGTGCTTCAAAAAAATGACCAACCATTTATATACTCCACTGGGTTACTAGAGGTGAGTCTTCCAAATTGTCAACCAATAGCTTATCCTTGACTCCTCTGACAAATAAGGTATGCTGCTCATCATTTATGCACTGTACTTTTCAAATACAGTAACTAAAAATTCATAACCGTTCGTATTTTACCAACTCAAGGCGTGAGGACAAATCTCTACTTAAGAAAGCCCAGAGCCTCTGGAAGGAGGGCCAAGGAAGAGATTACTAACAGTTTGTGGAATCAAGTGAGTTAGCACCACTCTAGTTGGTCCATCGCTTTGAGGCTTAACTCAGAATCTGACCCAAGAGATTAAATTCAGGAAGGGAGAAATGTCTATGCAGCAGAGAAGAGGTGGCTCCCTCTGGACACTGCCAGCTGGCCGCGCTGCCTCTCTCCAAGCTCACTCTGCCTTGGTAAACATATGTCTGATTGCCAGAAGCACTGAGCAAGCCCACTAAGCCTTCCCAAAGTGTCTTCAACATCAGAGCCTGAGGGGAATGGTCAGGAGGGGGGCAGGTTTTATGATTAAAGGCACCAAATACTACTTCAAAATTATGTATATGAAACATATGAAATACACATGAAAACACACCTTTTAAGTATTGTTGGAAGGCAACTAAAATAACAAAATATGTATAAAGAGGTTTTTAAATTCTAGGATTACATGTGGGCAAACTTTTATCTTGGTATAAATCAAGCCATTTTAGAAGAGGCAACTTTGAGTGAGTGGGCTGGCTGGTTCAGCCTCAGAGCTCAGAGGAACAGAGCTCCATGAGGGCAGGGACCATGACTGTCTTGATCACTGCTCTATTCTCAGGGCCTAACACAGTGCCTGGCACATAATGGGTGCTCACAAAATATCTGCTGACTGAAAACAGTCGAGTCTCCAGCTCGGAAGTACAGAAATACAAAGTTTGTCTTTTTAGTTCAGTGAGATTATTAAATTCTTAATTGGGTGGGCCAGAATTGGTTTAATACCAACCAAACTCAATGGAGACACACGAGATTTCCCCTCTCATTTTTAGAAGTGGTATAGCTTTCCAGGAGCCTTACTGTTCCTGCCATTTGTGCAGAGCTGTCCTCTCCTTACATCAGGGCATCTGGGAAACAATCCCTCATCAGGCTATACCTCATCAGGTACAAACCTGATATTCAACCTCCATATATATATATATATATATATATATATATATATATATATATATATATATATATATTGACTATATAGTGAGCTCAACTTTGCAGCAACCAAAATGTCAGTCCCAGCCTGGTGGGGCATCTTCCGTCCTGTGGACAGAGCAGTCTGTACTCTGACAGAGTCCAAATCCTCCTAGACTTCACGCAGACTCTCAGTCTGCTATCTCTTTGCAATGTTCTTCATTTGAACATGTTATAAACCTCTAATTTTTACAATTTTTCTGTTTACAAGACTTTAAAACTTGGCTGCTTCCTAATGACCAAGGAGAGACTTTCATCTACATATGCTTCCAGAGGACTGCTTGGGTTTGGTCATCTCTGCGTGGATGTGTACCGATTTCAAGGCCCGTTTTGGCCTCAGCAGCAGTGAGGCAATATCTTAAGAGAATGCCAGGGTACTAATTGATATCTTTGGACCCATGACTCTGTGTAAGTTCTGGTTTGGATTTCTGTTTTTCCTTAAGTGCAATATCTTGCACTAATTTTCTGCCCGCTTGGCCTCACAAAATTTTCAGAAAAATCTCCCATCAGCACAGCTTTAGAAAGGTCTAGGAAATTTAACATATTCAAAACTGAGCCCACAGGCAACACTGTGGCAAATCACCATTATCATTTACCCACTCAGAGAGGGGGACTGACCTCCAAGCTTTGTTCCTATTCTTAAGCCAGTGTCTACCCAGGACCAAATTGTTTCTCTAGCCTATGATGGCTTTTTACTGAAAAGAAAATGAGACAGGGAGAAAACAGAAAACTCTGGTAATGAATCCTATCAAAATTTTCTTTTTTAAACAAATTTTTTAGTTTCAGCTAATTTTAGACTTACAGAAAAGTTGCGAAAATAACAGAGTTTCCATATATCCCTGGCCCAGCTTCCTGTAATGTTAACACCTTACATAAGCCTAGCACATCGAACAGAACCTGGACGTTAACATTGGAACAATACTATTAACTAAACCAAAAATTTTTTTCAAGTTGCACAACTTTTTCTCTGGCAATGTCCTTTTTCTGTCTTATCTAGAATCCTATTGTATGTAGTTATTTCTTAGTCTACTGTAGCCTGTGACAGAACCTCGATCTTTCCTTGCCATTTGTGTCCTTGACACTTTTTAAGAGTATTAATCAGTTATTTTTCTGACTGCCCCTTGATTTGGGTTTGCCTGATGTTTTCTCATGACTACACTGAGATTATGCATTTTTTTTATTTTAAGTTTTAATTCCAGTTAGTTAACATACAGTGTTATATTAGTTTCAGGTGTACAATATAGTAATTCAACACGCTCTATCCTCATCATGACAAGTGTACTCCTTAATCCCTATCACCTAGTTAACCCATTCTCCTGAGGTTATGCATTTTTGACAAAAATAACACAGAGATGATGTATTCTCCTTAGTACATCATATCATAGGGGTCATTATATTAGTATGTCTTCTAACTGTTGATAGTTCACCTTGATCACTTGGTTAAGATGCTTTCTCTGCTACAAAGTTACTGTCTTTTCTTTCCTTTATAGTTAATAAACATGTTGAGAGCTGAGACTATGCAAATTCTGTCAATCATTTCTTAAAATACTGTCCCCCTCATTCATAAGTCTACTCAATTTCCTTAAAAACAAGAGTGTAGTTGATATGATTTCACCTTATTATTTCTATCATGCAAACACTTAGATATTACCCTTTTGTTTGTTCAAGGAATTATGTTTTTCTTCTGCTTATAAAAATAGCACACCTTTGCTGTTAAAAAAAAATCACTGTGGAGAGCTCATAACCATACCTTTAGGGATTGGTACTTGTTATGGACTAAATGTTTGTGTCCACCCCAAAATTCACATTAAAATTCTAACTCTCCATGTAATGGTATTAGGAGACAGGGCCTTGGGAGGTGATTAGTTCATGACAGTGGAGCTCTCAGGAATGAGATTATGCCCTCACAGAAAGGACCTCAGAGAGCTCTGTCTCCTCCCCACCATAGGAGGATACAATAAGAAAAAGGCCACCTGTAACTCAAAAGAGGGCTCTCATCAGAACCTGACCATGCTGGTACCTTATCTCAACTTCTGCCTATGAGAACTGGGAGAAATAAATTTCTGTTGTTTGTCAGCCACCCAGTCTGTGGTATTTTGTTACAGCAGCCTGAGCTAAGACAGCATTGTAGATAATTTGATGTATTTACATCCCAGTGAACTTTTTCTCCTCTTTTAATACCACTGGAGTCACACACAGACCATGGGCTGAAATCCAACTCCATCATGGACTTCAAGCAAATCACTTAACTTCTGTGCGCTGGTTGGCCAGCATCTATTATTTGCAGATGGGGTAAGCAAAATTAACTAACAGTTTTTTGAAATAACTATTCAGTAAGGTAGAAATAAAAATTTTACAGCCTGTATTTTAGGGAGAGCAATCAAACACTGCCATGGGGAGGGTGAGGTCACACAACGGGCATCCAGATGTGGCATCTGGACCTAAGTCAAAGTTGTTCATTGCTGAATTACTTTAAAATCTGAAGGAATGCTACCTGGCTCCCAGAATTTACTTATTCCTAGTTTTTCAAGTAAGGCTCTAATAGTCTATAAAGGTATCACTTAGAATTTGTGTGGTCCGAAAGATAATCAAGAAAAGGTAATCTCTCCTATTTCCTCCAAGACAACACCAACAGCAATAACAACAGCAGAACACATGACACGCACCGGACACTGTGTATTCTGCACGCTCGCGATGCAGCAGTTCATTTAGTCCTCAGCACAACCCTTGGTATTATCGCCTCCAACCACAGGTGCAGAAACTAAGGCACAAAAAGGCTAAGTAACTCCCAGGGTACTCAGCTAGCAAGTAGACAGCAGGGTCAGGATTTGAACCCAGGCAGGCCCTAGTTCCAGAGTACGTGCTCTCAGCACTGGGCTCTCCTGTTGTCAGAGTGTAAGAACAAATTCTTATCCAGAAGACACACACAGGCTATGAATTAGCATTCTGGATGAAGCTGAATTGAACAAAAGATTGAAATGACAGAAGAAAACCACTTCCAGAATGGAAAGACCTCAAAGAAACAAGGAGGAATTCCCAGGGTCTCACCTAATTAGCAATCAAAGAGGGTCACTAAGACACAGCCTGGAAATATCTAAAAGCAATGTGTAAAAGGGAAGAGAAAAAAAAGAACTCCAAGAAAACAAGTTAAACAAGCAGATTATGTGAAAGAAATCCAGCAGAGTTTTGATTTTTTTTTTTTTTTTTTTTTTAGCAGAAGCCTAGAAACAAGGCAATGTAAGACATAAGACCTCAAAGAAAAAAAAAAGATGAGCAATTCAAAACACTTGATCTGTAAACACAGTGATGCCACCCGGCAGACAAGGTATCCTGTCAATCCTCTCCCACTGAGCCGTCTCCAAAAGCTGCAGTCAATAGCCACCTGCATTTCCTCAGCTTCTCCACACTCCAGTGAGAGCTGACTTAGGAACTCTGTGGGAACTGGGCAGGCTGGGATCGCTACCAGTTTTCTAACTGGGAAAACCAGTGGCTTGGCTTCTTATCCTACTGGACCTGTGGTGGCCACTGCTGGCCACTGTCCCTTATAGGAAATCATCTCTTCCACACGGCTCTTTCTTCTTCTAGCATCGATTTGGCATTTTGATCTGGTTTGCAGTCCCACTAACTAGATTAGTAACAATGCCTTGGAGTCTTAGTTTTCTGGCCCACAGAGTAGTAATAATTTCCATACACAGGGCTATTGAGAAGATAAAATAAGCCATGTGAAAAAGCTCTCACCACCCTGTGTGGGACATGTTATCAGAGTGCCCAGGACGTCTCCATTTCCTGAACATAAAGAACTGGTCTTTGCCCAGAGGCCATCCCAACCCTTTTATTTTCTGTCTACATGCTCTACCTCTGGGTTTATGTCTATTCTCACGACTCTGACATCCTCAGAGCAAGTGTGTCCCACCCATTTATCTCCAGCCCTCACAACACACCTGACTTTCTGACCCATGCTTCTAACTGCTCCTAGATATGTTTCCCTACATCTCTTCAGGGTTTCCTGAATTCGACAAGTCCTAAAATGAACTCTTGTCTCTCCAAATAAGTCTCTGCAGCCCCCCTGCATCCATTACCCCACTCCATAAGCTGGCCAGTGTTTCCACTGTTGGTCATCGCCTTCCCTAAAACAAACCAACCAACCCCTCTCAGTCAACCACTAATTCCCAATCTCACCTGAGTCAGACCCTAGCGCTTTTAGACACTGCTTCAAAACACCTCATTCTCTCTTTTCCATCACCACTGCTACCACCTTGTTCGAGTTCCCAACATCTCTTACCTGGATGACTGCCATAGCTGCTTAACTGACTTCCTGCAGCCCATGCTTCACCTGAGAGCCACAGTTATCTTTCTAAATATAAACTCGAGCATGGTGCCCCCTTGCTTTAAAACCGTTGTGATGCAGCCCACAGGATACGACAAACTGGAACTTGTTGGACAGGCATTCGAGGTGCTTTACAATCTGGCCCACCATCCCTTTGTTCAGTCTCATCTCCAGCCACTTGGGTACCTTTAGGCTATGATGAACTTGGGTATCTTCAGGCTTTTGCCCTTTTGTTTTATCCTCTATCTTGCAAAGCTCTACTGGTACAATATAACTCAGCTCCCAGGATGCCTTTGCTGACTCACCAAACTTCACTCTCTCCCTCCCTCCGTGTCTCCGAGATACCTGACACATCACATCTTTTGCCACTGTTAGTCTGCATGCACGCCACCTCCTCAACCAGACAGGGGACCTTGAAGGCAGGGTCCGAACTGCTTTCATCTTTACATCTCCTGCACCAACCTCAGCGTCCGTCCAGCTTAGAGTGAGACCTCGGTGGTTGTTAACTAACCGAATCAAGAATAGCAAAATACTTGTGAGCACCAGGTTGAAGCCCCGAAGATTAGTACACCTCACAGAACAAATGTAAAATGTGAAAGGGGAAAATAATGGGAGTAGATAAGGAGAGAGGAAGCCAAAACAGGGAGAAGTGAAGTTTCCTTATATGGAAGGAAAGAAAAGTTCCTCTTTGCTTTGATGAGAGTAAATAAATATAGAAACAAATGTTATTTTTGGCACTAAGAAAACTCAAAAGATTGTTCACCTTTAAAATGTTTAAAAGTTAAAAGGAAAGAAAAAAAACATTCTCCAAAACAGAAGGTATAACAGAAAAGAGACAACTAATATAAAAATCAAGAAACAAATCATTTATAGAAAATATGACAAATGCAATAACAACCATGAATTAAAGAGGATAAATTTACACATAAGTTATAGAATCTTCAAGACTGGTTCAACAGAAGACAAAACCCAACAATAATCTGCTTGAAAGAGATAAGCTCTGAAATGACAATAATCAAGTTAGAAAATGTAACAAAATCACTACACAAGGTATCTATGGACAATGAAAAAAACATAAGACAAACATTGCTTTCAGTACTGTTAAGAAAAAAAAAAAAAAACTAAGCACACCAGCTAATAATACTGAGACACAAACAACAAAAAAAACCTAGAGAAACTTTTTTTTTTTTTAAAGAAACGAGTTAGAGGGGCACCTGGGTGGCTTAGTCACTTAAGCGTCCGACTTCGTCATGATCTGACGGCTCGTGAGTTCGGGCCCCACGTCCGGCACTGTGCTGACAGCTCAGAGCCTGGCACGTGCTTCAGATTCTCTCTCCCTCTCTCTGCCCCTCCCCCACTCGTGTGCTCTGTCTCTCTCTCTCTCAAAAATAAACATTAAAAAAAAATTTTTTTTTTAAAGAAAGGAGTTAGAGATTTTGAAAGCAAAACCCAAAATACTTTGGAAGGAACCTTAAGAAATAGGCAGGAGTTGCTGCGTAGGAGAGGGAACTGCCCACCTGAGGAGCAGGAGTGGAAACTGATTTTTCACAGCCTCTTTTTATATGTTAAAAGTTTTCTCATTTCTAATAATTAATAATTATTAATAATAACAACCTAATAAAGTTTTCTATTTCTAATAAATTTCCTGTGAACAGACTAAACGTAAATTTAAATTTTTCAAAAAAGGAAATGATGAAGTTGGAAAACAGGACATAAAGGCAATAAAATTGTAAGGGAGTGTCATGTGCTTAATAAGTTTGGATAAAATTAAATAAATGGATTTCCTATTAAAAATGTAAAATTCTAACACTGGCAGAAATAGAATACCTAACTAGACTAACATCTTTAAAAAAATGACACTCCCACACAGCCACTAGCCTCTGATGGTTTATTAGTGAGTACTTTCAAACTCTCCAGAAACAATTCATAATATAGAAATTACACCTAAAATAGGCCAAGATACACATTATATAGTTTATTGTACTAACCTGGTCCTAAAGCTGGCTAAAGAGAGAAAACTATAGACAAAGCTTACTTAGAATTTATGCTCAAGTCTAAAAGAAAATAATAGTAAACATAATCTAAGAATAGCTTAAATTAAAACCGTGTCATGTTAACAGATACCAAAAATTCAGCCGTTAAAATTCAATACCTATTCCTAATTTAAAAATTCTAAAACGAATAATAAAGGTGTACTTTCTTCCCCTTATTAGAGTATCTATTTAAAACCAAATGCCAATATTATACTTCAAAGAAGAAATGAGCCATGTAATCATTAAAAATAGGCAAAAAATGAAGACGTATTTAATCATCACTGTTAATAGAGTGTCAGAACTTATTTCCAATATGAAGTAACATGAAAACAAATAAGAAATACAAATACTATAAATCCAGAGGCAAAAAGTTTTTATATATAACACCATTGTATATTCATAAACCCAAAGGAATCCTTTACATGGTTATGATGAGTTTAAAATGACCAGAGTCATCACCAATATAGAAAAATCAATAGTGTTTCTGGTCCTCACACTTGATCACACAGGGAAACCTCCCAGGCTGTTTTTTAAAGTGCTGATGCCTACCTAAAGACTCCACCAAACAAGTACTAGACCTGATAAGTGAATTCAGTAAGGTTACAGGATATAAAACCAATATACAAAAATCTGTTGCATTTCTATACACCAATAATGAAGCAGCAGAAAGAGAAATAAAGGAATCAATCTCATTTACGATTACACCAAAAACAATAAGATACCTAGGAATAAACCTAATCAAAGAGGTGAGAGACCTGTACTCTGAAAACTATAAAACACGGATGAAAGAAATTGAAGAGGACACAAACAAATGGAAAGATATTCCACACTAATGGATTGGGAGAACAAATATTGTTAAAATGTTCATACTATGCAAAACAAGGTACATTAAATAATGCAGTCCCTAGCAAAATACCAATAACATTTTTCACAGAACTAGAATAATCCCAAGATTTATATGGAACCACAAAAGACCCCGAATAGCCAAAGCAATCTTAAAAAGAGAACAAAAAAACTGGAGGTATCGTAACCTCAGATTTCAAGACATACTACAAAGCTGTTGTAATCAAAATAGTATGGTACACATAGATTGATGGAACAGAATAGAGAGCCCAGAAATAAACCCATGATTATATGGTCAATTAATCTTTGACATAGGAGGCAAGAATATACAACAGGGAAAACGTCTCTTCAACAAATGGTGTTGGGAAAACTAGACAGCTACATGCGAAAGAGTGAAACTGGACCACTTTCTTACATCATACAAAAACTAACCTCAAAATGTATTAAATATCTAAATGACCCAAAGCCATAAAAATCCTAGAAGAGAGCACTGGCAATAATTTCTCTGACATTGTCTATAGCAACATTTTTCTAGAGATGTCTCTTGAGGCAAGGGAAACAAAAGAAAAAATAAACAATTGGGACTATATCAAAATAAAAAGCTTCTGCACAGCAAAGGAAACAATTAACTAAAAGACAACCTACTGAATGGGAGAAGATATTTGCAAATGACACATCTGATAAAGGGTTAGTATTTAAAACATATAAAGAGCTGATACAACTGAACACCAAAAAACACCAAATAATTCAATTAAAAATTGGCAGAATACGTGAACAGACATTTTCCCAAAGACATACAGATGGCCAATAGACACATGGAAAGATGCTCAACATCCCTCATCATCAGGGAAATGCAAATCAAAACCACAGTGAGATATCACTTCACACCTGTCAGAATGGCTACAATCAAAACCAAGAAACAAGTATTGGTGAGGATGTGGAGAAAAAGGAATCTTCGTGCTCTGTTGGTGGGAATGCAAACTGGTGCAACCACTGTGGAAAACAGTATGGGGGTTCCTCAAATAATTAAAAATAGAATTACCACATGATCTAGTAATTCCACTACTAGGTATTTACCCAAAGAATAGAAAACACTAATTTGAAAAGATATATGCATCCTTACATTTATTGAAGCAACCAATTATGGAAGCAATCCAAGTTTCCATCAATAGATGAATAAAGAAGATGTAGTATGTACACACACATGCGTGCATGCGCGCGCGCACACACACACACACACACACAGAAATATTACTCAGCTATGAAAAAGAATGAAATCTTGCCATTTACAACAACATGGATGAATCTAGAGTATGATGCTAGGTGAAATAAGCTAGGGAAAGACCAATACCATATGATTTCACTCATCTATGCAATTTAAGAAACAAAACAAATGGACAAAGAAAAAGAGAGACAAGCAAAAAACCAGACTCTTAACTATAAAGAACAAACAGATGGTTACCAGAGGGGATGTGGGTGGGGGATGGGTGAAACAGGTGAAGGGAAACAAGTACCCTTATCATGATGAGCAGTGAGTAATGCATACATGTGTTGAATCACTGTATCGTACACTTGAAACTAGTATGACACTGTGTGCTAATTATACTGGAATTTTAAAAAATTACCAAAAAATTAAATACAAAATGCCAATGCCTACACCGCATCCCAGATAAATTGTCTCAGAATCTCCGGAGGAATGACCAGGCATCGGTATTTTATAAAGCTTCTGAGGTGATTCTAGTGTGCTGTCAAGTAGAGTACCACCAGTACATGCTTATATGCTTAATTACCTAAATATCTAAAAAACACAACACAAAAAGTGTAACAGTTTGTGATATTTGCAAGCAAACAGGAGTTCCAGCCATATTGCTTTAAGGGAACATTGCTGTAAGGGAACAGGAGTTCAAAAGAAGAAACCTGAAAGGGGATATAATCAGCTACTGTGCAAATGTCTCCAGTCCACTGCAATTTAGGCAAATAAGCAGGCAGTTGCCCAAGTTATTAGAGGGGGACATGACACATGGCCACAACAAAATAACGGTAGCAAGAGCTAACGAGTCTCGGTGCAAGTGCCGTTGGGATAGGAAGTACGCATGAGGATTCAACAGAGGCCGAAGGGGAACAGGGCTACCTGCATACCTGCATGAGGTTAAATGTGAGATAAATTCCTAGAAATGCAATTGCTGGGTCAAATGGTATGTGCCTTTAAGAGTCAAAGATCAATTTTGAAAGCTCTTAAAGGGAACATAGAAAAAGCATGATGTATAGTGTAAACAAAACATCGTACTTGATAGGTACGAGTGGAGCAGGACAATGAGCTAGGCTGGAGCGAGGCAAGATGGCTCAGTGTCGCCAGGTAGTAGGTAAACAGACTGAAATAACAGAGAATTCCTCATGAGTCCAATTTTGGCTTTGCCTTTCCTATTAACTCTGTCCCCACAGCAGACACCTGAAGATGAAAGAGGGCAGAAGTCATGTAGCTATCTGAAAGGACAAGATTTGAGGCAGGAACATTTCTGGGTTGACTCTGGATTGACTGCAGACAGCAAGGAGACCAGGATGACTGGAACAGTTGGCGTGAAGGTGAGCATTAGAAAATGTATATAAAAGTTCACATGTGAAAAAACTTATCTTATGCTCTTTTTAATTTAGAGGATTGACATGCAAGGCCACGAAGTAGTTTTTACTCAATCTACACCTCAAATTTAAAGAATGAGCAAGCTGGAATGTGTCCTATATCTAACAGTAGTCCTGCTGCAGTCCGCCATAAGGCAGGAAGTTCCAGAAGCTCCAACAGTAGAAACATTCCCATGGACTGGGTAGCCCCAAACCTGCGGAGGAGTGATGTTGCTGTGCAGTTGTCTACGTCAGGACGCTGAACACAGAACTTCCAGCATTACATACCATCACTGGCTCTGACTCCATTTCCTCCCCTTTCTTTCCAAAAACTTCTATTCAGCACACTGAAGTTCTTAACTTTATAATGAAGACTAATACAATAGATTTCCTTTATTTAATAAGTTTAACAACAACAGCCAACAACAACAAAATGCGAAAGTCTAAAGCTTGTAAGTGGCTTAGAAACAGAATAAATTGAGTTCACAACTTGATAAATAAATGACCAAAAAAAAAAAAACACCCCAAAACCATAAGTAGGTCACATCTAGTTCAGCAAATGAAGGCTTACATTAATTGTTTGCTCATCTGCTTTGTCTTTAGTATTATATTTAGCATTGAAAAGTGTTTCCTATTCCTGAGGGCAGCCTGAGAGTATGGTTTGGGTAAGTGGCATTCAAACAAGTGTTCTAGTTTTTCAAGTCAGTTATTTAATGAAGCAGAAGTATAAGTCTTGCACTCAAACTAAAAGCTGACCTCAGACTAAACTTGCACATCAGAGAGACACAATACACAGCTCAACTTTTATTATATCCAATAACCAGCCTAAGGTAGAAGAAGTTCCTATCAAGGCATCTAGGATTTCACCTAAATTATATATTCAATAAATATTTTTAGATTAATTAAAAAAAATCATTTGATCAAAGAGCTCAGCAATAAAAACCGAGGGAGGAGAAAATAAAGAATGTTTAACAATAACACAAAGACTAAATATAGCTTTAAAGACTTAGGAGTTACAAAGTATGGCAAGAAACTTGTTAAAATTCAGAAGCATACTATTTACCCAGGAAACATGCTTTTTCCTCCCTTCATTGGTCTCTCCACTTTCTCCCTTCATCTCTTGCAGCCCTGTATGCATCTTTAAAGGTCCACTTGTTGCTTGGGCAGCTGCAATTCAGCCCTGTGAAAAAAGCAGCATCTCATCACTTTGTGAGGAGAGATAAAGTACCTTTTAGGAAGCTGAGTAACCCAATCTCATCAATCTCCTTTCCTAATTCATTTCCATCAAAACTATACACAAACAGAAAAACCAGGGCCGGAGGCAGGGAGGAAGGAGAGTAAAATGTGGTTGTAAAAATACAAACTAGGGGCGCCTGGGTGGCTCAGTTGGTTAAGCGTCCAACTTCAGCTCAGGTCACGATCTCACAGTTCGTGAGTTCGAGCCCCGCGTCGGGCTCTGGGCTGATGGCTCAGAGCCTGGAGCCTGCTTCCGATTCTGTGTCTCCCTCTCTCTCTGCCTCTCCCCTGTTCGTGCTCTGTCTCTCTCTGTCCCCAAAATAAATAAACGTTAAAAAAAAAATTTAAAAAGAAAAAAAATACAAACTAGCAATTTAAAACTATTAAAATTCTAGCAGAAATGAAAAAAATATAAACGGAAATAAAGCAAACTCAATTTTCTCTGATAATAGATCAGAACAAGATGATTTCTAAAATCTGTAATTTTAGGTGATTCATAAAATCAGTAATTTTAATACTCTTTCCACCAATGAGTTTCCCTGTCCCTCTTCTGGTTAAGTTTGAGATGGCTTAACAGAGAGGAAAAAAATCAATGGATGTGGGCCTTACAACTTCAAGAATGCACACCATTAAGGATATGCTCTTTTCTGATGCTCTGCCATTCAAAGCCCTGGGGCTTTCCTGGCATGGATTGTAGTGGTACCAAAAAATGGTCTACCCTGTGAGTTCCAGACCAAGGAACCATATTATCATCATCTGTGTCTCTGACCCTTAACACCGATGTTGTCCCACTCTGCCCAGGGCCAATGATGGGCACACAGTATCTCTCAGCAAATGAATGAGACGGTAACTATGTGTTTTCAACAAACCACTAGAGACGCTTCATGCAATCTTCAAATTTCTCAGGAAGCAGCTGAAAAACCACTGCTTTTGAGTTCGTTTTTTTTTTTTTTTTTCCCAAAGCATTCTCTTTGGTTGAGATGCCCATTACCAATAAAATGGCCCTAAAGTGAGTATACCAGAGGCCCTCAGAACCTCAGATAGAACGGTGCACAGGCACATGACAGAGAGTGGGAACTATAGGGATCTGTGAATGTAAACACATAAAAGCACCCTTCACCAAAGTAGCTCCTAGCTACCTTTCACCGTGATTCTTAGGTCTCTAATGTTCACATCAAGCTTTTACTCTGTGTCAGGCACTGTTCTAAGAGCTTTAACTACATTAACTAATTCGTTCTTGGTAACACCCATATGTGATGGATTCTATTATTCTAATTGCCAAGGTGAGGAAACTAAGGCACAGAAAGTTTGAGTAAACTGTACAAGGAAATGCACTAAGCTCCTGTTCAAAGGCAGGGTCCTGGAGCAAACAGACACCCCCAGTAAGTGGCAGCCTCATCTACATACCTTGTTTTCTCCTGTGGCTGTCATGGTTCAGCAGTACCATGTCTAGTTACACTAGCTCTTGTTGGAAATTCTTCCTAATTAATAATTTATTGAAAAACTTAACTTTGAATTCTCCACAACTTAAAAACTGACCCCTTATTTTAAAACATTATCCAATGAACATAACAAAAAGGAGATCTTCCTAATTTTGTGGAAGTCAGAAGCAATTATTTTAAGCTGACTATTCACACTTACGCACAACTTCAGCTTATAATATTTATTCCAGACACTTTGCTACGCTTTTGCCAGATCCCCTCTAAGTTTGAAATCGCAAAGCCTTTGCTCAAGTAAGGCATTTATTCTCTTACACTCTAGTTCAGTTATTGGAACATGATGATGATGATGATGCCAAAAGCTGTGGATTCAATCCACTGCAGACCAGTTAGCTTTGTTTGCTTCATGTCTACAAACTCTAAGCCTGGATGGCATATTTTGAGTCCTATAAGGAATCAGGTAGGAGTGTGCAACACAACTAGAATATATCTGCTAGAGAAACAGGTCCACAAATAACACAGGGCCAGAAGCAGAACTATGAGACAAAAGCATCAATTTCATCATAAAGAAAAGCTTTATGATCACTGGTATAGCATTTCTACGTTTCTGAACGAGAAGCTTTTTCAATGCCAGATATTTTGCCAAATCTAACCTAAAGTCCTTCCTTCAAAAACAAAACAGGTGTAAGATTTGAAAAAAAAAAAAAAACTACTAAGATTTTTATGACACAAGCCCACCTTGACTGATCTGAAAACAGAACCTTCTTATATCTGACACCAATTCTGCTGACAATACAAAGCACATGTGATGATTTTAGAAACTGTCACAAAAATCACTAGCGGTGCAGGACAACAAACCATCAGAAAATTCCAATTGCATATATATATATATATATATATATATATATATATATATCGTAGATTCTTTAAAATTACTCTTAATTTTCAAAAAACCAAATAATATACAGTTATTTTAAACATAGTTTTTTTTAAGTTAAATAAAGAAACTAACAAACATTAGTTCATATCACATTTTAAAACAACCCAGGGCCTATTCAAGGTAGTTTTACCACCTTCTATGAATAAAAATTTGAAAACAAAATTATATTTCTCAATTGTTATTTTAGAAAGAAACCCACTTGGGATCATCCATCTTTGAGTTTTCTTGCCCACAGTTGGAAAGAACTTTCCCAACATACAAACGCTGCAAAGCACATGGGTTCCAACAGTCACAAGGTAACTATGACAGCAAAGCCACAGTTATTTATGAGATCATAAAAACTATATGACATAATTTTTAAAAATTCACATAACATGAAATCAACCATTTTAAAGTGTACAATTCAGTGACATTTAGTATATTCACAATATCGTGCAACTTTCACCTCTACCTAGTTCCAAACCTTGTTAGTCACCCCAATATGAAACCTCGTACTCATTAAATAGTCACTACCATCCCCCTGCTCCAGGCTGGCCAACCACTAACAGGCCTTATGTCTCTATGGATTTACCTATTCTGGGTATGTGACCTTTTGTGTCTGCCTTCTTTTACTTAGCATGATGTTTTGAGGTTCTTCCATGTTGTAGCAAATATCATTACTTCATTCCTTTTATGACTGAAAAATATCCCATTGTATGGATAGATCACATTTTGTTCATTCATCCATTGATGGACATTTGAATTGTTTTCACCTTCTACCTACTGTGAATATTGCTGTGATGAACACTTGTGTACAAGTATTCGTTTGACTATATATCTTCAATTATTTGCGGTATATACCTAGAAGCAGAATCACTGGGTCATATGGTAATTCTATATTCAACTTTTTAAGGAATCACCAAACTGTTTTTCACAGTAGCTACATCATTTTACATTCTCACCAGTGAAGCAGGAGAGTTCCAATTTTTCCACATCCTCACCAACACTTCTTTTCTGTTTGTTTGCTTTGATGATAGCCATTCTTGTAGGCATGAAGTAGTACCTCATTATGATTTTTTATTTGCATTTCCTTAATGACTAATGCATGTTGAACATCTTTTCAGAAGTGTGCTAGCCATTCTTATATCTTCTTTGGAGCAATGTCCAATCAAGCCTTTGCCCATATTTTAATTGGGTTGTCTTTTTGTTGTTGAGTTGTTAAGAGTTTTTAATACATTGTGGACACTAGGGCCCTTATCAAATTAGCAAATGTCCTATCCAATTCTCTAGATTTTCTTGCCACTTTCTTTTTAAAAAAAAAATTTTTTTTAATGTTTATTTATTTTTGAGACAGAGAGAGACAGAGCATGAATGGGGGAGGGTCAGAGAGAGGGAGACACAGAATCTGAAACAGGCTCCAGGCTATGAGCTGTCAGCACAGAGCCCGACGCGGGGCTCGAACCCACGGACCGCGAGATCATGACCTGAGCCAAAGTCGGACACTCAACGGACTGAGCCACCCAGGCGCCCCTTGCCACTTTCTTAATAGTGTCCTTTGATGCAAAGAGCTTTAAATTTTGAGGGAGTCCAATTTAGCTCTTTTTTTTTTTCTTTTGCTGCTTATACATTTGGTGTCATTTCTAAGAATCCATTACCAAATCCAAGGTCATGAAGATTTACCCTTATGTTTTCTTCTAAGAGTTTTAGCTCTTACAATTAGGTCCTTGAGCCATTTTGAGTCACTTGTATTATATAGTGTGAGGTTGGGATTCAACTTCATTATTTTGCATGTCAATGTCCAGTTGTCCCAGCACCCTTTGCTGAAGAGATTGTCCTTTCCACCATTATATAGTCTTTGCACCCTTGTCAAAACTCAAATAACTATAGATATATGGGTTTATTTCTGGATTTTTAGGTCCATTCCATTGATCTATATGTCTAGCCTTATGCCAGTACCACACTTTTGATTATTGTAGCTTTTCTAAAATTGGAAAGGGTGAAGAGCCTGGGTGGCTCAGTCAGTTGAGTGTCCAACTCTTGATTTCAGCTCAAGTCATGATCCCAGTGTCGTGGGACTGAGCTCCACACTGGGCTCCATGCTAAGCATGGAGGCTGCTTGGGATTCTCTCTCTGTGTCCCTCCGCCTCTCTCCCCTGCTCATGCCCTAAAATAAAAACAAACAAACAAACAAACAAATAAATAAATAAATAAATAAATAAATAAAATTGGAAAGTATGATTCTTCCAACTTTACTTTCTTTTGCAAGATTGTTTTGACTATTCAGAGTCCCTTGCAATTCCATATGAATTTTAGGATCGACTTTTTCATTTCTGCAAAAAAGGCCTCCAGGATTTTGGTAGAGATTGCACTGAACCTGAAGATTACTTTGGGTAGTATTGCCACCTTTATAATATCAAGTCTTCCAATTCATGAAGATGGGATATCTTTCCGTTCAAAGACATAATTTTACCTTATCTTAAAACGCCCTTGATAAGGTAATGCAATGATTTCCTTTAGTTGTCTCTATCTCTATGATAATCTAACACCCTAGAGTAATTTACAAATATGAAGTTTACACTTGCCATGGAGAACCCAATATTCATATTCCAGAGAAGGAATGTCAATTATTCAGGGTCTTATTGTTTGCTTTTGTCTACGGAAAAGGTCAGAACTCAAAGATGTTCATTTCCCTTATTTAAAATTAATTTTCATCATTCTCAGTTCCTACTAGAGGAATTGATACAGGAACCTTGTATGTTCACTGATGAGAATAAGTTGTTTAACAGACTTCATAGAATGGTATCACAAATTTTCTTTCATATAGTTCAATCCCAAAAAATTGATTATGAAATATTAACTACTTTGCTAAAGAATGTGCTCAAACATCCTTGGTTATTTAGACCTAAAAATGTCAACTGTACTTGGTAGGGAGAGGTGAAAGACTTTAAAAGTCTTTTCTCTAAAATTTCTTTGCTAAAGTCTAAGAGAGTATAATTGTTTGAAGTTACAAAAGGTAATGGGCTAGACAAAATCTGCTCTTTGCTCTTGTATCAAAATTATAACTGAAGATAACATAGTAACCCAGGAAAAATACTGTGGCTTTTCCTAAAACTAGTAATTTCAAGGAAATTATATATCCCTCAAAAGTAAAAGTCACCTTAAAACCAGTAGATTATTTATCTGATGGGCAGAGATTGCTTCAGTTCCCATGTTTGGTGTCAACTTATCAATGCTTTAATTTATATGTCCTCTCAACACATGTGTCACATGGGACTAATAGTCCACACTGATCCAGTAATATCAAAAAGGGTTTTAAGAATCAAACTGCTGGGGCGCCTGGGTGGCTCAGTCGGTTAAGCGTCCAACTTCGGCTCAGGTCATGATCTCACGGTTCGTGGGTTCGAGCCCCACGTCAGGCTCTGTGCTGACAGCTCGGAGCCCGGAGCCTGTTTCAGATTCTGTGTCTCCCTCTCTCTCTCTGCTCCCCCCACCCCCACTCACACTCTGTGTCTCTCTCTCAAGAATAAATAAACACTAAACAAAAATTAAAAAAAAAAAAAGAATCAAACTGCTTATAAATAACTTCAATCAGAAAATACTATCTGGTTTTGAAATAAACAACTAGCAACTCAATCCTGGGGAAAAGACATTCAATTCCATGTGTTTTGTCATCTATAATGAAACCAAAGGCAATAAAAATATCTTTTGGCAGGTGCTCAGGGTCAGTGCCTGGGCAGGGAATGTTAGCTAACGCAAAGTTAGAAAGTCTGATATTTGTTTTGTTTTTTAACCAGAAAGTTTAAGTTGAAGAGGTCAAGGAAAAAAGAGGCAAAGAAAAAAATAGACCTGGACAAGAAATGAGGGCAAAAAGATAAGATTCTGACACAGTGAGGCAGCAGACAGACAACAGTCCAGGGAGGGGGAAAGCTGCCTAGGGGGTACAGAGAGTGAACTCCGTGCTGGCTGAGTCTGCTGCCAAGCATCCAAGGATCCCTTCAGCAGTTTCCAGCAAAGCTGGTCAGTGTAATATCCATGGTCAACTCCCTCTTCACGGGATGAGTGTTGCCATAAATTCTTCCATAACATGACAGGTGGGGGGCACCCTCTTCTTTGGTCCTGCCACTGCCTAATGAGGGCCCCCACAGTATCCCTTCCTCTAAGAGTGTTTTCAACAAACTAACTGAGTAAGTACTTCTTCCTCCCCATTTCCTCAGCTCTGTTTACACTCAGTTAACCTGAACTGTGTGTCAAGATTCAGGAGACAGATGGGATAAAGGGGCAGTGCCCAAGGAGATGGGATAAAGGCCACATTCCCCTTGGTTGGTGATGGCACAGAGGGAAACGAACTCTACAAGGAATGAGGCTAGGTGACGAGGTGCTGTGTCCTGTTCTGTCACAGAGATACACATCCTGGACCTCTCAAATCTAGAACTTACAATTCCTGTTCTTGAGTAATTTACACTGTATGGATAATAACACATGTATGGTAAGCACTTGAGTCTGGGGGGCGGGGAAGTGTTGCTTCCAGTTATCAGATGGTGTATCTCCAAGAGGTCATGGGTTTTTTTCACTTGACTCGTATCGGAAGAGCAGTCACAGGCTGCATAGCCAGTGCTTCAAGTCCTGCTGGAGCTCCTTACCCCAGAAGCCCCAGCAGAAGGGAGCCCAGATGGGCACTCAGGCAACACTTGCCGCAGGGCCGGCTGGGGTGAGGAAGGACCCCCCCACCCTCTCTCCGGGTGGTCAACGCTCAGCACTCTGAGGAACCTGACACAGCTGCTGTGATTTGGTCTCAATGTGGTAGTGGCTGTCTTGGTCCCTGACTGGATGCCCTGAGCTCTTTCGCTGCTGAGCTTTGTCTTTCTTCTTTCTTTCTGTGAAAGGAGCTTTCAGTTCATCTTCAGGCCTGCCATTCTGTGCCCAGGAACTGAACTCCTGAGGCATCTGCCCTGAACTTGGCCAGCCGCTTTAGTTTTATTCTCTGCTCTCTTTGTGGTGGTCTTGGTGACAGGCTCCTAGAAACAAGCCCTGAACTGCAGGACAAATGCCTACATAGGAAAAGAGAAGCAGGGTGCACACTGGGCTTTATAACACAGCTACAAGCTAACCATTCCTGATTTTAAAATAGCCCAAGCCTGGGGGGCATGTGGGTGGCTCAGCTGGTTGCATGTCTGACTCCTGATTTTGGCTGAGATCATGATCTCACAGTTCGTGGGTTCGAGCCCTGTATCAGGCTCTGCACTGACCATGAGGAGCCTGCTTGGGATTCTTTCTCTCCCTCTCTCTCTGCCCTGTCCCTCTCTCTCTCCCTCTCTCTGCCCCTGTCCCTCTCTCTCTTTCTCTCTCTGCCCCTGTCCCCCCACTCAAAATAAATAAATTTAAATAAATAAAATAAAATAAAATAAAAATAAAATAACCCAGACCTGGACATAGCTTACATGTCCATCAACATGAGGATGGGGAAACAAACCTTGCTATTCACACAACAGAATACTACTCAGCAATTAAAAAGAAAGAATCGGTTGCTGATATGCATACTATGGATGAATCTCAAAATCATGTTAAGCAAAAGAAGCTAGACATAAAAGAGATTATATGATTTTGTTCATATGGAGTTCTGGAAAAAGTGAAATTAATCTATGGTGGTAAAAATCAGAATAAAGATTACCTTTGAATGGTGAAGACTGACAAGAAGGAAGCATGAGGGAAGTTTTCTGTAGTTAAAAAAAAAAAGATCTACATAGTGACTGGGGTGGTATTCACATGGGTATAAATATTTGTTAAAACTTATTGGACCATACATTTAAAATCTGCACATTGTGCTGTATGTCAATGATATCTCAATTTTTAGAAATAAAAAGGCTCAGGGGTGCCTGGGTGGCTCAGTTGGTTAAGCATCTGACTCTTGATTTCAACTCAGGTCATGATCTCACTGTTCATGGAATCGAGCCCTGTGTGGGGCTTGCACTGAGTGTGGAGCCTGAGATTCCCTCTCTCCCTCTCTCTCTCTGCCCTTCCTCCATTTGCTCATGCACTCACATGCTCTCTCTCTCAAAATAAATATACATTTTAAAAAAAACGTTTTAAAAAGGCTCAAAAGTCTTCATAAAAAATGGCAAAAAGACAGTTTTCCATCATATTGCCCTTATGTGGCTGACCGTATAAGGAGATAATTTGAGGTACACAAATATACCTTAGACAAAGATACATCTCTTTAAAGTAATGTAGAAATTTATATCATTGTATACATTTAGCTCTTAAGACTGAATTACAGGGGCGCCTGGTTGGCTCAGTCAGTTAAGCATCTGACTCTCGATTTCAGCTCAGGTCATGATCTCACTATTTGTTAGATCAAGCCCCGAGCTGGGCTCCGCGCTGACACTGTGGAGCCTGCTTGGGATTTTCTCTCCTTCTCTCTCAAAATAAATGAACATTTTTAAAAAATACTGAATTACATAAAAGAGTTCCCTCAAATTTCTCTCATTCTAACATCCAAGTTAAATATTTTAAGCATATTTTAAGAGCAGAAAGTATGCTTTAGAGGATGGAAAGGCTAATTTGATATTTTTTAATGTGTGAAAAAATTTCCTGATTATAAGAGCAACATGCATTTAATATAGGAAAACTAGAAAATACAAAATAGATAAGACTACAGGGGCAGAAAACTCACATAATCCAAATCATAAGCATAAAGAAGAAAATTAAAAGTCATCTGAAAAAATATCAACTATCCAGAGATAAGCACTGTCAACATGTTGATACATATAATTTTAACCAAACTGGGATTACAGTATACATATTACTTTTTCCCCCCACTTAAATATATGGAATAGGCATTCTCCATCTCACTGAGCATTATTCCCATTTTTTATTACTACTGAAGTTAAATATTTTCATGTGATCACTGGCCATTCTTATTTCTCTGTGAGACAACTTGGCAATTTAAAAAATATTTTTTTTCCTGATTATAGTATACTTACTGTAAAAATCTAGAAAATACAGAAGAGTATATGAATACAGGGGGAAACCCTCACACAATCCAAGTTATAAAAACAATTACTATTAATTTTTACTTTCCTTTGCATATACCTTCTTATAGAATTGATATTCTGGATAAATCTGTTTTGGAGTATATATTTTTTTCACTTAGCATCCCTAAAAACCACATAAACATTTTCCCTATGTCTTTAAAGTCTATTTTTGTTAGCTTCATTTTGTTCATAGAATTTTGTTAGCTTCATAGATGTACATAATTTAACAATTGCTCAGTGTCAGGCACTTGAACATGTTCATTTTGGTTTACTGTTTACTTACTTTATAATGTGGAGACAAATATCTCTATATAAATTAGTGTCTTAACCTATGATTATTTCTTTGAGATAGACTATTTTTAAATCCCTGGGTTAAAAAGTATGAATATTTATTTTATTTATTTTGAAAGAGAGAGTGTGTGTGTGAGCAGGAGAGAGAGGGGCAGAGAGAGAGAATCCCAAGCAGACTCTGCACTGTCAGTGCAGAGCCCAATGGGGGGCTTGAACCCATGAACCATGGGTTCATGACCTGACCAAAATCAAAAGCTGGACGCTTAACCAACTGAGCCAACCAGGCACCCCTGGAGATGGGTTTTCTATGTTGGAGGTAGGATCCGCAGGTCTTCTGGTAGACTGAACGTGCAGGACAGAGTTGTTAAGGATGACTTCCAGGTTTAGGACTTCAACAACTAAGTTCTTGAAAGTACCATTTTACCAAGATGGGGAAGACCAGAGATCAGCAAGTTTTCAAAAAATACCAAATACGAAAGCAGTGCTTTTGCTCTGGACTAATTTTTCATTTAAATTCTAGATCCTATAATATGCTGCAAACACCAAGGGCAATCACATAATTTCTCTCTCCTCTTCCCTACCAAGTAACAATCTTCCTCAGGCACAAATGGTTACGCATTTTTAATACTGTGCAATCAATGCCTCAGAAGTCATTAGACACAATTAGGCTCTCAGTGCTTTTAATGAGGTCCACCTATAAATGACAGCCAAACATCAACTCTAGAAACCTAGGTCCATTACATTCAGTAAAACTAAGGAAACAAGAATCCTAACAAAATGTACAATGTCTTGTGACTACTTTTCACATGAGAATTATTTTGATCAACTCTTGACTGGTAAAAGTAACACCCAAAATTCAGTGCACCATAAAAGAGATTTCAGAACTCTTTACATGTCCCGTGTGTGTGTGTGTGTGTGTGTGTGTGTGTGTGTAATTTTCTAGTATCCTGGAAATGAGATCTCACCTCACCCTGCATCTGTCCAGCTGTGCTTCCCAAAGTCCATAATGGAGCTTCAGCTACCCACTAACTATGCAGTTGAAGGACTTCCTATAAAAGATTACCCACCACTAAGGGCAAGGGCAAGAACATCCCCTGGGGAGGCCACCATGAAAAATTAATATAACTTATCTATGGTCTTTGTGAATCAAACACAAACATGAGGAATTACATTCTTCAGTCTCCAAACAGACTCTGTTCAGAACATAGCTTCTCTAGGAACAGTATGTGGAAAGCCATAGAAAAAAGTCTTAGGTGGGAAAAGGGTAAGGAGAGGGGTAAAGGGGCAAACTTTACTCTTCACACTTGCATATTTTTGGCTATTAAAAGTTTGGCTATGTGCTACTTACATAATTCTTAAAAAGAAAAAAAGGGAAAGGTTATTACACAAAACCTCCACTTCCCAAATTTTTGTAGTAGAAAAGAGTTTCTCCAAAGTAATGAGAAACCTTTACTTGCTTCATGTTACAATTACTGAATAAGTAATGCTTATTACATAATTACTTAAAAAGGATTACAGTTGTTGATCAAATAAATGAATTCAAAAACTTCTATGTGGTACTTACAAGGCACCATGCCATCCTAGACTACCTCCCACTTTCAGACCACTTGCTTCCCTTGCTGACTTCCTCTGTTCCAATAGCCTCAAGTCCCACCTTACATGCCAAGAATTCTCAAAGCCAGTTTTCTCTCAACCACAGAGCTGGCTGCCTACCAGATATCTGCTCTTGGATGGCCCACTGCCTCACAAGCTCACCATGTCCCAAACCAGAATCATCATCTCCTTCAAGACCTGATCCATTTCCTTTATTTCATGTTTGATTGCAACTTTAGAGCCACTCATTCACGAACCTGAAATCTCCATGATGGTAGTGACGTTTTACCCAGTGCTATCATCCCTTCTGCCTAGAACAGTGACCAGCACACAATAGATGATAAATATTTGTTAAATGAATAAATGGTTAAAATTGTATGCTATAATATTAATTACAAACTTAGAAAACTAAAAAGATCTTGGGATGTTTCCCTACCCAATGCCAAAGTTTACTGGAAAGGTGACACAATGGAGGTCCACAGACAGAAACTAGACTGCAAAAGACAATGTACAGCTGGCCAGAATGTTACCTGGAAAAAAACAACCAGCCAACCAACCAACCTGTACTTCCAGAGAGGGCCCAAAAGTTCCCCGTAAGGTAACTACCCACTCCTATAACAGATAAGTTGCTACATTTATATTATATGCCCTTGACCCTCTAGTCTATAGTTAAACATCTCCATCACCAGAGGTGTTGGGCACAGGCTGAGGGCATTTTTGCACTGAAAGGGTGACTATCCTAAACTATCTTTAAAGCCCCTTTGAATTTTGGGACTCTATAATTTTGTTTATTTAACTATATGCACTTTGTAATTATTTAACATTAAGGTGTTAAATCGAATAGATATAAATATTTGGAAAATTTTAAGAAGAAATCAATTAGTTAGCATGTTCATTTTTTAGATATGCTAAATAATGGAACCTAACAAATGTTCTTGAATGTATAACCATTTTTGATCATCACCAGGCCACTGGTGAATAATTTAGTTTTAGTCGTGTTGTTTAATGTAACTGTGCTTCCGATTTCAAGTTCATGAGTGAGTGGCTCCAAAGTCACAGTCAAACAGAGAGGAAATAAAGGAGCTCCTTGTTTTATTTCAAATTTGAATTTAAAGGGCTGGTTACATCATTGCACTGTTACAGATCAGAGTGTCCCTCAGTACATATCATTTTATTAATGAAGTTATCTGTCTTCTTTCAGGTAATATATCAAGGATGAGATTTTGTTGTACCAATAAAAGTACTGGATATATCTACAAAACATCCAAAATTTTGCATTTTCCTTCCCGCAGTTTTGACAATGTTATTTAGTACTGTCACATT
Organism: Panthera uncia; assembly: GCF_023721935.1. NCBI lineage: Eukaryota > Metazoa > Chordata > Mammalia > Carnivora > Felidae > Panthera > Panthera uncia. The sequence continues at coordinate 18,613,124 of NW_026057578.1, read as the reverse complement.
GTTGACATGATCCAGGGTACTGGTGAAAGCTTTTTGTCCCCTAAATTGCAAATGCCATAGGGCAATGACCCTGTCTTACCTGTTCACTGCTATATTTCTGGTGCCTAGTATGTCTGACAAATACTAGATGGTCAATAAAAGTTTGCCGAATCAAATAAATAACAAAATTTCATTATGCACATATTCACCTCTATCCTAGTTGTAATTTCAGCAAAAAGGACGTCTGTAGACTAACAACTAGTAATAAGAAGTCCAAATACATTTTGAGCAAAGGCAACATTTGAATAAGAGGGTTTCAAGATGACCGATTTGAAAGAAAAGTACTCATGTTTGACAAAGTTCTGCTATGGTTGTTGGAAAATTTGATAAATCTGTGGTCACAACTTTGAATGTTATTAAGCTACTAAAACTCCACAGCCTTCCTTTAAAAAAGACTGTGAAATCTAAAAAGAAGTAAAGGATAAAATCAGTTTGCTTTGTTGAATGGTTATGTACCAGGTACTGTGCTTGGCACCTTACATGCTTATTTCTTCTAATCCTCACAAATACCCTATGAAACAGATGTTTGTTTCATCTCCATGTTACTGATAAGCAATCAGACACAGAGAGGCAAAGGGACCTGCCTCAGGCTACACAGTGGCAAGGCAAGGATTTCAACCCAGAGTATTGTTCTCAACCACTTGGCTATGCTAACAGAGTCAAAGTTTCTTATCAATCAGATAAGAATCCTCTGAGTGGGATTCTCCTAATTTAACATCTAGTTATAGTACTCAACTTTCATGACATATTTGGAAGATGCTGTCTTTACTATTTAGGAGTCATAATTATCTAAACATACTAATCAACAGTGCCTAAGTGATCAACTCATTGAGACTAGCAATACTTGGGTTTTTGGTTTGTTTTGACAGAGCCAGATTCAAACTGTGTTTCATATACAGTATTTGGAATGAAAACTTAATTACATTTGCCTAGTTAAATTGTGGACATACCATAAAAGCTTCAATTATGCACCAGCATAGGTCAGAATATTTAGTAAAGAACAAATTGGAGATTAACATTAAATTCACCCAGAAAAATCCACTGCTTAGTGCTGGAAATGTTGTGCTTCTTGATCTGGTGCTGGTTATACAGATCCATTCAGCTTGTGAAAAGTCACGAGCCTCTACACTTATGCTCATTTCCCCCTATGTATATTACTTCAACAAAAAGGTGGCAAAAAATATTCATCTGTTAGGTTACAAACTGAAATATCACAGATGAGATGATAAGATATCTGAAATTTGGTTTAAAAGACTAGAAGATGGGGGAGGGAGGTGGGCAGAAGACCATGTGTGGTGGTAGGAAGGATAAAGAAAAATAGAAAATAAATGAAACTAGATCATAAAGATGTCGATATTGTCAAGATTATGTGATGGGTTCATGGAGGTTTATTAATACATTTTTGAAAATTATTATAATGAAGAAAATTGTTAAAGGGAAGGCATGATTATTACTGCAACTGTGCTTGCACGTGAGCAGCTGAAAGAACAACGAAAGATCTAGTCGACCATGGAAAACCATCATCATGGAAAGGGAGGAAATTAATGCATAAACTACAAGAGCAACATGTCAGCCTGTCCCTCAGATGCTCAAATGATGAATTTGGGGCTCACGGGCTTTGAGAGTGCAGGGGGAGGGGTTTTTTTGATATTCAGTGGGGAGAATACTTTCCAGGGTGTGGCCACACCTACTGTATTCAAAACAAAAGGAAAAGATGGTCTACAGGTCTACACAAGCAAAATTTAAGGGACTATATAACTCTGTGAATGTGTGTGCACACGCGCAGGTTGTGATAATTCCAACAATCAAGCTATAAATTGCCATGACTAGGGCACTGGGTGGAATGCACTTTGAAAGTGACTCTGATATCCTCTCCCCTCAAGAACACTACATCCGAAAGGCCTGCTCATAAAAAGAGAACACTAGTCAATTTCTAAGCACAACCTTTGAGCTCAGAAGGTGCTTAACCTACAGAATGATTCAAAGCAAAACTTCTCTTTTAAGACCTTTAGCAGAATACTTGTTCTATTAATCCTACAGCTTTGAGGAAATAAGAGCCTATCTCACCAAGAGGTAGGGAATCCCTAATACAGAGACAACAGTCTACTAAGCAGATCACATTGAGCTCTACAAAATAAGTGTAAATGCCTTTGTCGTCAAATTTTGACATAATAATCATCCTTTAAAACACCCTAAAAAAGTCCTGGACATAGTGTTATCTGCTTTGTATAAAAGCACCTGTCTCCTAAGCTAAAAGATTGAAAGCTTGCAGAAAAGGGGGATCAGATGCTCATGACCTCCCCAACCTGAGTTCTACAAAACTCACTTGCTAATCTATTACTGAAAGGCGGGCAGCTGCAGGAGTATCTTTCAGTTGAGGAATGTAATTTCAACAATGCATCCATTTTCTCCAAATTCCAACTGAGTAAAAAAAAAAAAAAAAAAAAATTGGATGCTCCATAGCATTTCTTATAAAAGAATTTTATCAGTAACACTACACTTTCTAACCAATGTTTTTAAAAACTGTCTCTTTAGTTTCTCTTTGGGTAACTTTCTGGTATACAAAAGTATGCTAGATTAATAATAAAAAAATAAGTGTTCAGTATAGCTGGTCACATTATCAAACGTCCACATAACGAGAAACCTGAAAAGATACTAAATATGTTTGATAACAGCTTGCCGGGCTGGGAAAAAGGGTCCAATTAAATATGCATGGAGAGATACACAATCATTTGGAAGATGGTAGAAATAGCACCACTCTTGTTTTCCTCATTTACTTAGTGTGGAAGGAGATGAACCTCTGGGAATGGGGTCAAGCACCTCACTGGGGGCTCTGACGGGTACGGCTATCCAGACACCAAAGGATTTGTTTTCATGAACAACTCTAAAAACTGTGCCTCCCTACTCAAGCATGACTGGATAGACCCACAACATCAGCATCACCTTGGAACTGATTAGAAAACTGGAATCTCACATTGCACACAGACCTATTGAACCAGAATCTTCATTTTAACCAAATTCCCAGATAATCTGTAGGCACACCACAGTTTGAAAAACATGGGATTAGGGGATTACTGTCAATTTGAAGGGAGGCTTCCACAGAGCTTTTTGTGGGCCACCCTTGTTCCTCATTTTTACTGAGGACTCACATGAGGATATTGAAGAGCCCTCATCAAATCCCAAGTGACACTAATCTAGAAGAAAACACTCAACAGTACAAGCACCTCTTAGAAGAAACCAGGCTTAACAGCAGATCACATGAAAAGATATAAGCAACTAGGGATTTGCTAAGGAAGGGGGAAAGTAATGCCCACTTGAATGTATGACTGCAAATCAGACCACTTATGGAGAATTGGGTGCCAATCTGGCCACATATTATAACAGAATGACTGACAGCCAATGGCAGCCACAGACAATGGTGAGAAACTGATTAAGAGGGAGAAGGCTCTGGAAATTCTTTCATGAGGAACAGCTGGACTGGAGGATATTAAACCTGAAGATGAGGTGACTAAGTTGGGACATCATGGTTGTATTCATATATTTGAAAGACTGTCTCAAGATAATTTCATTCTACAAATGTGTTTTTGAGCACCTCCTAAGTGCCAGGAGCTGTGCCAAGAGCTAAGGACGCAGAAAGCAAAAACCAGAACAGATCTCTGATTTTCTCAAGTTTCCTGACCAGGGGAATAAACATGACTGTTGCTCCAGAAAGCAGAATTACGGTCCATGGAAGTCGAGTGGAAGGACAACGGCACCATACAAAGAAGCCCTTCTGGCCAGAGCCCCAGGTTAAAAAGGAGTGGACACACAGAAGTGGCCAGGCTCCCCAGGGCTGAACAGAATGGGTTAGGAAGGGGATGATCACCTTCCAGGGAAGAGCCCAGGGGACTGCCGGGCCAATGCTAATATTTCAGGGATGCAGGATAACTTGGACCAATACTATTAATCAAATACAAGATTTGTTCCAAATTATACTGCATTCAATTTAGCCAAAAACAAATTATTTTTAAAGCTTAATCACAACTTAGAGTTTCAGTTAAACTTTGTATGTAAATGTCAATGTCTAATTTCTCTTTTAGTAATAATTTTTAAAACTAGGATTCAACAACATTTATAGCAGCACTATCAATAATAGCCAAAGTATGGAAAGAGCCCAAATCTCCATTGACAGATGAATGGATAAAGAAGATATGGTATACATATAAAGTGGAGTATTACTCGGCAATCAAAAAGAACGAAATCTTGCCACTTGCAACTACGTGGCTGGAACTAGAGGGTATTATGCTAAGCGAAATTAGTCAGAGAAAGACAAATATCATAGGACTTCATTCATATGAGGACTTTAAGACACAGAACAGATAAACACAAGGGAAGGGAAGCAAAAATAATATAAAAACGGTAGGGGGACAAAATATAAGAGACTCTTAAATATGGAGAACAAACAGAGGGTTACTCGAGGGGTTGTGGGAGGGTAGATGGGCTAAACGGGTAAGGGGCATTAAGGAACCTATTCCTGAAATCACTGTTGCACTATATGCTAACTAACTTGGATATAAATTAAAAAAATAAAATAAAAAAACTAGGATTTAATAAAAATCCACATTAACATTTTAAGTGACAACCCTGCTTAATGACTCACTTTAATTGTTATCTTGCTTCTCTCAATAACCCCTAAAACTACCATATTTATGTTCTTTGATATACCTTCAGGTTGCTCATCTCACTTCTAAGAAATTATCCTAAAAAAATAACAATTCCTTTCCCTCTGCCAGAAAGAACAAACGAGGGAAGGATGGGCAACTAGTGTACAAAGACTCAAATAAATAATGTTTATAAAGAAAAATAATAAATAAACCACTTCAATGTCCAACAAAACTGCCAATCTGTTTCATGACATGAAGCAAGGTAAATAAGTAATAATATTCAACAAGTAGGAGAATGCTTAAGGTAAAGTGATAAATTATTAATTATGAAGGTTAGATAGCAACATGGAAACACATTCATAAAGACAAGAACACAATATAAACTGGTACATTTCCAGCTATATAAAATTCATGCATGCATGCAACCAAAAGTAGGAAAAAAAACTTTAAAAGTTTACTTTCTAGGGTGTTAGGATTCTTTTTTATTTAAAATTTCTACTTCACTGTTGACTATTCAAAAAATACTTTCACAATGAATGCATGAGGAGCTAAAATAATTTTAACTCATAAGTGTAATAATTTGTACATTAGCAAGAAATAAAATAACAAAGGTGACACACAGTTTGTGTTGAATTGGTTCTTTGTCTTTTATAAAGCTATTTAAGTTCATAAACAAAGTAAAAGATAATGAGATTCATGTTATGAAAAGTGCTTAACATTTGTGAAAAGTAAAAAGGACTTTGTACAGCAGCCGCCCGTGAACTTTGGGTAAAAGCAAAACTAAATTTCTGGATTCTATTTTGCTTTTCACCTTATTTGATCTCACTTAACATCATCCATGCCAAGTTGGGTTTTTTTCCTCCTCTTTCCCCGTCTCTTCAAGTTCACAGATGTGAAGGAAAAAAAAATATACAGCCCTTCTTTTACAGTCCTTCCCTGTTCTCCCAGCAATGCCATCAACTGTGGATTTCTGTGACTGCAGACAAAATCAGATGTGAGGGATATCTGGCTACCATCTGTCACCACAGAGATCACCAGGACTGGGCTGACTTAGGGCCAAGAGATTTGGGTTCAAATTTTCCACATATATAACAGAAATACTACTATTCACCCCAAAAGGTGATTGTACCAGGAGAAAATCCCTAGCACATGGTGATGCTCAAGAAATGCCTACCTCGTACTTTTTTCTCCACCTTCCACTATATACATATAGACTACAGACTGTCAGTCCCTAAACCCTTGGGGCCCTGTGAATTGGGGGAGACGTCCTAGGCAGACCCGTATTTAAAAAATTTTTTTTAATGTTTACTTAAGTTTGAGAGGGAGAGAGACAGAGAGAGAGAGACAGAGAGAGAAAGACAGAGAGAGCAGGGGAGGGGCAGAGAGAGGGAGACACAGAATCCGAAGCAGGCTCCAGGTTCTGAGCTGTCAGCACAGAGCCCGATGCAAGGCTCAAACTCATGAACTGAGAGATCATGACCCAAGCCAAAGTCGGACGCTTAACCAACTAAGCCACCCAGGCACCCCAAAGCAGACCCGTATTTTAATTCCTCAGTCCAAGCATAGTTAATGAGTCCAGTTTTATCCCAAGTTAATAATGGTATCCAAGTCACCAATCTCTTGGGGGCTGGGGGAAAGAGCAGCCTCCCAAAGACCCATCCTTCCAACTGTGCCACTGTTTCAAGTGCGGAGTTGGGCAACAGGGCACAAAAACTTAATCTCCAATACCAAAAGAGCTATTTTAACCTCTGAAAGAGTGGGAAAGAATGTGGAGTAACCAACACCCACCCCCATCCTCCTGCCTTTCTCTCTCCCCCCCAACTCCCAGGAAATGAGGACACTGAGGTCCCTAGAGAGTATGTACGGCAAAGCCAGGACTGAGTACAGCTATCTGCCTGCCAGTCTAACTTTAACTACCACCGCCACCCCTCTCTCCCATTTGATCCGTGCTACAAGCTGCCCAAAGGCGAATCAAAAGTTTAGCCCAGCCCACCATGATGGCATTAGAATTTTATTGGCTTAAGATGGTCATGTGGGGTCTGGAGGGGTACCAGAGAACAACTTAAGTCTAAAGAACTCTTAGAGGTTTAGTCTCTTTTTATTGGGTCTAGAGACCTAGAAGGACCTCAGTTCTACTGTAAGTACCTACCACGTGCAGGGCACTCTTCTAGTGCCCTGGTGAGTTGCAAAGAACAATCTAATTCTTTCTTTTCAAAATTTATATATATATATATATTTTAACGTTTATTTATTTTTGAGACAGAGAGAGACAGAGCATGAACGGGGGAGGGTCAGAGAGAGAGGGAGACACAGAATCTGAAACACGCTCCACGCTCTGAGCTGTCAGCACAGAGCCTGACACAGGGCTCAAACTCACAGACCACAAGATCATGACCTGAGCCGAAGTTGGATGCTTAACCGACTGAACCACCCAGGCACCCCTCAAAATTTATATATTTTTAAAGTTTATTTATTTAGAGAGAGAGCACATACTCACATGAGCGGGGGAGGGGCAGAGAAAGGAAGAGAGGGAATCCCAAGCAGGCTCTGTGCTGGCAGCACAGAGACTGACGCGGGGCTCGAACCCACGAACTGCGAGATCATGACCTGAGCTGAAATCAAGAGTCGGATGCCTAACCGGCTGAGCCACCCAGGAACCCCTCAAAATTTACACTTTAAGAAAATCAGAGAGCTAACTACGAAACACAAGAGAAGGGCATTGTACATAGAGCTTTACCCAGCAAAAAGGTGCTAAAGAAGCAGTATAATCGTGTATTAAGAGTTCAAGGTCTGGATCACACTGAAACGTGAAAATTGGGTAAGTCTCAACCTGTCTAAGTCTCAGTTTCTTCACCATCAAAATGAGGTCAATAACAGCATCCAGTATTAGAGGTATCTTTATTAACCAGCACTGCTGTATTAAACTAAATGATATGCATAACAGTCCTTGGCACAGCGGCCGTCATGCTATGAGGGCTCAGTCAATGCTAGCTTTTATTATCAAACCCAAATGAAGTTGCTTACCTCTTCTGTGGCTAGCAATCAACCTCTATGGCCTTACTGGCATTGCACCAGCACCCCAGGACTTAAAAGCCTGTGTTTTCTTTAAGGAGAAACATATTATAATATTACCAAATATAACAAAGTACTTTACTTTTAAGACCCTGAGATAAAAGGAGTCCATTAAATAGACATTTTAGAACCTCACTCAGAGGCGGGTTTCAGCTGAGAGTAAATTTAACAAGAGATTGAGCCACCTGAAAAAGTTAACAAAACCTTGGGATGATCTATGAGAATCGCAATATGTAGAATAAGGAACATCCGAAAACACCAGCTATCCATCCTCTAGAACAAAGGGCCTGAGGGATGAAAGCGATGATAGCTGCCTTCACGTACTTGAAGGGTGGTATACGTTGTATATGGTGGGGGAAACTAAGTAAAGTAAATGGGTCAAAGGTCACAAGACAGATTACAGGTTCCTGTGAGGAAGAATGTTCTTGGGCTAACAGAGAGGTTCCCCCACATGAGAAGGGGAGTTGGTGTCTCACCAGTGGGCATACTGGAAAACCCTATGTCACTTCCTATCTGAGAGTCTGCAATCCTAATGTCTTGTTTGGACACCAGAAGTAAACGTAAGCAGAATCAATAGAGAGTGGCTCATGCGTGAGCACTGCTCACCCTAATAACAAGAAACGCCTGAGAAAGTAAGATGGGGGCTCAAAGTCAGGCCACTGTTCTATATACTCAGGCAGTCTCATTTTATTTGAGAGATGTCTATAGTTAAAACAAATAACAACCTCAGTGTTTTTTTCCTAAAAAATAATCAGCTCCACACTATACCAAAAAGGCACAAGGACAAACTGTAGCATTATTTTGAGTAATCAAACTAAGTGTTGCACTTAGTAAAAGGTATCTCTGATTTTTACTCAGTCAGGCTCAGAACACTGAACACTGAACACTGAAAAAAGCAAGAAAGTTTCTAAAACTCAAGCCACTGGGAAAAAGGGATTCAATATTTTATTTTCTTTGTTCCACCTGCAAAAAAAAAAAAAAAAAAAGGATAAAGTGGGTTTGGAACCTAGAGAAGACAGAAAGAACTCAAAAGGGTAGAAGAAGTATGGAACCACAAAAGACCCCAAATAGTCAAACAATCCTGAAAAAGAGAAACAAAACTGGAGGCATCATGATTCTGGATTTCAAGCTGTATTACAAAGCTGTAATCATCAAGACAGTATGGTACTGGCACAAAAACAGACACACAAATCAATGGAACAGAAAACCCAGAAATGGGCTCATAACTACATGGTCAACTTATCTTTGACAAAGCAGGAAAGAATATCCATTTGTTATCCAACAAATGGTGTTGGGAAAACTGGACAGCAACATGCAGAAGAATGAAACTGGACCACTTTCTTACACCATACACACAAAAATAAATTCACAATGAATGAAAGACCTAAATGTGAGACAGGAAACCATCAAAGTCCTAGAGGAGAACACAGGCAGCAACCTCTCTGACCTCAGTGGGAGCAACTTCTTACTAGACAGGTCACCAGAGGCAAGGGAAACAAAAGCAATCGTCAACTATTGGGACTTCAAGATAAAAAGCTTCTGCACAGTGAAGGAAACAATCAACAAAACTAAAAGACAGCCTACAGAATGGGAGAATATATTTGAAAATGACATATCTGATAAAAGGTTAGTATCCAAAATCTATAAAGAACTTCTCAAACTCAACACCCAAAAAACAAACAATCCAGTTACGAAATGGGCAGAAGACGTGAATAGACACTTTTCCAAAGAAGACGTCCAGATGGCTGACACATGAAAAGATGCTCAACATCACTCATAATCAAGGAAATACAAGTCAAAACCACAATGGGATACCACATCACACCTGTCAGAATGGCTAAAATTAACAACACAAGAAACAACAGGTGTTCGCAAGGATGTGGAGAAAGGGGAACCGTCTTGCACTGTTGGTGGGAACACAAACTCGTGCGGGCACTCTGGAGAACAGTATGGAGGTTCCTCAAAAAACTAAAAATAGAACTACCATATGATCCAGCAATTGCACTGTTAGGTATTTACCCAAAGGACACAAAAATACAGATTTGAAGGGGTACATGCATCCCAATGTTTATAGCAGCATTATCAACAAAAGCCAAACTATGGAGAGAGCCCAAATGTCCATCAACTGATGAATGCATAAAGATGACGTGTGGTGTGTGTGTGTGTGTGTGTGTACATACAAAGAATATTACTTAGTCACCAAAAAGGATGAAATCTTGCCTTTTGCAACTACATGGATGGAGCTAGAATGTATTATGCTAAGTGAAGTAAGTCAATCAAAGACAAATACCATGTGATTTCACTCATGTGGAATTTAAGAAATTAAACAGATGAACATATGGGAAGTGGGGGAGGAGAGAGAGAAATAAACCACAAGAGACTCTTAATAGAGAACAAACTGAGGGTTGATGGAGGGAGGTGGGTAGGAGATGGGCTAGATGGATGATGGGCATTAAAAAGGGCACTGGTGATGAGCACTGGGTGTTGAATGTAAGTGATGAATCACTGAATTCTACTCCTGAAACCAATATTGCACTGTATGTTAACTAAAATTTAAACTTTAAAAAAAGGGGTAGAAGAAGACATTTGAAGGAGAAGAGAGCTTAGTGGCCTTGGCCACCTTGCTGAAAGTGCAGGGTTGTGACTTGCATGCCTAAGAGGATACTGTGCTGTCTCTAGTTTTTCACTCACACAGTGAGCCGGTTAGCAGGAGGCAGGGTATAAAGGCAGAAGCTGGTCTTTCATTCACCCTGTTTGCTGCCTTCAAAGGCTATCACAATTCAGTCCAGGAGAACTTCAGTGCTCATCAACACAGAGGCAACTGTAACGGCGAACCCACAACTGTGGAATCACAAAATACGAGGCACATAGAACACATTTTTGAAGTGGGAACAAGGGTGTGGAGAATGAAATTACCAGGCATGGCAGGTCTTTGGAAGCTCTTCTGAAGCCAATTCATATTCTTAAATTCTCAGATTTCTTTTCCTTTCAGAAGATGGAGACAATTACTAATTCTTTTGAGGTAATTCCTTCTGTTCACAGAAGACATTATACCAGAATCCCAGTCCTCAGACCAAGTGAGAAATGACTGCTCTACTAAAGGACATACAATCAGGTGTAGATACCTTCATTACAAAGTGTGGCTTTCACCTAAACTACAGAAAGCAATCTTTGTCCTAGATCACAGGGCCTTTCGTTGTAATCCTATCCTTCAAGCACTATTAGACTGGAGAGACAAATAAGTAAGCAGGGTGCTAAGTGCTATCATATCCACTTCATGCTCCAGGAGAAATGAAAAAGGAGAAGGGGCACCTAACCCAGCCTGAGGGGTCGGGAAGGCTTCCTGGAGGAGAGGGCGCCTGAGATGAGGCTGGAAAGGCAAGTAGACATTGGCATGATGAAAGTGGGGAGGACTCTTTTGTTCAAAGAGGCACAGAGAGAACCCAGGAGGACCAAGGCCAGAAGGCTGGGGGAATACTATCATTTCAGGGCCTGGCTGAGAAGTTGGGAGACAGCAAAGGGGCCACAGGATGAGGAACCAGAGAGACAAGGGACTAAGTGAGAACATTCCAAAGCAGGAACAGCTCACAGTGTTACTGGATGCAAATCAAGCCTTCGAGAGCTAAAGACTCAGACTTGGCTAACCACAAAGGGCTGTGCCCTTTCCCCAAGACATCTCAGGAAAGCGGCAGTGACAGAGGCCAGAGCGCAAAGGGCTGAGCTGAGGAGGTGAGGAAGTAGATACTGTGGATAAGGCTACTCACAGGAAGTTTGGCTAAGAACAGGAAGTGAGCTAACAGGAAATACAGGATCCAATTTTCTTTACCAGCCTGAACCTCTGCCTGGAGCTCCAGACCCACTTCTACTCAATTCCTCCTTTTCCCACCCCCACTGTGTCCAATATATACCATGGCCTCCCCTCCACTCATTCTCCACAACAGCCAGAGTAGTCCATTTTTTTTTTTAACGTTTTTATTTTTGAGAGAGAGAGAGAGAGAGAGACTGAGAGAGAGAGAGAGACTGAGAGAGAGAGAGACTGAGAGAGAGACTGAGAGAGAGACTGAGAGAGAGACTGAGAGAGAGAGAGACTGAGAGAGAGAGAGACTGAG